>NW_020653855.1:754311-792589 GCF_003589595.1 Hyposmocoma kahamanoa
AATCCGGAAAAATAGTTTCATTTCCTATAAAAACACATATATTATATAAAGGGCTTTAGTTTCGTTTTAAAAAAAACTGAAATAAAGCCACTGTTCCTGCAGTTCAACCCAAGCAAAATGAACCGTATTAGTACGGGAAAAGATTGGAATTCGAACTGAGCTAGTATCGACTCTTGAAGTAATTTGATAATGAAAGTGGTAGAAAGAAAAGGGATGTCAGGAACGTAGCAAGTGGTGGTTTGTGGTTTCTATGTACTCGAATGGGAGACGGAAAGAGGTGTTCCACATATATAGATACATGTGCTACTACAGTTGGTGAGCTAATGGATTTTTTTACATGGCACCATTAGAGTTACTTTAAAATCCGAATTCGACTTCCTAGGTCAGTAGTTTTGTCCGACGATGTAGTAAAACCATTTCCGGAAATCCGGAATTCGAAAAAGTTATTGACTAATGTTTGGTGGTTTTAACAAACTCTATGTCTCTCCTTGTAGCTATATCTATACATGTATCTATATATGTGGAACACCTTTTTCCGACCATTTATGATAATATAGAAGGTATAGTTGGCAATATATTATTTGCACCGATTCGTCGTAACGCTTCATCTTTAGAGTACAATAGGACAAAAGAGTGTGCCGCCTCGCTAACGCACGTGCCACCTGTATAGTGCAAACACATAGTTTAAACACTTTTGCTCATTGGCAGTTAATTTTAAACTTGGTACTATTTATGCGGAACTAACTTTGTTGAATTAGCAGTAAAAGAGTCGGCAGTTGGTACTTCACGAAGTACGTAGTAGTTTTAAAAAAACGACCTGATGAGTAAATAGATAGTAGTAGTTTAGGAGCAGTAGAGCTCCTTGTGGAAGAGTTCGTCTAAGGTAGTAGAGCCACCTTACCTATTTCTGCCGCCAAGCAGTAATGTCAGCGTTACTGTGTTCCGGTTTTGAAGGGTAAGGGTGCTTGTCACTTTGTCACCTTATGTTTCAGGGTGACGGGCGCAGTTTATTTATTTTTTATTTATTTATTTATTTATTTCAGGCAACTAGGACCCATAGATACATACCTTACAGACTAACATACATATAATATAAAAATAATATAATAAAACAATAACAGAAATATTAAATAAATACCTTACGGACTAATCATAAATACAATATAACATGATAATATACGTATAACACTATTTATTTACACGTATGTACGTTGACGTGTGACGCAACGTGGGTGTCCGGTAGCCGTCCTCGGAAACGCCGGTACATGACACCCTTCGGCCAAAAGTCTTCTCTCATGAAGGTCGACAGGTGTTGAGTTGGTACTCGCACCACAAATGAATTAAAATTCACATTGTGGCGCGACTCCAACCGCTCGACCCTCAGGTTTGCAGTGGTAGTAACCCTCATATTTTTGCGATTTAAAGCTCTGAGTGGCACTGTAACTGTTGTGGACAGGCGTTTATCTTACCATCAGGCGCACGACTTGTTGGTCCCGTCACTTGACGATATAAAAAAAAAATTAAGACTAGAATTCAGAATAACTTTTTTGTTAAAAATAAAAACCGACTGTTTAATGAATGAAAGATGATTCTCAATCGTGATTGATCTTTAATCGTAAAGTAATAGATCTTTACGCTTTCAAAAACATATTGCCTAGTTTAAACGCTGCGTCAAATTATGCCTATGTGTAGCACTATAAATAACAACTCTTAATGTCGCGGTTATACTGCTCAATGTTGCAAGAAAGAATTCTTTTGTAACCTTTTCACCGTCACTGACAAAACTAGTTTTGTTGCGTAGACGCCAAGTGTAGTGATATGACATGATATGAATTTTAACCTTATATAAATTCAATTCACCTAAGTTAAAGAAAAATGTAACTGAACATATAATGCAAGTATGAATCCATTCTTAACTAGAATGTACGAATAACAATTGGTTTCGTTGACACTTTAAAGCGTCTATGGCGGTCAAAAGTTTAATTAGTGTATCCGCTTGCTAATACAATTAGTAAAATTGTCCCAAAACTAAAAATATATACTATTTCTCCCTGGCAGGCCGTCTATGTCCCAAGGCACCGTGATACACAGCCAGCGATTCCAAGAGAAGGACTTCACGATCGCCACGCCTGAAGAGTTTGTGAGGCGATTCCAGGGGACCAAACCCATTAACAAGGTGAGTTATAATTATATTAATACAAAGAGAAATTCCTTGGATTTGACAGGAATCGAACCTCGTACAAACAGACGTGTTTTAAACGGCATCACTGAGCGTAAATAGCTTAATAATAATAGTCAGCCTCGCTAACAACTGAGGCGTATTTCTGTGGCGTGTCGCTTCCAGCACAAATGCCATCTTTACTGCAGAATACAAAGACTTACAGTGCTCTATTTTCGCAATGTTAACTTCGTGTTACGGCTGCCATCGGGCTTTACCCAGTAGCCCTTTGTCTTTGGTACAGACCCGCGGACGCTTTCAGTCGACTTGGAAGTATATAGAGTTGCTATTACGTATTTTTATTTCTTTCCGCTCACAGGCACGACAATAACCAGAAAATGAAGAAATGATTACTTTCCGGAAAAATATTCATTTTTAATCATATAATCTCTTATAAGCACACTTTATTTATTTTATATTTTTGTTAACTTGTTTATTGACATGGAGTAAATGTTATTAAAAATAGGGAAATAGTTTTACAGCTCTATATAGTTCATACGGAAATCAACACAAAACAACAATAAAATACATAGGAAATGAAACTATTTTTCCGGATTTAAATCGCGTGTATTTGTTTTTTCAAATAAACCGACCCGAAGGGCCTGAAACGTCGGTTTGTTTGAAGAAACAAATATACGCGATTTAATTCCGGAAAAATAGTTTCATTTCCTATGTGTAACAATCGCGAAAACCTAAGAACTCAACAATAAAATACGTTGTTCAAAATTCAAATATTTTTAAATCTATAATTAATGGGCTTGGAAATTAATATTCGTGTGCATTCGGAAATCCGATGATTGCCGAGTGACATTGAGAATACGTTCTTGCCACCATTGAAGAAATATGAATCGAATGTTTTATGAAAATACCTTCAAATGTCTGAAATATATTCAAGGAAGAAAGTCTTAAACACAGTATTTAAAAAGATAAAAAAAATATTGTTGAAGATTTAGCTTGATAGATTTGTTCCGATGCCGAAAAAGTAATATTAAAACAAAGTAATCCAATTGTACATCGAGTTTTTAAATATATTAGCGTTTAAGAGCGGTTACACTCGGTGACTTTTAGCAGCGATGCAAACGCAATGCAATAGCGATGCAGTCGCAATGCAGTCGCGATGCAGTTGCGATGCAGTCGCAATGCAGTCGCGATGCAGTTGCGATGCAGTCGCGCGTTTACATCGATGCAGGCGCCTGTAAATCTCAAGTGTAGCGATGCAAGTCGCCGTGTGTAACCACTCGTAAATGTTGCTGATATAATTATTTAAACATGTCTACCACACTTGTTTTAAATTAATTTAAAAAAGTGCAGGTCTTAATATTTCTTTTTTTTTATTTATTTATTTAATCATTATACGTTTGTTTATTTAATTTGATTCATTATTCTGCTAAGCTCTTTATTTCAAGGTTATATGTAGTAAAAAAGTTGAGCGTGGTTAAATTTTTCTGCGAATGCTTATTCGCAGAAAAATTTATATATAACTAATAAAAAATTATAAATAAAAAATAATTATACCAAACTCCGTACTAATTCGGTTTAGGTGTTTTCATCAAATTCATCGTACGAAAAAATGTATGAATCGGCAGTTAATAATAATTCTCTTTTAGGCCTTGGGAGAGGCGAGAGTTTAAAATAAATATAATAATAATACTTGACTTCGGTTCGTAAACGTGATTCAAACCAACGAACAAGCTGAGAAAAATAAAGTAAATAATAATAACAATATTTCAGACAAAAACAAATATCCATAGTTTGTTAGTAAAGAACTTAATAAGGTTAGTGTGATGCCATTGAAATATTAAAATTAAAATAAAATAAAATGAGGTAAAATTAAAATAAAATGAAATTATTAAATTAAAATTCAAATGCTATAAAATGATTGTAATTTGATTAATTCTTTTGAATTAAATTATAATCACGGAAAATTACATTAAATATAGAATTGAAATTGATCGAACAAAATAGATATATTATAATGAAGTCTAGTGCCCAGCTAATAACTGGTAAATTACCAAAGCCTTCCAAATGCATATAATTTTGTATTTTCAATAATTCCAGGTATTAATAGCGAACAACGGTATTGGAGCTGTAAAATGTATGCGATCGATCCGAAGATGGTCTTACGAGATGTTCAAGAACGAACGCGCTGTCCGCTTTGTCGTTATGGTGAGTTCTTTTTTTTTAACTAAATAACGCACACACTCAACATGTCCCTGGACTAGGAAAACCCTGTGTGGCGGTCTCAATCCATTTACCAAGTTTTATTGAGATCGGTTACTGGAAAGTGCGCGAAAACGGATTCATCCCCTAGTTTGCCACCATTGGAGGTGGAATGTTTTATTCAAATTTAAATGGGACCTATACTGAGGTACCCTCTTTCCAACAAAGAAGGAATTATCAAAATCGGTTCACAAATCCGTGTAATTGCGTAACTTACACATAAAAAAAGAGTCGAACTGAGAGCCTCCTCCATTTATTGAAGTAAGTTAATAAATGAAAAAGAAACTTATTTATTGCAATTCTTCATATCGACTGTGAACTGGCAACCGGTGCTATCAAAATTTTGACAACTTTACATTACATTTATAGCATCTGATTTATTAAATAAAAATACCTAGTTTTTAAATATTTTTATTACACATACACTACGTATTTTTATTTAACAAACCAGATAGTATATAAATGATGCAAGCAATTTTTTTCTTCACCTGTATAGTCAATGTAAAGTTGTCAAAATTAAGATAGTATCGGTTGCCAGTTCACAGTCTATATCGGACTTATTCATATCTATTATTTGTTTCGAAAGGGCAAAACATTGATTGATGCTTGCACGTACTGATATGAAACATGTTTACAGAGATGAATAAAATGATAAAATTATCTCGTTGATAACAATTTTGTGCTAAAAGGCTGTGACTCCACATCAAAACACTAAACAGCGATGTATACCTACAGCGCTGAAATCAGTGTTACATAACTATATATACCTACATCACTGAAAGCTGTGATATAAACCTACAGCGCTAAAAACTGTGATATGGTACAGTGCTGAAGTCTGTTATCTGTACCTATATTTTTTCCTTTATAATATCAAGTGACGGGACCCGTACGCTGCCGTCCACTAACCAAAATACGCCTAAGTGACAAATGGTCAAATATCCGTTTTAAAGCAAAAGATAAAATTCAAACTTCTCTTTTAAAAATACATAAAATTAGTTAATGTGTTCGATTTATCGGAACTTACCGTAACGATGCGTAGCTGAAATATCATTAAACAAATTCAATTCTAAAACTGGGTTATTGTTTTTTTATGATATCTGAAAAAATATTTTGTCTTTTAGCCGCATTTTAGTAAGCGGACGGCAGCATGCCTGTCCACAACAGCGGTGTCACTCAGAGCTTTAAATCGCAAAGACATAAGTTGACAAGTCCTTTCAAAACCGAAATACAATAATGCTGACATTACTGCTCGGCGACAAAAATAGGCAAGGCGGCAGTGCTACCCTGGACGAACTTTTTCACAAGCAATTCTACTGCTACTGTACTACTTACATGAACCTACACCATTTAAAATTGTGATGTATATATCCATAGCGCAGAAATCAGTGATCTATACCTACAGCACTGAAAACTGACATATACCTACGGACAGAAAAAATATTATTACACCTATAAACATTGTATTTGAAACCTCATTTATATTGGAAATTTCATTTTCAAACGTTATACTGTCTTTAAAGATTTAGATAGCACATTGACCTTTCTGTTATTGTAGTTATAATTTTTCTTTACAAAGATAGATATAATGCAATAAATAAATGTATAATTTCAGGTAACACCAGAAGATTTAAAAGCCAATGCGGAGTACATAAAGATGGCGGATCACTACGTGCCTGTTCCTGGGGGTTCAAACAACAACAACTATGCCAACGTGGAGCTTATTGTGGATATTGCTGTCAGGACTCAGGTTCAGGTAAGTTAACAACTAGCCAGTAAGTAGAATCAATGATTGTGGTTACGAGACAAATGCACACTAAATATAACAAGGTTCAAGTTACTTGACAAATAGACAGTAATTAGAAACAAAGGGTTTTAGAAATAATATCACGTTGGAAGCTTAGTAGTCAAATACACAGTTTGTAGAAAAGAAATATTTATTACAGAAAAAACGAAAAGATATTCGGTATTCGGCGACTAGGCGCCTATTTTGCTTGTAGAAAATAGATACCATTTATTGGTAATAGACAGATGAAGATCTTGATAAGTAAACAGGTGATAAACAGGAACTAGTCATTTTAGACACTACTTATAAGTAGACAGAAAGTGGACACCACTTATTAGATAGGCAGAAGTCTGTAAAACTAAATAGTCAAACTATAAACATGTAGCAAGTAGACATTACTAAATAGCTGTTTTTTTCATGAAGTTTTACAATGTTCCAGGCCGTTTGGGCAGGTTGGGGCCACGCTTCAGAGAACCCAAAGCTCCCTGAACTCCTGCACCGCGCTGGGGTGGTCTTTATAGGGCCTCCAGAAAAAGCCATGTGGGCACTTGGTGATAAAATCGCCAGTTCCATCGTCGCTCAGACTGCTGACATCCCTACTTTGCCATGGAGTGGAAGTGGTGAGTTGTTCTGTCTCTCTCTTTCCCTGTAGCAAATAATATATTATAGCATCCGGGAACCGCAATTGCTCAAAGATGCCTCAGCCAGTGCTACAGCGTTATGCCCTTTAAGGTATGCATCTTAGGTCTAGGTCACTGGACATAACAAAACTCTTCGCTTAGAAGCTGTTGTTAGGCTTCATTGACATAGGCCTCTGATGACTAGAAACCTAGCAGCTACTTTCCTAAAGAATAGGCTTTGCCATCTAAAGGGGAAATTAGCCTACACCCGTTCTAAGGTGCGATCTTCGATGAAATTTTGTACCGTTGACTGGTTTCGAACTCCTACTGCTATCATACCTATTTTTTTCGCCAAGCGTTCCTGTTCTGAAGGGTAAAAATGGCTAGTTCAACAAAAACACGTACATGCGTCTTGACAATTTCGCGTTTCTGGGTGACGGGGCGCAGTGGCAGTGCCCCTTCTTCTTATTCTTCTTTAAAATGCTATGGCTCTATCGAAATAAACGATGATTTTGGTAATGTCAAGTAAAAATGACTATGTGCGGTAGTCTTGTAACACTATAAACTTCTACTTTACAACCCCATCGATATAATCGGTAAACCCGCCAATGCCGTTGAGGAACGCACGAGTTTTTAACTCAAAGATTGACCGGTAAATTACGATAAAATTCACTGAGAAGAGAATCTACAACAACAGAGTACATACACGGACTATTACAAAAACAAATTGTTTTTTATAATTATTAATACAAAAATCGAACACTCAGAAAAAACACTCAGAAAAAATTCCTTCGATCGGGTCGGGTTTTTCTGTGTTCGATCTTTGTATTAATAATTATAACAAACTAGTGGAGTAATTTCACAAAAAATAATTGAATATCAATTCAATAAAAATTTAATTAATACAGTGAATAGCGACATCTCTCGCTAGGACTGGTAGCTGTAAAGGTACTAACTGGGTGATAAATCTGTCATAGATTTCTCATAGATGGCGCTACGACTAAAAAGTCGTTGAAAGACCAAGTACAAAGACACGACGCAAGCACATAGAAAAATTCGTGAGGTCCGTTGGTTCGTTCCGTGGCTTAGTTGGTATAGCGTCTGGCACGGTATGCAAGAAGACGTCGGTTCGAATCCGACCGGATCGAAGAAATTTTTCCTGAGTGTTTTTTCTGAATGTTCGATCTTTGTATTAATAATTATAACAAACTAGTGGAGTAATTTCAGAAAAAATAATTGAATATCAATTCAATAAAAATTTAATTAAATTGTTTTTTTTAAATAAACTTACACAGGACATAGACAAAGGAAGAGTGGACTGACGTTAAGAGGAAGTTAGATCTTTGCGATTTGAAGTTCAAAGTGGCATTGTAACTGTCATACAGGCGCGTCGTTTACGTCTAGACACTCATTACGTAAAAAAAAACTTTTTTTCCCTTCAGAACTAAAAGCAGAATACAATACCAAGAAGATCAAGATATCATCCGAATTATTCGCCAAAGGCTGCGTAACCTCACCAGAACAGGGTCTACAGGCTGCGCATAAAATTGGCTTCCCTGTCATGATCAAGGCGTCTGAAGGTGGTGGTGGCAAGGGTATCCGGAAAGTGGAGAACCCTGATGACTTCCATAACATGTTTCGACAGGTTAGTGTACCGATTCACTTTCAAATACAGCTTAAATATAAATTTGTATTTAAATCAATGAAACATAATATGGTTTTGGAATATCAACTACTTATGTAATTGGTGCCTGTACCAGATCTGGAAAGCGTGTGGTCGCGATGCTCACTTCCCGGTTAAAGCAAATGCTTTGAGAGTTGCAGCATGCTCTATTTAACAACTTAAAGTGAAATATATTTATAGATTAGAAGAGAAAAAAGCATAAACACACAGGAAGATGAAAAAAACAAAGCAACAAATAGGTAATCGGACAACTTTTCAATGAAACAAAAATATATTAGATTGTTTTCTAATTTATTGTTTGTTTATACTTCCGTTACAATCCATTTTAAACAAACAACTCACTGACCTGACCATAGACGGTTTAGTGATGGCCAATTGTAATGCCAACTACAAATTGATTAATTAATAGAATGAATTGATTTGTTTAATTGAGTCATACTAGCGGTTTTCCTTACTTAACCTGTAAAAGCATATTTAAAATTTTCGAAATCCTAATTTCAAATCCTCCTTCAAAACTTAGATACTCGATTTATTGCAATTGAAATTTTCGATTTACTAATCGATTACAAAAACTTTAATTGAATGAACCAAATGTTTTTTTCCGTACAGCTCTATGTAACCATAGACTATTTATACCTCTATAATTAAATCATAATTTCACTTTTTGACTTCCATTTTTCAAATTTTTTCGAAATATACGTGAGAGTGTTACTTATGCGATTTATTGAGTTATTGCCATTGACTTACAATTACATGGACGTCGGGTCCGCGCTAAAAAGTGTCCGCACTTGTAAGGCGCTAAAATCGTATACAGAGCGCGACACTCCGCTTTAGTCTTCATTTGTTCTATGGACAGCGCGATACTGCGATGACATAACAATTTAAATTTCGAATAGGTTGACTTGGGACATTTTTTTCGTGGTTTTTGTATTAGACCCGTCGTCCATTTATTTGTAAGTCAATGGTTATTGCTTTAGAATTGTAACCAGACCGGTTTGTTTACTTTTCGTCTAAAATGGATTAGATCTGACAATACATAGCATCATGCTTGTCTCAAATTACTTCTGCTTCCTTCACTCGCATCAGCCTTATTTTTGACCTGACCTCTTTTAAAGACATTTTCAGTCTATTCGAGATATGTACAAGGTGTGCTTTCCTTGTCCTTTCGCGTTCGCTGTATAAATTTGTATCATTACTATAGTACCTTCCATCTTTTCCGTATGCCCAAACCATTCATCCTTATCTACAACTCTCACTAATTACACTGCTCCTCATTTTGTCTCTAAGAAAAAGATTATCTAGTAGACAGTAAGTAGACAAAAATAGACAACTTGTACATATGTGCTATCTGTAGGTAATAATCAGTACATTGTCTATTGTGTTTGTTTTTGGAGGATTTCTAATTAAATGTAATTCTTTCGCAGGTGCAAGCGGAAGTACCCGGCTCGCCAATCTTCGTGATGAAGCTAGCGAAATCAGCCCGCCATTTGGAAGTGCAACTTCTGGCCGACCAGTACGGCAACGCCATATCATTGTTCGGAAGAGATTGTTCCATCCAGCGACGACATCAGAAGATCATAGAAGAGGCGCCTGCTGCTGTCGCTAAGCCAGACGTTTTCATCGAGATGGAGAAAGTACGAATATCGTTCTTTATCATAAATAGACCAAACTTACAATTTTGACGAAAAAAATATTTATACAGTTCGAATCAGAATTTCACGTTGTACATTGGTAATGTGAAAAATTCGTTTTTATCTAAAGTAACGTAGTTTTCGGGCCCTTTACAGGTCCCACCTGACCTGTAAAGGGCCCGAAACGTCGGTTTGTTTGAAAAAACAAATATATAGGCGATTTAAATCCGGAAAAATAGTTTCATTTCCGATGTGTAACAATCGCGAAAACCTAAGAACCCGATAAATTAGTTTTATCATTTTTATATATCATTATCAGCTGTACCGCTGTAGCGCTGCAATACCACTGAAAGCAAGTGACCTCACCAATCCGCAATGGACCAACCTGATGGACTTTAAAGAAAAACCCGTACCACCCAATGAGTCTAATACACCAAAAATGTTTGCGGGCGTGGGCTCACAACTCGCGAAAGTTCTGTCAAAATCGGACGAATTATAATTAATTGTATATGCATATAGATCGATTTTTAAATAGTAATTTAGTCAACAAGTTTTAACAATCGGATTTAAATGTCATATTGTTTTCACAGGCCGCAGTTCGTCTAGCAAAAATGGTAGGCTATGTGAGTGCAGGAACAGTGGAGTACCTGTACGATCCGTCCACTGGTTCGTATTATTTCCTGGAGTTGAATCCTCGTCTGCAAGTGGAACATCCCTGCACGGAGATGGTTGCTGACGTTAATTTACCTGCTGCTCAATTGCAGGTTAGTACTCATGAATTCTATATAAAGACAGTGAGTAGACAGTCAGTAAAATCTGAGTAGACTCTTAGACGGTTTGTAAAATATACAGTGAATTATACAAAGGGTAGTTAGATAGAATATACATTGTGTAAAATATTAACATTAAGCTCCAGACCTTCCCAGTAGATAATTAGTAGAATCTGAATAGACATTAAATTCGTACACATTGGATACAGTTCTATTAGGTCATGTGTGCGTGTAATAAATATATAGGTGGTGGTACGTTGGTAAATGCCTTCGTTTTTTTTTTATTAAATTCTATTTTTCCTGCCTACAGATAGCCATGGGGCTGCCTCTCTATCAAATCAAAGACATCCGCTTGCTGTATGGCGAGTCGCCGTGGGGCATGACACAGATAGACTTCGACGAGCCGAAGCAACGCCCGTCGCCGTGGGGACACGTTATTGCAGCGCGTATCACATCAGAGAACCCAGACGAAGGTTATCATCCTCTATCCATTTAAAGTATTGGTTCTATGTTAGGAATAAAACTGAAAACATATTAAGAAATCTTTAATCTAGGTTTCAAACCCTCCTCGGGCACCGTTCAAGAGTTGAACTTCAGGTCTTCAAAGAATGTGTGGGGCTACTTCAGCGTGGCAGCGTCGGGTGGTCTTCACGAGTTCGCTGACTCGCAATTCGGCCATTGTTTTTCTTGGGGAGAGACCAGGGAACAGGCTAGGGAGTGAGTATTATAAAACTAGATATCCTCCGGTTGGTCTGGTCTTAAGCAGGTTTAGGATCTAGCCTCATCTTATTTACTTCATTCAACAGAAACCTAGTAATAGCTCTAAAAGAGCTTAGTATCCGCGGTGACTTCCGAACGACAGTGGAGTACCTGATAACGTTGCTTGAGACGGCCGCATTCCAGGACAACAACATCGATACTAGTTGGCTTGACGCGCTCATTGCCGAGAGGGTAAGTTTGTTACTAAACAAGTAGTAGACAAATGTAAATATTAAGTATTAGACAACATTATATACGTTGCTCTGATCCCTATGTATTATGGAAATCGTAAACAACGACGGTACCACAAACGCCCTGACCTAAAAGTTAGTTTTCGACATTGATCCGGCCGGCGATCGAACTCGGGACCTCAGAGATGACGACACCATGAAAACCGGCGCGCAAACCATTCGATTACAGAGGTCGTCATTACGTAGACAGAAAGTAAAATATACCAATAGACATGAAATAGACATTCCGTAGAATACATAAATAGACAAGAAGTAGTCTTATAGTGTAAGGTTTCAATAGACAACAAATAGACGTTCAGTAGAATACACGAATGGACACTAAATAGAAGTTTTTCATCGGCTGTGGTACATATTTGCCTGCAATAAAATGTATTAACGTAATTTTCATAGGAAGTGTACACTGAAATGTTAAAATACTAGATAAAATTATTACAAAACAGTAAATATAACTTATTGCCGCAATATCACCTTTATAATAATAATAATAATAATAACGCACACACTCAACATAGCCCCGCACTAGGGAAACCCTGTGTCGCGGGTGCCATGGACACACACATAGACAACCACAAATTACACCCAAACTCACGAGAGAAATAAATGTAGGCCATACAAATATTTCTCCCGGCCCGGGAATCGAACCCGGGGACCTCTGCGTGGCAGTCCGGTATGGTAACCGTTCCGCCACGGAGGCAGTTATTATATTTGGAGTATTGATAGGGCTGAAGAGTAATTATGAGCTAGAAAAAACTTGTAATATTTTTTTTTCAGGTACAATCGGAGAAGCCGGACATAATGTTGGGTGTTATTTGTGGTTCCATCCTTATTGCAGACAGCATCATCACCACGCATTTCCACGAGTTCAAGAGTGCTCTCGAAAAGTTAGAATTTATTTTTATTTAAATAGGGAGTAACGAACAACTTATAATAAATTAAAATTGCTTTTCTATACAAATGTGCGCGATGAATCTAAAATTTATGATAATAATTATGTCCAGACAATCAAACCTATTACTTTAGAATTCCCTGTGCTTTGGGTAGCAGAGCAATGTAATTAACTTCGGCGCACTACCCACAACCCTCAGACCAGAATCAATTGAAGCTTTAGGTGCATCGAGTATATAACCAGAAATAGAGACGAAATAAGGGCCATATATTCCTGGTAACACATTACCGATACAGCTCTTATAAATATCAACTCTCGTTTGCATTGAAATATAGACAGGCCAACTACTGACCTGTGTGTATGTCTCCGTACATTCCAAAAAATATTCTGTTCTTATTGTAATAAAGATAATAACTCTAACAATGCCGTGCTGTTCTATTCAGTGGTGTGGAAAAAACAGCGAAACATCTAATTACAAAACAAACGGAATCACATTTCATCGGTAATTAAATATTAAATATGTAATTCTGCAATTTTCGTCCATTATAGCAAAGCTCAAGTTAACTGGTCGATTTGAAGTGAAACAGTTGACGACACCCGTCAATTGTTTCGAACTCGGGCTAGCCAATCGGAGCGCAGTTGTCACAGTAATGATATGGCAGAATAGTTTTCAAACAAATGAAATGACATTTCGTCTCTATTTCTGGTTATATTATTCGATGATTAGGTGTAACAAGGGCATATCATTAAAAGTGAGATTCGAGAAAATTGAAAATAAAGTTTTAACGTCTTATATCTTTTGAACATTTATAATATGACTCTTATATACTCTTATAAACATTTGAAAATATTTTTTTTCCTTGTGTTATCCGCCCTTGTTGCACCAAACCGGTAAATGAACGTAGCGTTCGTTTTATTATTGGTTTTTAAGGAAATTAATTGTGAATCAGTTTTATTTGAAAGTTGCATTGAAAATAAATTAAAATTATTTTTAATCATTCATTAAATTCGCTGGATTGCAATGAATCGACAGATCCGTCTTCAGCAGGTCTCACTGGCCTCCTAGATGCTCCATGTTGAGGATGTAGTCGCCCATTTCAGACATTTTTTTAAATGGAAATAAGTTTTTACAAACTGCAGGTGGTAACGTGTCCGAAATTCAAACGGAACGAGGGCGGAGCGCCACATTGTAAATTAATGAAACTTACGCCATCTAGAAGAGAGATCGAAATGAGTTTTCGTCACAAGATATTATACAGTGTTTTATTGTACATGTTTTGATGCAATAATATTAAAACAGGCTTTGGGTGCCGAGCTCTTGTTGTTCCCAATGCTTCAATTTAGAAAAGTACGTTTCCCTAGTTGGTCGTCGGTATTGCGTGCCAAATACGTCTCAGAGTTTTCAAAATCACTTCCTGATGAATTAAGTGATTTTGAAATAGGCCGCGATTGTAGAAACGCAAAAATACGTTATTTTCTCTTCACAGGGGCCAAATCCAAGGGTCTAGTACGCTCTCTAACTGTGTGGATGTGGAGCTCATTCACAGCGGTTACAAATATAAAGTGCAAGCTACGAAATCGGGACCAACATCTTATTTTGTTGCTATGAATGGGAGCTTTAAGGAATTGGAGGTTCATAAACTGGCTGACGGCGGTGAGTAACATTGTTCGAAAACTTTGTTAAATAAAATAATGCGGATATGTGGATTACTGGTTATCCCTATGAAAAATTAAATTCGAATATTTTAAATAGCACTTCTACCATTATGAAAATTTTATCTGTATATGTTATATTTCTTGTTTCGCGATAGTTTTATTACGTCAAAGATCTTCTACAATATGTGTGTAACTGTAAATACAGAAGATGTTGTTGAATGGTTAATTATTATGTTAAAGTATGTATATAAATAAGTACATAAAAAAGTTGCTTTTACTTAATTTAATTTTAATACACATATAGTAGTCAGTGTTTTGTTGGAATAGACAGGCAGTAAACAGTGTTTTGTTATAATAGACAGCCAGTAGATTGTTAGTAGCCGCGCTGCATAGTTGATAATGGATATCTTTATTATATGGAGAACAGACTGAATAATATATTCGAATAAACAGCGCAAATTATGAGTTTTAAATTTAAAACAATACGATGTAGTACAATACAAAAGTATTTTTTTTTTTTGTACAGGTACTCTTCTATCAGTGGACGGAGCATCCTTTACAACCTATCTTAAAGACGAAGTGGATAAATACCGTATCGTCATCGGAAACCAAACTGTCGTATTTGAAAAAGAGAAGGACCCTTCGAAACTTAGAGCGCCTTCTGCTGGAAAACTTGTCAATACGCTTCTTGAGGATGGTGGACATGTTGATAAGGGGCAGCCTTACGCTGAGATTGAGGTAAGAGAAATCGAAATTTGTAATAGTTGAATTATTTGCACCGACGACGTATATTATCTCTTGGAACGACTTTTAACTTATCATAAATTAACGCTTTCTTTACTCAAAGTGTACATGGAACATGGACTTAATGGTCTTGGTCCATCATACGAGTCATAGATGCGGTAAATGCTTTTTCTGAATTATAGTTTTGAATTATTTCTTTAATTATCAGGTCGTTTTTTAAACCTATAAGGATTATCGAGTTTAGAATTAAGTGCCAATGCGTAAAGTGTTTAAACTAGTCGTCTGCACTATATAAATGGCGAGACGGCTCACTTTTTTGTCGTATTGTATTCTAAAAACGAAGCGATAAGACGGACTGGTGTAAATAATATTTCGCTAATTATATACAATATACATAGACACGTAGACATCATAAATAAATGCTTAATAGACATTTTGTACAATAAATACGTACATGTTTAGTGTAATTAATAGACAAAGGGTAGATTGTACAGACGAATCTTATAAGTATTTTTTTTTAGTTTATTGCCAATAATTGAGTACGATGTAAAGGAAATAGACTATTCGCAAAGAAGGATGGTGACATCCCGTGTGTTTTGTGACCCAGTGTTTTTGAGGACGTGCATTAAGAAGACCTATCAATACTTGTAATTCATTATCTAAGCATCAAAAAAGCTAATTGAGTACAGCCTGTAGAAGCTGGGATTATAAAGTTGATGTAGGTCATGTTTATAACATTGTCCTGTATTTCGCTTCAGATGTTTGTCCGTAGCAGAAAACAACAACTTTTCAGTTTGTTCCTAAAAATAATAAAGAACTTGCTGAATATTCCCAAATCTGCCAAACTCTGTTACTTTTAATACAACGTTAACATGTTCTGTCGCAATGAAAAATTAAATCTGCCCAAATGGCAGATATATGTATGCCACAAATGGTCACACTGTTTTCTGAGGCCTCTTGTCAAAACGTTCCTTTGCTAAGTTTCTTATTTCTCATTTGAACAATGAAACGGAAAAATATTTGTCACAGTGTGTTTTTTTTACTTTACGTCATTACCCTTTAATTGATTATTTGATTAGGTATTATAAAACTTTAATGTTTTATGTGTGTACTATAAAATAACCAATACTTTAGGTCGGTAAACATTCAGTCATACTTAAAATGAAACGTACATACAAGAACGTTACATAATCTATGGTCGAACTGAACCAATTGCGTTGTGTTCTTGCATTTATTTTAAAATACATTGTTTTACAATTTCTTTATTCCCGACTTCTAAAAATATACAAAAATATATTGATAAATAGGCATAATAAACTAAAACGTAAAATTATACTTATAGTCGATGAATGGCTGTTCGTTTATTTCATAATTATTGGGTCAGCTTTCTCCATCCTTCTTTACAAAAACCCATTGTTGATGAATGTTCAATAATGTAGATGAGGCAAACGGCTTACAAAACTTATATTGTGAATAGAAAACATAAAGTGACAAGCACAGTGGCCCTTCCAATTTTTTTGTGATATAAAGCTCTGAGTGGCACTACAACTGTTATGAACAGGCGTGTAGCTTACGATCAAGCACACGACTTGTTCGTCCAGTCAATCAGTCAGTCTTAACATTATAAAAAAAGGCCAACTAAGCTGAAAATTACCTCTATATATAATAATTATTTATTTATTTATTTTTTTTATTTAGACTTTTTTTAGGCCACATGATCCACATAATATATACCTTAATGACTAACATACATACAATATAATATAACTATAAAATGTGTGGCGCAATCTGGTGTCATAATATTTCAAGATGAAAGAAAGAAAAGAAATTAAAATGATTATGGAATAATGTTTGGTAATTTACGCGTAACCTTAGAAAATGTAATAAACGGTCTCTTTTACAGGTAATGAAAATGATCATGACTCTATCTGCTCCTGAGTCTGGTAAAGTAACTTGGAACCTACGTCCTGGTGCTGTTTTGGATATGGGCTCTCTTATTGGAACTCTGGGTGAGTGTTACTGCTGGAAAGTTGCATTATCTCTATGTCAAACCCCCGACGCAAAAAGGCTGAGCGAGTTATAGTGTCATCGTTTGTTTGGCTCTTGTCTAAACAATCTTTAGAAATCGAAATTGTATAGCTAGATGCATTGACTTACAATTATATGGACGTCGGGTCCGCGCTAAAAAGTGTCCGAACTTATAGGGCGTTAAAATCGTATACAGAGCGTCATTCACGCTCTAGTCTTCGTTTGTTCGACTGACAGCGAAGCAAACAAAATTAGACAGTACTGCGATAACATTACAATTTAAATTCAACGTTTTAGCTTTTTCATATTCCTTGACATGTCACTACGTTTAAATAGGTTCACTTGGGACATTTTTTTCGTGGTTTTTGTATTAGACCCGTCGTCCATTTATTTGTAAGTCAATGGCTAGATGTCAATATTTTGCTCTAAGTATAGAACTTTTTTGTATGATACCTAGTGTCGGGGCGAACAAGTTTTGCACCTGGTGGTAAGCGACACTCCTTTCCGTAACCATTGTAGTGCCACTCAGAGCTTTAGGCTGCCAACAGATTGCCTACATGTTTGCAGTTAATGCGTGAAGTCGTTATCAACTTGCCACGGTCATGCTGTACCGTATCATTGCCTAACCATTCGTTGCTTAAAAAGGTATCGGCTGCGGTGAAAAGGTTAACCAAAAATCTCTTACTAGATGTCACTAGCGGCGACGAATGTGAAAGTCAGTACAGTGATCTGTAACAAAAACACATAGGAGAGTCAGAGCAATGCTACGGTGCAGCATGGTCGTGGGTTCAAGTCCCACCGGGTCAACGAAATTTTTCTGCGTGTTCGATCTTTGTGTTCATAATCATAATTGAAAGCTTTCATATTTGTAATTGTTGTATTTTTTTCATAGAACTGGACGACCCGACACTAGTAACTACAGCGCAGCCCTACAAAGGGCAGTTTTCTTTGGAAGACAACCCGCCTGTGTCCGAGAAGCTGAACCACGCGCACAACAAGTTTAGGTCTATATTGGAAAACACTCTTGCTGGTTAGTACTATGAGTGATACATACAGTTATTAGCTATGTGGGCGCTAGATGAAGTCCTATTGCGTCAGCAAGATTTTTTGAACTTTCTATTGAATTTTGTTTCTGTTGTTTTTGTATTTTTATTTGCACAAAAGTTTTGAATAGACTAGTAAATAACGCAGTAATATAGGAAATGAAACTATTTTTCCGGATTTAAATCCCATGGGACCTGTAAAGGGCCCGAAACGTCGGTTTGTTTGAAAAAACAAATATACGCGATTTAAATCCGGAAAAATAGTTTCATTTCCTATGTGCAACAATCGCGAAAACCTAAGAACTCGAAACGCAGTAATATTCATTTTTTTAATAAGCTTATTTTTAAGTTATTTTTCGTAGCTTTTATTACTACTCTTTTATTATTATTAATTAATTTATTTGAATCAGGCAGCTTGTCATATATTACTTAAGGACTAACATACATATGACCTAATATAAAAATTAAATTACTAATTGTACGTGTCGGCGACGTGTGACGCAATCTGGTGTCAGGTAAACGGACGCGGAAACGCCAATATACGACACTCTTCAGCCAAAACTCCTCCTTCACGAAAGCGATGAACGTTGGGTCGGCAAATTCATTACAAGTGAATTAAAATTCACGTTGTAACGGGACTCCAATCGCTCGACAAGCAGGGTGTGTTTGGCTTTTAGACAGATGTATTCCACTGTGACCTCCTTACATCGTCATCCCACCTTTTTATCGCCTTTCTAAGGTTTTTGGCCACTCGTATTTAAATTTTCAATTGTTCCATAGCTCATTTGCTATGCATTCTGGGGATCTTTAAATTTAAAATTAAAAGACAAGTATCACGTATGAAGCTTCATTCGCATCACGCGTCTTTTCATTTGGTCATGTATTGCTTATTTGGCAGTAATTGTTTCGGACGGAGATCGAGAGTAGACCCCCATATTTTGTTTCGTTTCACCGTCACTCCCTCGATCGCGACAGCGTACGGAGCTGGTTAAGATTCAATTGCGTCTAATTTTGATTCCTTTACTAAGTTTATAATCATTAGTAGTCTAAATCATGTGACAACTTTAATAAGTTTATAACCACTGCAGCCTTTATCATGTACCTATGAATACGTATCTGTAATTCAGTATAACTCGGCCCTTTTAGGACTTCTTTGTTATCTTTTCTTCTCTTTAACCGACTTAAAATAAATTTTCGGCTTGTTAGGGTTACAACACTTTAACAACTATCTCCTCAGACTTCGTAGAGTAATGCAATTAAGATTGTTATCAAAAGGGTATTGCCTCCCCGAGCCGTACAACACGCCGCGCCTGCGCGAGGTGGTCGAGAAATTCATGCAGAGCTTAAGGGATCCGTCATTGCCTTTACTCGAGCTGCAGGAGGTAAGTGCACAGCAAAGTACCATACATAATGGGTATTGAGTTATTAGCTCGTAAGACCCCTGGTGGCTAACGCGGGAAGTATTTTTTCCCTATAGATACACGTCTACCCCTCCTACGTAAAGCATCGTAGGTTGAAATTGCCAAATTTACAAGGGAACGTTTTAAAGTCTCGAATTAAAAAAAAAAGTCTGAAATTGGCATAACACGTGACTTTAGAATTTCTCAGTTTTATGTGGCAAAGCTCATTACTCACATATTTCATCGGTAATTAAATAATAAATATGTAATTTTTCAATTCGTCCATTGTAGCAAAGCTCAAGTTAAACTGGTTGATTTGAAGTGAAACAATTGTCGACAATTGTTCCGAATTCGGGCTGGCCAATCGGAGTGTAGTTGTCACCGTAATGATTTGGCAGAATAGTTTTCAAACAAATTAAATGACATTTCGTCTCTATTTCTGGTTATATACTCGATGCTGTTTGTACTGTGTGTGTTTACTGTACTATGTGTACCACAGGATACTCATGGTACAGGGTCTTCTCTACTTCGAGAACAGGCAATTTTGTGGTTATCTGGCACATTATTGTTAATAATAATTTTCCCAAAGGTACTGTCGTCAACTTCAGGCCGCATCCCGATCTCGGTAGAGAAGAAAGTGCGCAAACTCATGGCCTTGTATGAACGGAATATCACCAGCGTTCTGGCGCAGTTCCCCAGTCAACTGATCGCTAGTGTCATTGATCAGTGAGTATTTAGTTCATAATTACAGGCTTATCGCTTAATTGAGTCGGTTTCTGAAGTAGCTTCACGGTGCGGGAGGAATAACAGTTTACGGAACGGCTATGTCGCGCTGCACACGGAATAATTTCAACAAGATTTTTCTGATGATGTTCAATGGCAGGTTGACTGAAGAAACTGCCTACCAAATTATTGTTATGTGAAACGATAAAAAAGCTATTTAATTGATAATTGAAATGAATAGACAAGCCATTTGGCACTTTTTAACCGACTTCAAAAAAGGAGAAGGTTCTCAATTTGACTGTATTTTTTTTCATGTTTGTTACGCGATAATTTGTGAATGTGTGAATTTGTGATTTTTATTTATTTATTTATTTGTTTGCAAACATTACAGCTTTTAAATTTGGTTTACAATTCTGAATAATCTACTTACATAGCCAATTACAAAGTTTGTCAGATTACAATTATTATTTTTTTTCAAAGAACAATCTAACAAATTGAAATACATATTGATAAGATATTATAACTAAATCCCGTTGTATTAATAGATTTAGACATTATTTTTTTAATTACTATATTTTTTAAATGAAGCTACTTACAATATAATATAATATAATAAACAAATGGACTATAGTAGAGTATGCGCATTTTGACGATTCTTTTTTTGTTAGAAAGAGGGTATATTAGTATTGGTCCCATTTAAATTTGACGACAATATTCCTCATATAGGGGGGTAAACTAGGAGATGAATCCAGTTTCGTTCACTTTCCGTTAACCGATTTCAATAAAACTTGGCATATAGGTATAATTCCAATGAAACAGCCAGTCTGTCAATTATAATTTCGTAAACCATATCATAAAGGCGCTCTTTTTAGTTCAGAATCAAAATTCTATTGTCTATAGTATTCGTCACTACAACAAAAATTTAATTAAAGTTGTGTACATAGAACTATAATGAATATTATACAGAACTATAGTGAGTTTCAAAAAAAGAACGTCGTATTTTTGCTAATTAAAATATCAGATATGTCGCTACTCTAACGTTATACTGCCTCTTGTTTGGTTAAATTGGTCTAAAAGTCTTGCTACCGGGCCATAAATCTTCATTAAAAAAAATTATTTGTTGGAAATATATGCAGTACTTGGCCAGTTCTATTCTATCTCTTTGGTTTTTTGTTTTGTAGCGTTTGTTTGGCTTTCGTCTGAATATATGGAAGAGGCTGTATGGTAGAACCTTTGCCTACCCTAATAAATGGATCAAAATTTATTAGAAAAATTGCGTTTGTTGTCATGGATCAAAATATATATTAAATATTGATTTATTATTTTAAATGGAGCGACTTCTTTGGATTCTCCGGTAAAAATGGGTGTTCCGCAGGGCTCAATACTAGAACCTTTCTTATTTCTGATTTATACTAATGATCTGCCTTTCTTTGTTAAGGACTATTGCGAAATAGTATTGTTTGCAGACACATCCTTGATTTTTAAAACAGACAGACATGACATTAACTATGACGATATTAATGATAACCTCGCTAAGGTAGTATATTGATTTAATGCTAACAATTTATTGCTAATGCCAAGAAGACAAAATGTGTTAAATTTGAATTACCTATAATAATAAAAATCCATAAGTCCAAGCATAGAAATAAACTATATAATACGTGATATATAGTAATAGAATACGTGAGCTTACCGATGTTGCTACTGCTAGACTAGTTTACTTTAGTTACTTTCATAGTATAATGTCCTATGGGATTCTCATGTGGGGTAAAGCGGCAGATATACACACCATATTTGTGTTGCAAAAACGAGCGATTCGTTCTGTGGACCGTTTAGGTTCTCGGGTTTCTCTCAGAGAAAAGTTTAAGGAGACTGGTATCACGACTGTGGCATCACAGTACATTTACTTAAATATTTTATATGCCCGTAAAAATATACATAATTTCAAGACAAGAAAGAAGATAGTTATAATATTAACCTTAGAGCTAAGTCCAAACTCATGGTGCCACGATTTCATTTAACCAAGGTAAACGACTCTTTTATGGGGAACTGTATACGTTTTTATGCTTAAATGTGACGTTTTCAAGTGTAAATTTATTTTACCTATGGAATAAACGATTCTATGACTTTGACTTTGATTAAAAGTATTGTATGCAATTATTACATAATTAGGTCTTAAAACCTCGTACCTAATACTTAGGCCACTCGGCAAAACCTTATGGCCTAAACACGCTGCTCGACTTTAAGAACCTTTATTATGCAACAATTGCAGAATTAAAGAAATTGAGTTCTATTTTTGAGTTCGGAGTCTGATATTTTAATAAATATTATAACTGCCTCCGTGGTAGAACGGTTACTGTGATGGACTGCCACGCAGAGGTCCCGGGTTCGATTCTCGGGCCGGGAGAAATATTTGTATCGTCTACATGTATTTCTCTCGTGAGTTTTGATGTCATTTGTGGTTGTCTATGTCCATGGCACCGGCGACACAGGGTTTCCCAAGTGCGGGGCTATGAGTGTGTGCGTTATTATTATTTAGAATAGAATAGAATAGAATACGTTTATTTGCCAGAATACAGTAATTATAAAGGTCTTAAGCAAAATTAGGTACATTGTATTCAACCTGCAAGCAGATGTGCTAATATTAATGGGATTCAATGTTTCTTTAGTCTCTGTAGTTTCTAATTAATGTAATGAATTTGTAAATTCTAAGTATTCTTTATTACTATAGAAGCAATGTGTCAAAAGCCATTTTGTCAATTTTAATTTAAAAATATGTCCTTGTAACAATTTAATTTCGTTTGGTAATTTATTGTAAAATTTATTGAATATCACGATATTTTTTTTTTTAAATGACGTCACACCCGTACGATAACTCGAACTTCTCGACCGGCAAAGGCTACAAACGTTATTCAGAACATAGTTATCGAATGAAAGTTACCGAACGTCCTATTGCGTACAAAGCAAGAATGTACTATGGAAATCTGTTATTATTTTAAATAAAGTCTGGATTTTGTTCAATTTTATTAATTTATTTTAATGCAAGATTAATGTATTCCTATATTATAGGCCTTTAAAGTCTTAAAAATGGACGTAAAAGGATTTCCATTTTTTTATAATCTATTTCATCGACTAACTCCGTAAACGCTGTTAGATAACGATATCGTATCCGAAACCGAATCGAGCGTTTAACTCGGAATGTTTTGAATTGCTCGAAAAGCGCCCTTCGATTCGAGAACGATACCTAATCATAAGATTCGGTTAAACATCGAAGAGTTCTGAATCGGGGACCTGGTTTGGTACAGAAACAGGTTCGAGTCCTGTCAGGTCGAAGGATTTTTTCTTTACATTTGATCTTTGTATTAATAATTTTTTTTTATAAATTATATTATTAAAATATGGTTTTTCACATTATTAACTATTGTTCACAGTCACGCGGCGTCGCTGCCAAAGAGAGCCGACAGAGATGTGTTCTTCATGAGCACCCAAGCGCTCGTTCTTTTAGTGCAGAGATACAGGTGAGTATTCGACCACAGACCAAATACAATCCATCGGGTGTGTAATATATCATATAAATTTTTTTAACATAACGCTCAATTGTCATAATTTCATTTCAAATAAACTCATTTAATATAACAATTCACTTCATATAACAAACTTTTAATATAAACTTAAATATTATAATTTCACTTTATATAACAATCATGTACTCTAACACTCATTTCTAATAACAATCATAAGTTATAAACCTCAGTTAATATAACAACAATTTATATAAATATCATTTAACCTAACGCCTGATTATACGCAAGTAGCAAAAACTTTTAAGAAGCATAGCTTCGAACTTAAATTTAAAAAGAAATTTCTAATGAATATTAATTATAATAATTATGAATATAAACTAATTTTTTCCTATGTTTTACTAAATAAATGCTGATTATATGTGTATAATTCTTTTATTTCAATTTCAACAAACGATATTCCTAAAACTAATAGTATATCAATTATAATTTGACCTGAAACTATGTTCGTAAACGCAAACAAATTCGCTTCTGGCACTCGCCGGCCGCTGCCGCGGCACGCTCTCTGCGCTCACTCGGCTCGTGCGGCTTTTTCATATACTAACCTAACTTAACCTACTAGATAGAGGACGCAACCAAGATTTGACCTATGTGAAATACATTTGTTTTCTTTTAAACCACCAAGGAATCCAGTGTGTAACAATAATAATTTTGTCGAAACGAAGATTCAGCTATGTAAACTATACTATTGAAAACATAAAGTTACACTCTAGTATCGAACAGACAAGTACCACGGCGAGCCGGGTTTAACTTTATTATTTATAAAAAATGACATTATACTATGTGAAAATTATCAGAATTGACAATATATGAAATGACAGTTATATGATATGAGCTTTATTTTAAAAAAAGTTATAAAATGTGAATGTTATATCAAACAACAATTATATGAAGTTAAAATATAGGAACTGAAATTAGTCCAAATGAAAATTATATTATATGAACGGTATATGTTCTGAAATTAGTTTATTTGATTTTCGAACAACTGAGACGCACCCACAATCCATCATATACTTACACAAATTTTAGTAACAGTAGAGCTCCTTGTGAAAGATTCCGTCCAGGGAAATGGGGTAACCTTACCTATTTCTGCAGCCAAGCCGTAATGTGAGCATTACTGACTTGTCAACTTATGTCTCACAGTGACGGGAACAGTGGTAGTGCCCTTAAGCTCTTGTTGCATTACAACTGTTACGGGCGTGTCGCTTACCACCAGGTCTCGACTTGTTCGCCCCGTCGCTTAAAGGTATACAAATGCAAGGGCGACTATGACCGCGGCGGCGAACATTGAGAAAAGGTCGATACATCGATACGAGAATGTTTATTTAAACTATTTACTATTTAGGAACGGCATCCGTGGAAGAATGAAGACGGCTGTCCACGATTTGCTCAAGCAATACTACCAGGTCGAAAGCAATTTCCAGTTGGGTAAGTCGACATTTCTGTATGCTGTTCCTTAAAATATCTAATACAGTAACTCATTTTTGGTGCTGATAGCCAGTCGTCTTAAAATGTTAAGAGAATTCAACTTTATTAAAATATAATGTCGAAACAAAATTGATTAAAAATATAAATCTTAATTTAAAGTGTCTATGGTCTACTTTGATTTAAATTTTCACGATTTTCACACATTATTTGATTTTTTAATTCGGAGCTTAATCATGTATAAAACATATTTTAATTACCTCGACGGTTCGGACGTATTGCAACGTCCATGATCTCGAAGGATGGTCACGGTTCAACCGGAGTCAACCGTGACCATGGGACCTGGTAAGGGCTCGAAACGTTGGTTTCTTTGAATAAACAAATATAATATAAATCCGGAAAAATAGTTTCATTTCCTATGTGTAACAATCGCGAAAACCTAAGAACTCGATAAGTTTTACTTATGGTTCTTTTTTAACCGACTTTTAAAAAGGCCCCTCCTTCTCAATTCGGTTTTTTTTATGGTATGCCATTGCACGGCATTTGTGAAACGATTTCGATAATTGTTTTTTTTTTTGGAAAGAGGCTACCATTTATATTTAAAGAAAATATTCCACCTGTAAGGGAGGCAAACTAGGGTATGAATCCGGTTTTGTGCACTTTCCGGTAACCGATTTCTATAAAACTTGGCAAATAGATGTAATTCTACGAACTTTTGAAGTCGGTTTTATTTTATAAAAAAGTTGTAATTTTACTTTAATATTGTTATTTAATTCGTTCAGTGGCAACTAGAGTTACTATTAAGAGAGCGAGCTAAAACGTCTTGATCTCCATCTATTTCTTTCACAGTCATTAATATACTCTTTAATATTAATAAAACTCTCCGCACAGGATCATACGATAAATGCGTAATGGCGCTCCGAGATCGTTACAAGGATGATATGCAAGCCGTCGCTAACATCATCTTCTCTCACAATCAAGTAGCTAAGAAAAATTTATTGGTGAGTTTTTCTTAAGTAAATAGACAGTACGTAGACAGTGTATATTATGACAATAGACAGTAGAATGTGAATATACAGTAAGTAGAATTTTAAATAAAATTATTAGACAGTTAGTAGATTCAATAGACAACACGTAGACTATTAGAAAATGTCAGGTAGTAGTAGAAAATAGCAATGTGGTTTTCACTTATAAATATTTAACGTCTTCTCATTATAACAGGTCACTCTTTTGATCGACCACCTGTGGTCCAACGAACCGGGTCTGACCGATGAACTGGCTGCTACATTGAACGAACTTACGTCCCTGCATCGTGCTGAACACAGCCGCGTCGCTTTGAGAGCTAGACAGGTGAGATTTTTCAACATTTCCAGTTTGTTTTTGGGGTATTCAAACTGGCAATCGGTCAGACCGTCTACCTGATGAAAAGTACCTACAACGGTCTACAGGATTAACGATGACAAATGTTGACTTGGATTAGCTGCAATTAAGGCGGTAGATTTCTGGGTTTCGGTGGTAGTGTGCGCAGGCTTGAGGTCCTTCATCAAAATTCTGTAAACGCATTTGCCCAGTGCATCCGATTCGTATTTGTTCTGACTGTACAGATCTAGAAAACTCGGACCCACTTTGGATGTCGCTTGTATAGATAATATGATCCCTGTGAGATTTCACCGTATAAGAACGTCATTTCTCAGATTCGGAACTGAAATTGGACACTACGTCCAAACGCGCAAACTCTCTAACAGTAGAGCTCCTTGTAAACGAGACTTGCAAAAGAGCCCTGGGAAGCAGTAAAGTTCACATTCCTGCGTTCCAGTTTTGAAAGGTAATGGCGGCACTGGTGGCACTGTATCTATTAGAGCCTATACACACGGCGTATTTTATACGCACCGACGACGCGCAGATAACGCGATTCAAACGCGGTAGAGGCGCAGCGAGTAAACCTTTGCACACATTCACAAATTCAGTGGCGTCATTTTTTTTTAATTAGTTGAATTTGGTCAGTCAACAATTGTTACACCAATAAAATATCAGAAAACATACATGCAAGAAAAAAAAACCTATTGTAGACCGACACAACATGCGCAATAAATTATTGCAGAGTAAAAAGAAACTTACAAAAAGAAAAGTGTAAACATTAATTTAACTATATAAATCACTTACAAAAACAAATACAAATAGTGTTAATATCTTAAGACTAAGCGAAAGCATAAAAAAGAAATTAGGTGACAAAGTTTTAGGAAGGTTGTAAATCAGATATATAGAGAAGTAGTGTAAATCATTTCAATTGTAGATCATTGTACATATACACGCCACAGACGCACTGTAGTCCCGCGTATGTACGCATTTTGATAAGAGACAGTTTTGATTTTAGATTTGTTACGTAATTACGGTTAGGTGTTGAAGTGAAGCAACTGAAAAAAAAAAAAAATAAAAGCACGCACACTGCGCTTTTTTAAACATTGCGAAAATAGTTTTAAGGGAAATGTAGTGACTGTATTAATTATTACTATTCGTTTTTGGGTGTTTATTTAGCTTGCGTTGCACGAAACACGGAGTGTGCTAAGCTTCTTGCTTGCAACGCGTTTTTTGCGTGCTTTTGAATCGATGCAATGCAACAATTTGCCTTTTGAGTCTCTACAGCGCCAAAAAGGCGTGTTCGCGAAACTCTTATGGGTAGGCTTGTCGTTAACCACCAACGTTCCGTTACTCGGTATAATAAAAAAAAAACAGATCTCAATTGTTCAACATATGACCTGTCCATATCCTTCCAGGTGCTAATAGCAGCGCATCAACCCGCCTACGAACTGCGCCACAACCAGATGGAGTCCATCTTCCTGTCGGCAGTTGACATGTACGGACATGACTTCCATCCTGAGAACCTGCAGAAGCTAATCCTGTCCGAGACATCAATATTTGACATATTGCATGATTTCTTCTACCACACTAATGCTGCGGTGAGTACTTAGGTTAAGTTTTTTTAATTTTCGGTTTCTGAATGTATAATTACTCTGCGATTTATACAGTTCTGTGGACAAACTTTAAACATTTTAAATAAACCTTAAAATACAGATCGTTCGTATACCACAAAGCTTTTACATACTTAATGTGACAGACAATAAAATAGCATAATATACAGTATAGAAGAAAACATGTATAATAGTCCTTAGAATAGACAGCCTTTACATTGGTATAGACTGTTAGTAGAATAGGTAGCCAAATAGTCTTCTCTACCGTAGAAATGTTTGGACATGAATTCAAGAATCTCTTAGCGTAGAGCGTATGCACAGACATATATCTAGATAGACGCCGCAGGTGTATGTACTTCGCGTGCCCAAAAGAAGTGAAATTCACTTACTTGCCGCTGCTACACTTCAGAACGCGCTCGACCGTTATCGTAGATAAACACCAGTCGAAAACGCGAAAAATGCATAATTGTGCCATTATAAACTGCAAAAGCACCATAACTGTGGGTAAACGTGTGAACAGGGACATTTCCTTCCACGGGCAAGTGATTTTGTAAACAGAAGATGCATAATTTATCTTAAAAACAATTATTTTGGTTTTATATGAATTTCGAGAGAACAAATATGCAACCGAGTGTATGCCTCATGATTTGTAATACATTGCGGCTTTTACTTGGTGCGATATATTTGTGATCATTTGTTAATACGCCATGAATATCAAACGAATGCACTTTTGTATAATGCATTCAGTTTCGTGGTACGGCCGCTTGTACATTTCTTTGGTCAAATTTAACATTTAGTGATGTGTACGTTAGGCAACACTGTTCTCGATTCTTATCGATTTTGAAAACAAAGGGACGAAAATTATTATGACCTTAGCAATATTATAAAAATATTCTATAACTCTTTTGTCATAACGTTTAGTAACGTTTCGTTTTTTTTCAGTTTTGTAATATCTGTTATTAGTAGTATCTGTAATTTCGATATTTTTTGCAGCACGTTGCCTCGCATGTCTCAATATAGTGAGCAAATAATTACATATATCGCCGGATATGTAGTACGAGTAATACAAAAAAATATATAATGCAAAGAATTAACAGTGCGCTGTCTTTACAAAAACCTGGAGTAGATCATACGTATGAGTTCGTTGCTTTCGAGGACGAAGGTCTTTATCTATTTACTTTATCCCACCTAAGATGCTATCCAAATATGCAGAGTAGCAGAGTTGGAAATCCGAGAAATATAAAAAAATCACAAAAATTTCACGCGAAGCCGTCATTAAGTAAACCTCTTCTGATTAATAAGATTTTACCATATTTTGTCAGTAACCATCTAGTAAACCAACAGGAAACCATCTAGTAAAGTTAATTAAGGCAGTCGCAAGTTCATGTATTGACGTGCGTTTTCATTATTTAAGTTAATCGATAAGATCTTCTATTACAAAAAGATGTTATACAATAAGCTCATTTTATTGGAAGGACAATAATTTTAGTATTTGATGTTGATTAAAAATTAAAGTCTTAATTTTTTTTAAGTATCAACATTTTTCAAAAAAAGTAAAATAAAGGACTTAATTATCTTATTCCAGTATTTTTCTACTATACTAATATTACGACTACTTGTAATCAACAAATGCTTGAACAAAAATTATTTTATTTAGAATCGATTTATTGAATGGAAATTCCGTTCAATCACTCGATTTAGAGCCAGCGGAAGGAGGTTTCCATCACTAAATAGTTCTTGTGACGTCATAGTGGATACAAAAAATGTGACACGCTTGGTTTTCATAGAAATTGCTGTACTTGCGGCGTCTATCTAGGTATATGTCTGTGATCGTATGTCTTTATTTTTCCGTTTACTTCGTGTTATAGCTACGTTTGTTATAATTTTTATTTATGCTAAACAGACTGCAATAGAAGAGACAAAACATAGACAAAAAGTATATAGTATAAATATACAATATATAGAATATTTATGGTGTGTAGAAACGATTGAAAAAAAGGAATAATCGATCGGCATGGTAACTGTTCGTCCACAGAAGCAGTTAAATTGGCTAAACTAGGTAAAAATAGTTGTTAATCTATCGATTGACTAGCCACATCTGGAGGGGATTTCAAATTAAAATGCAAATGGCAAAGTATATAGGTAAAAGCATCGTGACCGGACGTTTAAATTAAATTGTTGCATTATTATTAAGAAAAGTAAAAAAAAGTTGAACTTTTTAAGACTGCAGTAGCGTATACATTGAGTACGATGTCTGTATAATCTGTAACAAAAATAACACTTATACGGTATTTTAATTTGATTTTTTTTTTACGAAACAATATATACTGTTATAATTATTAATACAAAGAACGAACACTCAGAAAAAAATTCCTTCGACCCGGCCGGATTCGAACCGACATCTTCTAGCATACTGTGCCAGACGCTATAACAACTAAGCCACGGACCTCACGAATTTTTCTGTGTGCTTGAGGCGTATCTTTGTATTTGGTTTTTCAACGACTTTTTGGCCGTAGCGCCATCTGTGAGAAATCTATGATATTTCGTCACCCAGTTAGATACCTTTACAGCTACCAGCCCCTCATTTATTTTTCTCAATAATATATTTTTTTCAAAATGGAAATTTTTTCATGACCCAACACTATTTGCAGCTCAATAATCTTCTCCAACTTACCGAAACAAAGAGCTCCATGTCGAACCTCACCATGTTGAAACCCGACAGCTCTAAAGGCACCTGTCCCCTTGCTATCATGAATATCACCATCTTTCTAATGCTCTGGTCTTGAACGTCTTCCCATCCACTGGTGTATACCACGGTAGCCGTTTCTGATGACTGATCAAGAAAAATAATTCGTATATTCGGTTCTCGGATCGGTTATTTTCTCGGACGTAAATCGCGTTTTTGCAAAATTGTTAACATGTCCCATGGTCGCTGTACTGAGATGGTATTAATTGTCAACCAGTTATGTCAAATATTTATGACTGCCTCCGTGGCCGAACGGTTACTATGCTGGACAGCCACGCAGAGGACCCGGGTTCGATTTCCGGGACACATATTTGTATTTGTTGTACGGGATATATATTTGTATGGTCTTAATTTATTTCTCTCGTGAGTTTGGTGTAATTTGTGGTTGTCTATGCGTCCATGGCATCCACGATAGAGGGTTGTCTTAGTGCGGGGCTATGAGTGTGTGTACGTTACTGTTGTATATATATATATTATTATTATGTATGTAATGGTTATTATATATGTATATTAGTATGTTTATGCTATATTATGTTTATATCGTATGAATTAACATCAAATTTTGGCTTATGGTATTTTGTTATATTTTTGTTTAAGTGTAGCACCAATCTTAAGTTTTTTTTCTGTTAGGCCCAATGGTTGACTGGTCGAGAATATACGAGGTCGCCCTATGGCGTTAATGGAATGTGACAATGAGGGCGACGATGTAGCATGCACACCTAAATAATGCCTATTCACTCTCGCCTTGAAAATTCTTCAAGTTATAGTGTTATGCAAAAAAAAAATTATGAATAGTCTAGGTGGAAACGCTTGTTAGTCGGAGTGCTAGGTTTTAATTTCATCGAGGGGTTTGCCAATGAGTGAGTGGTTGTACGAATGAATTAAATTTGAGTGAGTTATAATTATTAACACAATGGTCGAACACTTTTCCTTTGACCCGGCTGTATTCAAACCAGTGTCTACCAGCAAACCGTGTCAGATTCTATGCCAACAAAAGCTACGGAACGAACTAGCGCACCTCACGAATTTTTCTATGTGCTTGCGTCGTGTCTTCGTATTTGGTTTTTCAACGACTTTTTAGTCGTAGCGCCATCTATGAGAAATCTATGAAAGATTTACCACCCAGTTAGTACCTTTACAGTCTTGGCGAGAGATGTCGCTATTTTAAGTTTTTATTGATATTCAATTATTTTTTGTGAAATTACTCCACTAGTTTGTTATAATATTAATACAAAGATCGAACACTCAGAAAAAAATCCTTCGATCCGGTCGGATTCGAGCCGACGTCTTCTTGCATACCGTGCCAGAGGCTATACCAAATTATTGTTATTGAGTTATAATTATTAACACAATGGTTGAACTCTTACAAAATATTCGACTCCGGCTGCATTCAAACCAGCAAACCGTGTCAGACTCTATGCCAACAAAAGCTACGGAACGGACCTTAAGAATTTTTCAATGTATTTGTTGTAGATATATGTTTTATCGACAAATATCTTTGTTTTATCGTACAAATAGTCAAGCTAGAACTCTTTGAGCATGAGTCCCACCGTAGATTATTCCCATACATAAAACGGCTGCTTTCTGTGGCTGCTTCAAATACAACGCGTCCAAAATATGGAATGACATACCACCGCCCATAAGAAATCTTACATCAATTCACTCTTTTAAATGTGCACTTTAAAAAACTTTCTACAGAATATTTTGACGCGTGTCTGATACAAATATCAAAGTTCACAAATTACCCTTAATCTCTTTTACACTACCTGCCTACAAAATATTTTCCCTGCCATAAATACTTTGTTTCATAGTTAAACATAAACCACACATATATTCCACTTATTTTTTACGTACCGTAAACAAAGGTGTGTTACCTTTAAACAAAACACCCACTCATTTACAATTACTATACAACCACACATTTAGATCTTTCATCTTTTTTTATTTTCTTTCCAGTCACCTAGTCCACGTTTTATGGCTTATATGATAACTTATTCACCTTACAATTAATATTATAACTACATACTTTACATCCTAACTCCGTGTCGATTCTCTATTCTGAGTTACTTCTTTTTTACCGGCTCACATTGGGTCGTAGTTCGACTGAACTGCGGCATAATGCTGAGTCGGGCCCTTTTTGCTGACACAGTACATTCAACTCTACACCTGATACTTTATTATACTCTAGACCATACCCGCAAACCTAGACTAGCCTTTTTCTTTATGATTACTATTGTACCTAAGTCATAAGCTTGTTTGTAATGTAATGTGTTCATTCAGCAGATAAACGAGTAATCTATCTATCTATCTAATCTATCTACTTATTTGCAATAGCGCTATTTATGGGAATTTTTATTTGAGTGAGTTGTTTATCTTTTTTATTTAGAAATAGAAATAGAAACCGTTTATTGTAACGCCACATTATAAAAAAAACACAAAAACAAAGACCAATATAACTAGAACAGAAATAACACAAAGAACAGCGTAAAAACATTTCAACAACCAGTTACATAATACTATACTGACATGTGTGCGGCAGTGGCGTGTACAAAAGGATCCCATTCAGCTAAAGTCACAACCAAGGCTAGGTTGTGACGCTGGTTTTCAATGGGCCCTAGCCGAGTGAGTGAGAGTGACGGACGTATGCGTCCCGAAGCAGAAAATAAAATAAAATAAACTACGCAAATACTTATATCATGAGTGTGTATAGTGTTATTGCAGTGTGTACTCTTATATCGAATAAATACTTACATAATGTGAAAACAAATTAATAAAATATTTAATACATATTTAAACTACATTACTTCAAATATACGAAACAAGATTATCTATTTTCATAAAATAAAAGTTCTTTGATTTCAACATTAAACAACTATTGGTCTATTTCATTCGTAATTTGAAAAATTTATTGTGTAAAAACATTGACTTACAATTATATGGACGTCGGGTCCGCGCTAAAAAGTGTCCGCACTTGTAAGGCGCTAAAATCGTATACAGAGCGCGACACTCCGCTTTAGTCTTCATTTGTTCTACGGACAGCGCGATACTGCGATGACATAACAATTTAAATTTCGAATAGGTTGACTTGGGACATTTATTTCGTGGTTTTTGTATTAGACCCGTCGTCCATTTATTTGTAAGTCAATGTGTAAAAATTAAATATTTGTTTTTCTTACCACCAACTTCAGTTTAGAGCAATAGTGACAAGGGAGATATATTTGTGTGGTAGCTCCGAGTATAAAAGACGCGTAGCGAATGTCGAAACCGGATCCCTGAAATACCACATTTTGATGAGTATACGTTTTTAATTTTTTTTTATCATACTAAGTGACGGGACTAACAAGTCGTCCGCCTGGTAACAGATGCAGTGCCACTCAGAGTTTTAAATCGCACTACCCGTCAACCCTGAGAAATTAGTTGATAAGTCCCATGTGCCAGTAATTTCACCAGCAACCTTACCATTCTAAACCGGAACGCAGTAGTGTAAATAAATACTCCAGAAAAATTTTATTTTTCTGAAAAATATGGCTTTTTCAAAATGCAAATTTTTCCATTACATGTGCCTGTAGTTTTACCAGCACACTTTAGGACCGGAACGCTGTAATGCTTACATTACTGCTTGTCGGCAGAAATATGTATGTTGGCAGTACTTCCCGGGACGAACTGCTTCACAACAAGCTTATTTATTATAAACCGTGACGATGTGACCTCGTTACATCGTCATCCACCTTTTTGTCGCCTTTTCTCCGGTTCCTGGCCACTCGTTTTTACATTTTGAATCGTTCTTTAATAATTCCTTTGCCTCGCCATTTTGATTTTCTTTCGTTCCATCGTCATTCCCTGCTCGAACGCGGCAGCGAGCACGTCTTCTCGTTAATTTTTTGAACCGTTTACCATTTACCAAAAATCTCTTGTGCGATAAGCATTTTAAAGATCACAAATATTAATAAACGGGAATAATATTTATGAAACTGGATTTATTTCTTTACCCTTTTGAATTTTGAACTTTAAACTCGCTAAGCAAGATGTGTGGAGGCTGTGGAGGCTACTACTTTCCTGGCTACATTTAATCCACGGAACATTCCAAGCAGCACCAGCAGCAGTACACCCTTTTCAAAAGTAACATATAGTAGCTATTGGTGGCATTGGAGTTCCTTGTGAAAGAGTTCGTCCAGAGAAGTAGATAGAGATAGATAGATAGAATACGTTTATTGACTTTCCACAAGCACACCCAATAATATGAAACAACAAGTAACGAAACAAAAGAAGACAAAAAAAGCAAAACATAACATACAAAGTAACAAAAAGGGATAAAATCAAATAAATATACATAATAAACAACATATATTATACATATACCTATTTCCGCCGCCAAGAAATAATATGAGCATTACTGCGTTCCGCTTTAGAAGAGAAAGCGTGCTGGTTTCTTGTTTCTCACTTGTGTTGAGACACTGCAATGGCAATGCCTCTAACATCTTATTTAAAGCTCTGAATGACACTGCAACTGTTATGCATAGGCGTGTGGCTTACCGCCATGCGCACGATTTGTTTGTCTCGTCACTTGCTATTACAAAAAAAAAACACTCTGATCGGTGATAGCTCTGTGCAGTAGCAAAAGACAGCGTCAATACCAGTCCTATGCAAAATGCAGGAGCGGGAGTGGGGGTCATTGGGGAGGACGCTTGCGCGTTTGAACTTACTATCTTACTACAAAAATCTTACTAAAAGTGTCAGATGGTGCAACAAAAACTTAAAAAGTCGTTGTGTATGTTAGTAACCGGTGCGAGGCGTTCATATAACTCGATTCACACCGGCTTGCCTAAAGTTTTCCACGTATCATCAAATATCATATGGTGGTGCGAAATGAAGATGTATAATGCCGATAAGTAGTGGACTGCATGTTTTGCGATTTTTAAATATTTTTTTTAATGGCGCAAAACAGAGAGGTGTGGAGAGAGGGGAGGGAGGCCTTTGCTCAACAGTGGGATAGTATAGGCTCATAATAATAATAGTTAAAAGGTTCTTGTACTACAAGTAACTGCACTTGCAAGTAGCTTCCTATAAGGACTGGAAGAAGTATATAGTAGTAGGTCGAAGAACAGGGAAAATTATGGGAATATACACACTCACCTTTTCTTTCGTTTCGCTGGCAGCAATTCCGCCTGGATACGGCCGCCACAGGAGGAAAAACCCTCCGGTTCCTACTGAGCGTACAGTGTATTGCGAACAAAATAAACTATTAAAAAACACAATCGCGCTAATTAGCCATTTCTTGATGCACACAGTTCAGTGTCTTAGGTTACACTATCGTTTTTTTTTGCTGCCAACTCATTGGCCGGTGAAAGAGACGACAGCAGCAAAAAGAGCATGTTGGAGGAGGATGGAGGATACAAAGGAAGGAAGTCCTCGCAAGTGCTAAGATCTACCCTATACTATTTTTTATAAATGTCCAATACAAAAAAAAAGAAAATATGAAATCCAACATCATAAATATCTTAAAGTAATTTACTACATTTTGTGCTTAATTTTACGTGTAGAATAATTAACCAGTAAAATAAAGTGTACTTGTATCATGTGTGATAATAAGTTTGTTAAGGCAAGCGTTTTGGTCCGGCTTTACTAGAGATAATTTTCACACATCGCTTCTGGTTAGTAATATGTATATGTCCTGCGGTTGTTAGTATTTTTTTAGTTCTTAGTTATTTCACAAGTAACCCTATGTACTTACCACTGAAAAATGGTACAATAGGTTACATATTTCTACAATAGTGAACATGAATATGTTCCCGAGCCAAAGACTGAACGTGTTTTGAATGTCGTTTACGAATCTGAAACCCAGAACATTCGTTTAATTGCAAGAATTCAATTTACCATCTCAAAGTTGATGATTGTAAGTAGAAAGAAACATACAAGGATTATTTTATACATCAAGAGCAGTGGCAGCCTAGTGAATACAAAATACAAAGAATGCGTGTACCTATGGCCTTATTCTTAGCCTAGCGTCTAGTGTCTGTTTGCGATTTCGACGTGAGGATCTACCCGCTCGTAGCCGCTTTGGCGCTATGAACGGGAAGACGCCAAGACCTCCGCGCTCGTGCCTGCACTCTGAATGAGCCCTTGTCCTCAATACGTACATTCCAATTTAACATACATAGTACATAAATCTAAATAGCAGATACAACTTCTTGTGAAAGAGTTCGTCCAGGGAAATACTGCCAAAAGGTAAAGACCTGTTTCTGCTGCCAAGCAGTAATGTAAGCATTACTGCGTTCTGATTTTGAATGGTAAGACTATGTCTCAGGATGACGCAGAATGCCCCTCAGATCTATGCGATTTAAAGCTTAGAGTGGCGCTGCAACTGTCTTTTGAATAGGGGCGTCGTTTACCATTTGTTCATCCCGTCGTTGATATTATAAAAGAATCACAGTACATAGTACTAATAAAACCGACTGCAAATTTCGTGGAATTACGTCTATTTGCCAAGTTTTATTGAAATCGGTAACCGGGTAGTGCGCGATACCCCTACTTTGCCACCCTTAGAGGCGGAATATTTTCTTAAAATTTAAAGGAGACCACTTCTGAGGCCACCCTCTTTCCAACAAAAGAAGAATCATCAAAATCGGTTCACAAATGTTGCCGGAGTTGTCGCGTAACATACATACAAAAAGAAATACATTCAAATTGATCCGTTAAAAAAGTTTTTTTTTTAATGATACAAAGTGACGGGACGAATATGTCGCGCGTCTGGTGGAAAGCGACACGCCTGTCCATAACAGTTGCAGTGCCACTCAGTGCTTTACTACGCCCGTCACCTTGAGGCATATGTTGACAAGTCTCATGTGCCTGTAATTTCACCAGAACCCTTACCCTTCAAAACTGAAATGCAGTAATGCTCATGTTACTGCTTAGTGGCAGAAATAGGTAAGGTGCCAGTACTTCCTTGGACGTACTCTTTCACAAGAAGCTTTATTACTGCTAAAAGTTTGTGTTTGCCTGGCAGCAGCCAGCCGTGACCACGGGACCTGGGCCCCAACTCAGCTTTTTTTTAAAATTACTGGTAACTGTAATTTCATTGAAACTACACTGAAGTTTGTTGTCGCCGCGCTGACGTGTGATTGGTCGAGAGTAAAAATATACA
>NW_020653855.1:807589-826837 GCF_003589595.1 Hyposmocoma kahamanoa
ATTATGCTATGCTTCAGTTCCATACCGTGGCAATGTAATTTGAGCCTTACGGATAGATAACGATGCACTAAAATCACATTATAGTTAACACGACCTATGCTGTCGTAATGGTTTTACCATACCATGGATTAAGATGAAAGTGTGCCTTGATATGTCATTTTTATTAAACGTATGCAATATTTTTTGCACATCGATTGTTAGTGCTGTAAACAAATCTCTATGCGATTCTCAAAATATACTATCCTACATAATATAATACCCATAAATCAGGGTTAGAAGATAATAATCACGAATTGTCTCGATAAACTTACCCAATAAAATTACACATATAAATGTAACAGCAATACAACATGTAGATGAACATTGTTTCGAAATACGGTGACTCAAACCTAGTTTCTGGCTCAGTATGGGGTATCTTTACATCGTGAACCATGACCTGTTACAGTAAAACAAAATGATTATCCTCTCCGAATATAAATGAGAACACAAAACATATAGTTGGATAAATACAGAAAAATGTTCTATATGTGGATCGAACCCGAGACCGCAGAGATGGCGACAATATGAAAACCGGCCTGCAAGCTACTTGACCACTGAGGTCGTCAAATGCTTCACCACTTTTCAGTTTTTGTAGTAATTAGTGGTTAACGGTGTTGGTGACATAATCATTACATATTTACTGTAAAATGCTTGTCATTTTGTGTCTACTGGAAAGAGTACCTTATACGCATCAAGTATATAACCAGAAATAGAGACGAAATACGGGCCATCCATCCCTGGCAACTCATCAGTCAAATGGGACTGATATCATTTTAAAATGTCAACTCTCGTTTGCGCTGAAATCACAAATTAGAAAGCTGAAATAGTACAGCGCCAACAACTGACCTGCGTATACGTCTCCTTATATTCCAAAACATTTCTTTTTTGTAATAAAGATAATATCTCGAACAATGCTGTTCCATTCGGTGGTGCGGGAAAAACAGTAAAACATCTGATTACAAAACAACGGAATCACATTTCATCGGTAATTAAATATTAAATATGTAATTTTTCAATTTACGTCCATTATAGCAAAGCTACGACACCCGTCAATTGTGTCGAATTCCAGTCAGGCCAGTCGGAGCGCAGTTGTCACCGAATGAAACTTGGCAGAATGGTTTTCAAAGAAATTAAATACCATTTCGTCTCTATTTCTGGTTATATACCCGATTTTTACACATAATGAGTATAGAGTCATCAGCTCATAAGACCCCTGGTGGCTAACGCGGGTAGCACTTTTTCCATATACATACACATAATAATATCTCCAAAGTCATGCTTTCTACAGGCTTTCTGGGCTCATGTTTTTATTTAAACATGAAATATTATGAAATATATTTCGGTTTCTCAAAAATTGTATGACGAAAAAGAGAGATGTCAGCGCCATCTATTAATTAACGACGTCCATCTTCCTGGACAGACAAAGCAAAATGTTCGTAGTGATAAGTAGAGGTGGGTTATAACGTCTTTATCTAAAAACGAAATGAAAAGTGCTTTTCCAGGCCCTAGGGCCTAGATAGAACTAGTTGACGAAATGTTCAGGCGTACTGTAGGCGGTCTAATTTGTCATAGATATATCAACTGAATGCATCTAGCATGAGATCCATTTTACAAAGAAACAGTGAAAAAATTTAATATTTTCGGGACTTATTTTATGAATTGTAACCTAAGTTTATATCACGAACGAATGAACTGTTTTGTATCCAGTCGCAAACTAGTAACGTAACGTGTGTGCAGAACGTAAAGCCATAGAGAAATAACTACATACATACCTTGCAGATGCGAGTCCGTGTCGTTTTCTTAAAAATGTCGCTTCTTTAAGTAAGCGTTTCTGAAATCTACTTGAAAGCGTTTTTTCGTTACTTTGAAAGAAACTGTTTCTTGAAATGCTTTCAGAAGTGGACCACTGATTAGGCCGTGATCTACTGTTTGTTGACCCAAGTAAATAGATGTTTTAAAGACGAATTGAAACAATTGCCTAAAGCTATTCAAAGCGTTTAGTCAGGTATGTGAAGATGTACTTACCTTTTGCGGAGTATCTTTGAAAAGCAAACTATACATGGTCTCCACACCCGCCATAAAAGGAAATATCATGACAGTATGGAAAACAGTGATGGTCCAGTACTTCTCATTCAATTTGCTCCCTTTTATCCCCTTCTCTACAATTGATTTGTAATCTGTCGGTAGATTGTTGTAATTCTCATAGTCTCGGTTGATTTCGTCTATTATTTGTTTAGCTTCACAGCGCTTGAGGTACATAAGGAACATCTGAAATTATTTATTTAGTAGCAGTAGAGGTCCTTGTGAAAGAGTTTGTCCAGGGAAGTACTGCCAGCTTAACTATTTCTGCCGCCAAGCAGTAATTTCAGCATTACTGTAACTATTACGGACAGACGTGTAACTCACCGTCAGGCGCACGACTTTTACGTCCTGTCACTTGATATTATTAAATAAAATAAAATAAAATGTTTTATTGTTATTTCAAATGCACCGTCTGACTAAATTCGTCAGCTCGTTTTGCTATTAAAGAAAAGCTTTCTTTCTCTTCCCATTTTTCTATGATTTGCCCATTACCATCTTTGCTTTACATATCTGAGAAGACTGAAGAGAACTATGATAATACGTGTCTAGCTGTTCCCAGTAGATCGTGACAACAATTTATCGACGATCTGGTACGACTGTCTGTCGTCACGACATAATCGGAACGCCCCTTAGAAATTAGATACAGCTTTGATAAATTGCAGCTTGTCAATGTAAAAGAAATTAGTTGCAAGAATAGCTATTTGGTACTCGTCGCGACATCTGGTGTACACAATAGGTACTAAATACCCGATTACGCTCCTTATATTAGCAATACTCGTGAGTTATTGGTTCATGGTTCTATGATGACCGAAGTAACAAAATAAACTTCGACCCCACCTTCGAAACCCACGGAAGAAAAAAAAACCATGAAAGTGTATATATTACTATCAGAACCGATATTGCCAAAACTCACACATTCTTTATTAGAAACACTACAAAATAGAAATACAGTGTATTGATTTGCATTCTCGCTATATTTAAGAAATTAATAATAGAAATAGTGATAAATTATCTAAAACTATTAAAAAATATATTCTGTTCAATACTCTGGCTGGTATCTAGTAAAGTGTTGCAAAATTGTCTCAAGTCATATGCACCGCGCCAAGGGCAGTGACCCCGCCACCCGCATCACCGAGCGATACGTAATCTTTCTCGATCGCTTATTTACCTATTTTTTAAATTATGGTCATGTATTAGTATTGTTATAATCTACTATTTATTTACATTAATTAGAAAAGTTGACTGAAATAGTTTTTTGTAACTATTTTTTGTAACTAAAAATTTGGTACCAACTTTAGATTACATGAAAGTATTGCTAGAAGTACCTAACTCGCAGAGATTCGCACGTGAGTTTCGTTTCAACATTAGATTCCACAACTTTGAAAGCAGAAACTTCGACACTCGTTTCCTCCGCGTAAACTAAACGTTTCACATCATGCCACATGAATAGACACGCACTTGTACTTGATGGATTACCATCAAGTTCTGGTGTACCAGGTAGCGGTTCTTTTTTGCACTACTAACTCTTGTTTACATACCAAACCACGTGGCATTTCGTGACAGACCAGCCAGCGTGACGTATATGCAGTACGGGAAGCAAGGTCGACTGATCTACCAATCGCGCGCTCGATACGACACTTCCCCGCCGTCGCTACCCGCACCCCACCACCAAATAGATCTAAAAATGTTTGCAAGTGCCGTGCAAGTCAATGACCTTGGAATCAAATTTGTTTACCGCAGTGAAATAAAAAATAGGAATTTACGAACTTTTTTCGATTTATTTTTTTAGTGATTTGGGCTCAATTTCCTTTTTACCTCTGTAAATATAGCGAGAATGCAAATCAATACATTGTATATTCATTGGTCTTAGTTTCAAGTTTAAAAAGAAATAACTAATTCTGGATTGTTAATATAATTTGAACTTTACCCTCGTGGCATATCGTTAAAAGGTCAATACCATTAATACCTATCATTACAAGTTACGACGTTTTGATATTATGTTGAAATTTCAATCAATGTGCTGCCATCTAGCGGTTAATTGCTGAACGACGACGAATTGGAGTTATTAATTTAGGTCTCCAAACAAGAAGCGACCATATTGCAGGGATTTAAGCTTTAACTTCGTTTCTTGTAACAAAAAAATAATTTCGATGAACAGAAAATTGAAAATTTATTAAATTTAGACTTTCCGATGATATGAAATACCACCACGGGAGATATTTTTCTAGGGTTTTAGAGAATTTGCACGAAAGAATGACACAACCATACCACACAGCGAAAATAGCGGACTGAATTCAGATAGGTCTTTCGAGACCTATACTTGCCACGCGTCAGACGCTAACTAACCACTTCTACTGTATTTATTGTTCTGTCGTACTACCCATACCTTTGTCAAGACAACCATGAACGGTACGATGATAGTACCATGTCGTACGACATTCTCTACGTCGCGCGTTTGCAGGCTGATCCATATGTCGTATAAAATTATAACAGTCACTGGCGTTATTGATGCGTAGATCATAACTGGAAACAGTACACAAAAGAAACTTTTTCTCTAACATGCTCGGAAATATTTGCATTACTTTCTAAAAAACAAATTCGGAAAGTTTGTCATATATGGACCGTGCGTTTTTTTCCCGGCTAAGGCCTGCAAAGTTGCAGCCGTTCGCGGCTGTAAACTTTTAAAATTCTGTGGCTCTAGTGGAAAGGAGTACAAGTCAAAAAAGCCAACTTTACAAGGCGACGCGAAAAACAGTTAAAGCTTAATATGATATTAAGCGTTAAGTGTTTTTCGCGTTTCCTTGTTAAGTTGGCTGTTTTGACATTTACCCCTTTTCACTAGAGCCTCAGAATTTATCTAATAATAATAAACTATTTAAACAGACAAAAGAAAAACTTATACAGCCCACTGCCAAGTGTTCGTAATTGCGAGAATATAAAATAGCTGCTTACCGCTTATTATTTAAAATGAACTAAAGTGCTTTGGTATTATTTTTTGTTTTTTCGTCTTTTTTGTATTTTCGTCGTGAAAATTAGTTCTAATGAGAAGAGCGATAACGAAAATACAGTAGTGGATAATACTCTGCCTAATTTAAAACAAGACCCATAGGATAGCCATAGAATAGGAGGATATTAACCTTGAACAAAGATACACGAAAACAATAATACATGAAAACTTATGAAACTTTCAAGCACTGGAGAACTACATGAACCACACGCATCAAATATTCTGCAGACTAATAATATTAATGTGCGTGGAAAAACAATAATTTCTTTTAGCAATTATCCTAACATAACATGTGAAGCATTATTTTTGTTATGAATTAATATTTTTTTACATTTTCTGTTATACATCTTCATCTCTATAGTCTTTTATTATTTCCTCACATTGGTTGAGAAAAGCACCATAAGTCTCGACGGGAACGGGGATTGCTTGATCAGCCGAGCACTAGCGAGGAACTCGTACTCGTCGAGCAATCCTTTCTTATTCATTCTTTCTCATTCACTCTCAAACATGCTCGGAAATGTTTGCATTACTTTCAAAAAACGAACACGGAAAGTTTGCCATTTATGGTCCGACCGACTTCCTCTAAACAATTTCAAAAATTATTTTTACTGTTTAACAATTAGAACATGGTTATGGTTGGGTTGACATGTTCTCTGGAACAAAGCACTGAAATTAAATACAGATTTAAAAAAATCTCCCACAAGTTTATGAAAATATTTTATACTTGTGGGTGTGTGTACACAAAATTCAGTTGTTAGATTACTTACGTATAATTACTAAACGATGTTTCTCGTTCGACGGATTTGGATATAGAAAACCAGCAGCCATGCAGAAAGATATTATCTTGTACGTTTCGTGGAATGGGACGAATTTTGCTCCTTCCTTGTCTGTAATATTTCCTCTCAAAATTACTTTCGAGGTTATGAAAATTCGACCAAACGTTATTTCTGGAATATGTCATTTCGGGCTACTGATAGGTAACCTAAGGAGATACAATGCCTGCTAGCGAGCATCTTGTCTATTGGATTTTGACAGAGACAGAGCCTCGTACCAAAAACAGCAATAATTCAAGATTTACCATTTTTTTCAGCCTTCATTTTCTTTCGACACCCCCACATTTCTTTTCATATAAACAAATTCTTCTATACTTTCCGTATTCCTACAAAATAACTAACAAACTAGACCCGTATTCTCATTATATAAAGCTCTTGATTGCCAATCATGTCATCGCGAATCTCGTTGACAAGGTAATAAGTGAGCCGAGTTATACTTAAGTTTTGTATTGTAGATTGGGTTACTTTTTGTTAACTTGAAATATTCTTCTGGACTATGCACTATCACGGGGTAATAATACTTGTAATTATCCCCATTTTATGCAGTAAACTGACCTAAGTAACTTTGACTATATTATATTAAACAACATCTTACTGTCTAAGTCTAGAATGCTAACTCACAATAGAATGCTTCTTCAGGCTGTTACACTCCGTAGACTTTGTCATAATTTGATTGACTGTTCAAATCTTGTGCAAAATATTAAATACAATGTATCCATGAGAGTTCGTCGGCGACGTACGCGCTCCTACCCGATGTTTAAAACAAATGCTGGCATGCATCGACTTACAAATAAATGGACGACGAGTCGAATACAAAAATCACGAAAAAAATGTCCCAAGTCAACCTATTTAAACGTAGTGACATGTAAAGGAATATGAAAAAGCTAAAACGTTGAATCTATATTGTAATGTCATCGCAGTACTGTCTATTTTTGCTTGCTTCGCTGTCAGAAGAAACAAACGAAGACTAAAGCGTGAACGACGCTCTGTATACGATTTTAACGCCCTATAAGTTCGGACACTTTTTAGCGCGGGCCCAACGTCCATATAATTGTAAGTCAATGCTGGCATGCGAATTCTTTCTCAGTACAATGATTTATTTAGTGTTATTGACATATTTTATTTACCTGCTTCTAAATTTAAAAAAGCTATTATTGAAACTCTGAGCTAATTCGTTTTTTGTTGACTTTACTTGATTTCAGTTTTGCCTTACTCATCGCACGCAACAATTTTAATTTCAATTTTAATAGTAACAATACGTGGATAATATTGTTGAATGTTATTATACCATGTACAATTGTTTTTTATCCCTTGAAAATAAATAAATAAATAAACATCATAAAGTAAGTAGCTAAAGCATTTGTGTTAGGAAAATCGGAAACAACGACGGTACCATAAACACCCAGATCCAAGACAATATAGAGAAGTTAGTTTTCTACACCGACCTGGCGGGGGATCGAACCCGGGACCTCACAGACGGCGACACCATGAAAACTGGTGTCCAACCACTCGACCAAAACTGCTTATTGTTTACCCTAAACTCTGCATTCATTAGCGTCTTCTGTTCACTGTTTTTTGTCATCACAGATCTGGCAAATGCGCCTGTTTGCGAGAGGCTTGCATATGAGAATTACGTTGTGCGATCTGTGCGCGTGTCATTCGAGCGCCGTTCGCCCGCTTCATATATTAACAGTAATGTCAGCATTACTTTGTTCCGGTTTGGAAGGGTAAGGGTGCTGGTGAAATTACAGGCACATGGTACTGGTCAACTTATGTCTCAGGGTGATGGACGCAATAGCAGTGCTTCTCAGATCTTTGCGATTTAAAGCTCTGAGTGGCACTGTAACTGTTATGGACAGGCGCGTTCGTCCTGTCACTTGATATTATAAAAAAATAGCACTTTTGTATGAGCAGGAACCTCAGTTTATTAGAGAAGACTTTTTCATTTTATCAAGTGCTATATAGCATGGGATCTTATTAAATATTACTATTGAAAGTATTATGGTAATATGGGGTATTTTTAGATATGGTAAGTTTAGGTGGGTGGAAATAATGGAAAGGTGGAATAGGAAATGGAAATAGAAGAATTTTTAAGCAATACAGAGATATTATATCCCTAATTTAATTCATCGTTAGTAACAATAATTAGTACATAAGTGCATTGTTTCATTGGGTGTGATTTATTAAAATTTTTATTATTTAAAAGAATTTAATAATTTATTATTTATTTTTGTTTATTGCTTTGATTATTTCCTATGCTTAATTTTTAGCTACACCTTTATAGGGTGGGTACATGTATTGTACATTTTAAATTATACTTTACATGATTGCTAGTAAATAAATACTATATACTGAAAATACTAAATAAAAATAATACTAAAAGGATCACCCTCTGTACTTGGACATGTAAACTCGATAACTACATATATCAAATCCAATTTGTAACCTTTGATCACGGCGGCGCATTAACTGAATCAATTATACTACGGTCTGTAATTTAGTTTCGTACATTTTGTAACGCCTCCTTGATTGTCACCGCCTTGTTAAATATTCCCTTTGATTTTATGAGGGGTTGTGTTGTGAGAAGGTCAGCGATTCGTAATTAATTACAAAGATTATGAAATAAGAGATTAGTCGGTTTTATCGAGAATGCTTTACTTGGCAGGACAAAGAATAGTTGAAATTTGCGTAATGTTAAGGAAACGTAAAAGTTTTCGGGTATCTCTTCAAGAACCGACTTCCAAAAAGGAGTACGTTTTTAATTCGACCGTGTGTATTTTTTTGTATGTATGTCACGCGATAACGTCGCCTTACTTCCTCAAGCTCGTATCTTAAAGCACAAAGTTACTGAAATGTAAGAAATGGACTGTATATACAAATTTTGCAGGCTGATTTCATATTACATTTCCTTTATATTCACACACAGGCTTTTACCTATTCTTAAAGTGATACGTCCAAATTAAGACCCCTGACAGAGAACAAAAAGTAAAGAGAACGGACACTCTCCGCCCCTCCCTAGCTTTAGATACCGCACCACGCCCCGCACATTGCCGGTCACATTGACGGAATGACAAAAAGGTTGCCGGCGAGCCGTTTTTGCGCGAAAACGGCTTTGATATTTGAACATACTTGTCATTTATTCATTACGAAACTTGTACGTTAACGTATAACATCATTGTACGTTACTATTTATAATGGTCGTGAATTGTACTGTGTACGGCTGTTTATCATCATTTTCCGAAAGATGAAACGAAGTAAGTAAAAAAACTTAAGTCTGAGACTCAGTCAGTTATTGTTTTCTTCACTTATTTACTGCAAAGTAATTTAAGTATGTATAAAAAATACAGATTTATTATATCAATATAATGAGGCGCCATGACTTAGTGAGCTAGTAGACAAGGGTTCTATAATAATATACGTAAGTAGTGAATATACCTAATTATTAACTAAGTAATGATGATCAACTTGGACACGCAATTTCAAATACCTTGGTTACCTTATTTAAAAGTACAGTCCAAAATATAACATTTGAAGTGCTTTTAATATATTTTTTAAATAAATCTTCAATATTACTGTAGTTAGTGAATTAATGAAAAATATGATATTATATCGATATAAATACATAATAGACATGTAATTATTAGGATTCTGCAAAGTATATGTAGTAATCTGCGCTGCATTCTATTATTAGAATTATAGATTCGCGTTAATATTTCCGCTATATTGCCGCTCTAACTCCACTTCACGCACACATTTGCGCGTGTGCAGATAGCGCCTTGCTATATGTAGTAGTAGTAGGTAAATAATTTTCGACCGTTGCATGGAGTGTCCGGGCTGTGCCCTTGATAAGAAATTTAAAATAAATAGAAAGTTTTGCCGTCTCCTGAAAATCACTCTTTATAAGATACGAGTTTGAGGAAGTAAGGCATCAATAACTCTTTTATAATTTGTTAACCGGTTTTGATGATTATTTTTTGTTGCAAAGAGGCTACCTCACTAGTGGTCCCACTTAAATTTGAAGAATATATTCCACCTCTTGGGTGGCAAACTAGCGGATGAATCCGGTTTCACGTACTTTCTGGTAACCGACTTCAATAATAGATGCAATTCCACGAACTTTTGAGGTTGGTTTTCTAGTATTCTGTTGCTATGTTGTTGTTGGAATTGACCTGATGACTTAATTATCTTTTGTTTTAACTGCCTCCGTGGCCGAACGGTTACCATGCCGGACTGCCATGCAGAGGTCCCAGGTTCGATTCCCGGGCCGGGAGAAATATTTGTATGGCCTACATTTATTTGTCTCGTGAGTTTGGGTGTAATTTGTAATTGTCTATTTGTGTGTCCATGGCACCCGCGACACAGGGTTTCCCTAGTGCGGGGCTATGTCGAGTGTGTGCGTTATTATTATATTATTATTATTGTTATTTTGTCAACAGGTTTGTAATGCTGCTCTTGAAGTGTACATCCGTCGCGCCTACACCTCATACGACATAAGCTGTCTGCAGCATCTAGCACTTTCCGGGGAGCTGGGCGTCGTGCACTTCCAGTTCTTGCTGCCTACTGGACATCCCAACAGGTGAAATGTTTGTTTTTGTAGATTGCCAACGAATTTTAGGACGGATGAATGAAACTAGTGCAAGATCGTGATGAGTGCAGCCAGAGTTGGCTAAGCGCCCGGGTTTTAACCCGGAGCTTTCTGAAGCCGGATTTAAATCGGGTTAAAACCCATTAACGCCCAAAATGTAGGGAAATCCTATTTATAACTTTATTAACTACAACTGCATATCGCACTGCTATTACAATAGTGTTGTAACTCAAAATATGTGAAATTTCATATTATATCTTTAGATATAATATTAAATACAGTCTTTAGAATATTGTTAGAAACAGCTAAAAGATATCTACTTAATTCAAAATGAGACACACTTTACGTGAGCTAATTGGGCGAAAATAATCCTTATTCAAAAATATGAAATTAGTTTTCCCATTTTATTTTTAAATATATTTAAGAAATTGTTTAAGTGTCTATAATAAACTTCAACATATAAATTTTAATGATTTTTTGCGAGAAGTAATTCGTTTTTCATCAATTCTGAAAAAGTCCACTTCTTGAGTTAATACACTATTGTATTAAGAGTGCGATATGTGATAATAATAACGCAAACATTCAAAATAGCCCCGCACTAGGGAGACCACAAATTACACCCAAACTCACTTTTAACTGCCTCAGTGGTGGAACGGTTACCATGCCGGACTGCCATGCAGAGGTCCCAGGGTCGATTCCCAGGCCGGGATAAATATTTGTATGACCTCCATTTATTTATCTCATGAGTTTGGGTGTAATTTGTGGTTGTCTATGTGTGTGTCCATAGCACCCGCGACACAGGGTTTCCCTACTGCGGGGCTATGTTGAGTGTGTACGTTATTCCTCACGAGAGAAGTAAACGTAGTCCGGCATGGTGACCGTTCGGCCACAGAGGCAGTTAATGTGTTGTAAATCAATCGCGTTTTGTTCAAATTGAATGATATTATTAGAAATAAATAAATACAAAAGTTTGTTGCTTTCTGATCTAGACGATTCGATTTGCCTTTCTATTAAATTGATTCATTTGAAAATCGTATTCAATTAAATTACATACAAAAAAACCGTTAGATCGTATAAACTTAAACCGATTTCATAAATATGGAATCGTAATGTGCATCCGTGGTGTGAGGCCAAATTTATTCAGTTGCTTTTAAACGTTTATACGGGGTGTTTGTGTCGTAATAGTGTAATGGATCCATTAAATGGTATGCATTTATGAAGCATTAGAAGACGATGTTCGAAAAAGAAAAAGAAGCTGGATACATCCACTCAATATGAAATGATTAAAGTGTGGGCAGTTTCATATATTATGCACAAGTTTATGTGAACATCCAGATCAATTTGTTAAGTACTACCACATGCCAATAAATGTTTTTCAAGAATTATTAAGCCTAGGCAAAACAAATATGTAGCAAGCCATCAATCCAGAGGAAAGACTAATAATAACATAACAAATATATTTACTTACTATATAGTTTGTTATAATTATTAATACAAAGATGGAACATTCAGAAAAAATTCCTTCAATCCGGCCGGATTCGAACCGACGTCTTCTAACATACCGTGTCAGACGCTATACCAACTCAGCCACGGAACGAACCAGCGGACCTCACGGGTTTTTCTATGTGAAGCCGTTTTCAACGGCTTAAAGCCGTAGCCGCCATCTATGACAAATCTTATCGTCTGGTCTGGCACGGTGTGCTAGAAGACGTCGGCTCGAATCCGGCCGGATCGAAGGAATTTTTTCTGAGTGTTCGATCTTTGTATTCATAATTAATATGAATTTTTATTAATTTAAATAAACAAAACGATGGTTTGTTTGAAAAACAAATAACACGATTTAAATCCGAAAAAATAGTTTCATTTCCTATTTGTTAGTTTTTTTTATATAATGTCTAGTGACGGGACGAACAAGTCGTGCGCCCTTCACGTTAACTACGCGCCTGTTTAAATCACAAAGATCTGAGGGGCACTGCCACTGCGCCCGACACTGAGGGTTGCCATTAGGGTCGTATTTCCAGTGCTTGAAATCATACTCAAGTCTGCTCAAGTCCTGACTTGAGCATTGAGTAGAGTTCTGGAATACGACCCTGAGACTTAAGTTGACAAGTGTGTGCCTGTAATTTCACCAGCACCCTTAACCCTTCAAAACCGGAACACAGTACGTTGACATTACTGCTTAGCGGCAGAAATATACCTATTTCTTATTTAAGTGGCAGACGAACTCTTTCACGAGGAGCTCTTCTGCTACTAAAAATGATATTTGATAATTGATTGTTAACTTTGAAATTGATTAAAACGTTTGTTTCTTTTTTATTTATTTGTTCTATCTTTTTATTTTGTGAGGTTGCAATTAAGATCATATAATACAGCTCGACTTCAAACCTGTTGTGCCTTATGTAGTTTGTGCCATCCACTACGATTTTGCGCTAGACTCACTCATCTACCGTCTGTCTCCTTGACGATGTCGTCTACCCATGTCGCCGCAGGACGGTACACGTTATTGTAGTTTTATCCAACATTCCGTTGTCGCTTTACACCATTTGTCATCACCTTGTCTCGTAGGACATATACACCAGCTCCATTTAGTTTTATTACCGATCTCCTATGTCTTGGGTATCTGCAATATGCGTGTCATATTTTTTTAAAATTATTTTATTAAACGCCTGGACTCAAGTACCGTCAATAAAGTAATAGTCACGAAATTTTAATACCAAATTATGTAATGATTGCATGCAGTACGTTTTGTACGAGTAAACATTTTTGTAATTTTACGGGGAAGCGATTTTGTGTCGAAAAGCAGTTTGTACGACAATTAGGGTAGCTCGAAATGTTATTAAAACTCAATTAGTTTTATTTCAAGCCATTCTAAATGTTGTACATGCTGCATTTCGACACAAAATCGCGTTCCCTGTAAAATTGCAAAAGTTGCACTACCTGAGAAGCATTACACTGTAGTGTAATGCTTCTCAGGTACGGATTAATGTATTAGTAATATTCAGGTTAGTTTTCTTTCTGTAACTAATCTCGATGGCAATTTCTATTATTTAAATATTGTAGAATATTATCATGAAGTAAATATAGTTCGAGTTATAGATTTTGTTAACAATCCACGACAACGACAACAATCAAACGAAAGCCACACAATCACTACAAAACAAAAACCAAAGAGATGGAATAGAGATGTCCGTGATTGGTCAAATACTGCTTATATTTAACCAATCAGGGAGGCAGAAGAGCGTTGAGTAACGTCATATTCGATATTTTATATTGTTACTCCGAAATTTTATTGTGAAAACGTACGCAGTTCCCCATAAATGAATCGTTTGCCTTTGTTAAACGAAGTCGTGGTACCATGAGTTTGGACTTAGTTCTAAAGTTAATTTTTTGGATATCTTTCTTAATGAACTTAAAATAATAAGCTATTATTAATCAAGACATTGGTATAACCTTTCTAGAATACCCATCAGCCAATCGGAGATTGAGCTGGCCTCAGCCCAGGACGTAGAAGGCATCCCGGCCGAGTTGAGTTCGGCTGCGATGCGCAAATGTCACTTCCGAACGGGTGCTTTGGCCGCGTTCGACTCGTTCGATGAATTCGTACAATACGCCGACGAACTACTGGATTTGGTTCACGATTTCGCGTCAAACGCGTATGTGAGACGAGAGGTAAGAATTGTTATCATGGCGAGTTCTTAGGTTTTCACAATTTTTTCGGATCTAAGGCTGCGAATCTACCAGAGATGTGCGAGGTATCTAGGCGATGTGCGAGAAAAAATCCACCAATAGGAGTACTTCATTCTCCTAGCATCGCTTAGCGTGGCTCTGGTGAAAGAGGGTTAGCGGAGTGAAATATTTGTTCATACAAAATAGCGAGAGATGCGAGTGAGGATTGTGTGCGAGGTACGCGAGAGGGAGTAATGCGTGTGAGGTGTGCCAGCGAGGAATGTGTGTGAAGAACGCGAGCGAGTTCGCCGTCGCCTCCGATCACCACATCGCACCCGCGCACTGTTGAAAAGAGTCCGATGCTTATCAAATCACAGCCTAAATCGGGCGGTTTACATTAACATTAGACGTAACTGATTGATAACTTTGCCATCTCAGTCAGCCGTGACCATGGGACCAGTAAAGGGCCTGGAACGTTGGTTTGTTTGAAAAAACAAATGTACGCGATTTATTTATTTATTTATTTATTTATTGCATATCACACATGAAGCTTACAGGTAGTACTTACAATATTGGGCAGTTAATATGTGACGCCCTGCAAGGGCACAGCAACTGTGGAAGACAGTCTCACATTGACATTATTAATACAGCAATTTAATTAATTTATATACAATACAATTTATACGTTATGAGTTGTAAATAAAATATTAGAACTAAATAATCATTTTATCAAATCGTCAAACGATAAACATCTTTCTAATTGTACTAAATAACATATGTCAATTAGACATTATAGGTAATTCGAATCTTTAATTAATTAGATATCCATTTAGATTCGAAGAACTAATGTTTTATGAGAAAATGTCTCACTAATAACGTTCTTGGTGGCCAAGCTGTATAAACATGTATCGAAAGTCGAAAACTCAATGCAAAGATCTCTGCCGTCCAATAACTAAAACGCGGCTATGTGACAAATGGTCAAATATCCGTTTTAAATAGAAAAAGATAGAGCACAAAATTCTTTTTTAAACACAGTTACAATTAGTTAACGGGTTCGACTTATCGGAACTTACTCTAACGATGCATAGCTGAAATATCATTAAACAATTTCAATATTCTAAAACTGTAAAGACGTTATATCGACAACAGACACATAGCAGAAATTGGTCGACTTAGACTCGATTTACATTGCTGCCAAACGGAATGTGAACGGAGGCGACAATTTCGCCACGGAGTTTTCTCGCAACTGCAACATGATATTATGTTTATATCTTTTTTTTTTTTATTGTGACTCGGCAAAATGACTGCACCGCGCCTGATGTAAAGTGCGAATACAGTCCAGAGATGAGAGTAACGGATGGAAAACACAAATATCTTCACTCCGTCACTATCATTTTGCCGGTCTGGCCAAATGCTTCTTCACACTACGTTTGAAGGACCCGATGTTATAGAGGGGAGGGAATACATGCGCCGGGAGTTGGTTCCACAATTTGATGGTTCGGCATAAAAACGAATTGCCAAACTTTTTAGTGCGGGACGGTATTGAACTGACCGTCCAACTGTGGCAACGCAGTCCGGCACGGGTGGTCCGCTGATGGAAAGGAGAGGAAGGGATAAGGTTGAATAACTCTTCAGAGCACTCACCGTGGTACAGGCGACAGAATACGCTAAGAGACGCTATATCTCTGCGAAGCTGTAACGACTCCGCATGCTCAGTTACATGAGGATCGTTGACAACACGGAAGGCGTAGCGCTGCAGTCCATCTAGGGCATCGAGCAAGTACTTGGCAGAGCCGTCCCAAAGGTGCGAACAGTACTCCATGCTGATTCGGACCTGAGCTTTATACAACAGGTATCGCAGCTCTGGAGTAAAAAATCGGTGCACCTTGTTCAGGATGCCAAGCTTGCGCGACGGCGCGGTACAGATGACGCTCTCGATATAATCTTTGTTGCTCATGTCCTTCCTTATATCTCTCTTAATTATTAAGCCTTTATTCTTTTATAGGATCTTCAAGCGTTGCAAGAGGGCAGCGAGAGCCGTGATAGTACAAGCATAAACGTCGGTGCCGACTACAAGCAAATCGTGGAAGATGAAGTGGTATAACATTATATTTTATTTTTATTACAGCTTTGAATAACAAAAATTCGTGGTAGTGACCCGTTTAGCCTTGCAGGTAGTCTCGATCTAAGATGTTTAAATTAAATATTGTAATGATAAATGTATTCTTATCTCAGGGCGCTGTGGCAGTGCCCCTCAGATCTTTGCGATTTAAAGCTCTGAGTGGCACTGCAACTTTTATGGATAAACGTGTAGTTTATCATCAGGTGCACGGCTTATTCGTCCCGTCACTTTATATTAAAAAAAATAGAGTTAGAGTTTCTTAGCTCATTCTTCTGAAGGCAAAGAATCTGCCTTACGAATGAGCAGTACAGTTTAATCGGTATGACGATTTCAAGTTTAATTTGTTTACCATTGAAATAAAGACTATTTGACTTTATTTATTATCATGATGTTTTTGCCACAATCATATTCGTATATGTAACCACGGTCAGGCAACAGACGCTGGTTCAACTCCAGTTGGATCGAAGGAATTTACTTTGTTTTTGGTCGGTATTTGTAACAATAATAATAATAAACTAGTGGTATAAACTCTATCCTCTATCTACTTACTATGACTAAAATTATGGAGTAGTCTGTGGCCGTCGACTGATTTGACAGTTCTAAACTAAATAATTTTTTGCGTTAAGGTTATATAATACTTTGATCTGGAGATGCACCTTTTTGTTTTGTTTTATAATATCAAGTGACGGGACGAACATGTGCGCCTGATAGTAAATGCCTGTCCATAACAGTTGCAATGCCACTCATGAGCTTTAAAACGCAAAGATCTGAGGGGCACTACCACTGCGCCCGTCACCCTGAGACATAAGTTGATAAGTCCCAAACCGGAACACAGAAAAGAGCACATTAGTGCTTGGCGGCAGAAATAGGTAAGGTGGCAGTACTATCCTGGATGAACTCTTTCACAAGGAGCTCTACTGCTATTAAAATAACCTTCACTTTCCCGTGTAAATTGACTACAATAATTGGCATTTTGAATGATACCATCCCAAGTACCAAAACCCTACACTGCATTGATTAGCGATTTTGAACTTAGTTTAGTTAGCTAAATAACGTCCTTTAGTTATTATTAATCCCTTAATCTGCACAAACGATGTCTGAAGATTCAGTTCTAAACCATGAAGGTTCCGACGTAAATATTTGCGTGTGAGTGTGTGTAGGCTCGTGCGTACGTAGCGTGCATGCCTGTGGTGTTCATGCCAGCGTGCGTGCGTGCGTATTCATGTAGTTTATTTTATTTTATTATCCGTTTCGGGACGCATATGTCCGTTACTTACTCAGCCTAGTCTTGGTTGTGATCTTTTCGGCGGTTTAGGACTACAATGTAAATGTTGTTACGCTGTTTTCTGTTAACTTTATTTATCCTTTTTTTGTGTGCTGTTTTTATAATGTGGCGTTGCAATAAATGGTTTCTATTTCTATGTTTTATTGCCCATGGATTATTTACATCGACCGTATGATTTTTTGTTTCGATTGTTTAATGCACACCATCGTATGGCTAAATTGGACTACATCTTTATTATTACGTGCATATGAACAGGATAAAGTGTAGCCCATTTCCCCGCAGCCCTTCGAGCCGATTCACATCTTGATGATCGGCGTGCGCGACAGCGGCGAGAGCGACGACGCGGCCGTGTCGCGCCGCTTCGGCAACTTCTGTCGCGCGCACCGCCACGAGCTGCACAAGAAGCGCATACGCCGCATCACGTTCATGCTGTTGATCAAGTTAGTACAATTGAAATAATACGTTTATTTTACTTTATATAGTTATTTTTGATACAAGTGCGGAAAGTTAGTCATTGTTCACGAGTATCCTGGCTACGAAAATATTTTGGTATTTTTAAATGTAATCCGTTGTTTTATAAAACACCTATGCAATTTAAACAAATAAGATGTTTGTAAGTAAATATAAGTTTTAATGACGAATGACTTACGTCACAAAGCACATAAATATTAAATAAATATACAACCTCTTTAGTTCTACGTTTAACATTTGAAACAACAGTAAATTTAAAAAAATGGAAAAGTAAAAAGCACTAGTGCGAAAATCCCAATTTTCGGCACGATTTGTAGTACGAAAAATATCACGTTTTGAGCAACTGTATTCAAAATACATTTTAACCGACTCCAAAGAAAGGAGGAGGTTCTTAATTCGACTGTATTGTTTTTATATGTGTGTTATGCGATAACTCATTTATGAACAGAGTTTGATGAGTCTCTTTTTTTTGGAAAGAGGGTACCTCAGTAGTGATCCCATTTAAATTTGAACAAAGTATTCCACCTCTAAGGGTGGCAAACTAGGAGGTGAATCCGGTTTCGCGCCCTATCCAGTAACCGATTTAAAAAAACCTGGCAAATAGATGTAATTCGACAAACTTTTGAAGTTGGTTTTTTAGTACTCTGTATACTGAGATTGTTACAATACAGCTCCGTAAGGAATTACTGTCACTATATACAGGGTGGAAAAATCAATAGGACGTGAAGGAGAACTACCTTAAATGCTTGAATATAATGCTTAAGATGAATAAAAAATATTATAATTATTAAAATGGCTAAGGAGTTGTCCCTGTGTTGGTTTTTTGTAAAGAGCTCACAAAATCTAGAAATTCAGAATTTAAAACAATTTTTTTACCTGAATTTCAAGAAAATCGTTAAGGAATGTAACTACTATGTAACATAAAACGGAACGGAATCCCACGAAACGGAACTGATTTTCATGTAATTTTTTTGGCTAATCGGCTAGTGGCTAATGCCATGAAAAATATACTGACAGATGTGTGACAGATGTCATTATTGTTAGAAGAATATTCCCACGAAACCCTGGCACTTAATTTAAAATCACCCTCAAAAAAATTTACACTTCGGACATGGAAAATTCGCAGCTCATTTGAACAGATTAAAACTTAGAAATTCA
>NW_020653855.1:841837-859225 GCF_003589595.1 Hyposmocoma kahamanoa
TTTTTTTGTGTTTGCTCGCTTACGTATTCGTTGACCGCGATGGCCCAGGACAAGCTGAGCACCGTGCCGATAATGCGCGTGAGCGACCCGGTGGACCGGCCGGTGGAGTGGGTGCCCCCCCGCGCCGCGCACGACCCCCGCCTCATGCTCACGGGCGACGGCGCCAGGGCCGGCTTCTTCGACGCGGGCAGCTTCGACGAGGTCATGAAGCCGTGGGCGCAGACGGTCATTACCGGTCAGTCATCGTCCACTTTGTTTCTTATTACTCTTGGCGGCAGAAATAGGTAAGGTGGAAATACTTTCGTGGACGAACTCTTCAACAAGGACCTCTGCTGCTACTAAAACTATTGTATATATTCTTAATTGCACCAAATAAATACAACAGAAATATTAGATTAACAGAAAGTGAGCTGAAGTAAAATACTGGAGTAAAAGGTGGACTTATCTCTAAAAGAGATCTCTACCAGCCAACCCAGGGCAGGGAGAGGTAAGGTTATAAGCGGGCAATAGCGTGCAAGAGAGAGTGCGGAAGAAATATAATACAGTACATAAATAAAAAAAATTAAAAAATACCATTACTTGCATAGGTATTACAATGAATCATAATAAATAGCATCAATATGTAAATATTGTAATATATACACATAGGTACACATATACATAAATAAGTATGTGAAAAAAATACAATAAGATGATTACTAAGAGAGTTCAGCAAGAAAGTACGCTTTCAACCTTTTCTTGAAAGAAGCGATAGACGGGCTAGACTGGATTTGGGAAGGAAGTTTGTTCCACAACTGCGTTGCACGAGAAGAAAAGGAGTTAAAAAAGAACGTTGTTTTACAGTTAAGACGAACGAGCATCTTAGTGATGCATGGACGCCTTAAACGGGTGGGAGGGGGTAGCAACTATTTATTTTAGCCACTACTGTAAGCGCGCTTGCGCATTGCATCCAATTCGTATTCGTTTCTATACAAACCTAGAAAAGTCGGACCTATTTCGGATGTCGCTTGTACACCTAGAGATAAAATGACACTTTGGACACCTGCGAAATTCCGGACCGTTATTTCTCGGATTCGGAACTGAGGGTCTACTCTCGATCTCCGTCCGACATCCGTCCGAAACAGTTACAGTAAATAAGCAATACTTGACCAAATGAAAAGACGTATGATGCGAATGAAGCTCCGTACTGGATACTTGTCTTTTAATTTTGTCGAATATTACTTATTTGACAGTAATTGTTTCGGACGGATGTCGGACGGAGATCTAGGGCAGACCCCTTGATACAAATCAGACTTAGTGCAAACGCTCTAAGGATCTTCTATAGGCCTTAGTCGTCTTTCCGTGTAAACCACCCTTTTTAGTAATTGTCACTCGAAAATTTGAGCCAGAAGTTTAAATAAAGTTTCAAACAAATGAATATTAACAAAAAAAAAATTAGTTAATCAAATTGAGTTAATCAAGTTTTTCGTATTTACAAAATGAAGAAAAGTTTAAGTAAGTAATTGCGGAGTATATCTAATGTCCTTTTGCACTAAACTGAAGTCGAAGAGCAGTTACACACGTCGACTTTTAACAGCGATGCAAACGCGATATAAACGCGATGCAGTAGCGATGCACTCGCTAATAATCTACTTTTAACACATACGCGCGATTTTAAGCGAGCGATGCAAGCGCGCGACTACATCGACAAATTCACACATTTCACACGTTATTTGATCTTTAAATCGGGACTTAATAATGTATAAAGCATATTTTTATTACCTCGACAACATCCATGGTCTGGAAGGGACTGAAGCGGGTGTCAGTGTCTTCTAGCCGTGCGAGTTTTTCTAACTATCTTCAGTCCCGTCGAGACCATGGACGTTGCAATAGCTTTGTTTTTAAGGGTGCTGGTGAAATTACAGGTACATGGGACTTGTCAACTTATGTCTCAGGGTGACGGGTGCAGTGGCAGTGTCCCTTAGATCTTTATGGCTATGCAACTGTTATGAACAGACGTGTAGCTTATCACCAGGCGCACGACTTGTTCGTCCCGTTACTTGATATTATATAAAAAAAGGTCCGAAGCGTCGAGGGAGATTAAAATATGTTTTGTTCATGATCATAGGCGATTGCATCGATGCAATGCGCGTCTGTTCGATACAATCGCCTGTAAATCACAAGTGTCGCGATGAAATTGCGCAGTTCTTGATCACGTGATTGCATCGCTTCTCAAAGTAGCTGTGTATAACCACTTAAACCAATTCTTGCAATGCAAAAGATACTCTTAATACATTGTGTTAAGTGCGTCTTACGAATTTACGCATATTTAAGTTTAATGCAAGTGGACTTAAGTTTTGTTAAATTTATTGGTTAAACTTGGGCAAAGTTCATTTTGTAAATACGGGAAACTTAATAATAAAAAAGTAATAAGCATTTGCAATTGCAACATAATTATAGTGCAATCAGTGTGACGTGTTCCAATTTTGCAATAAATTTGTCGTTTGTCAGGTCGAGCGCGCCTCGGGGGTATTCCAGTCGGTGTGATAGCCGTGGAAACTCGTACAGTGGAGCTGACCCTGCCAGCTGATCCTGCCAACTTGGATTCTGAAGCAAAGACCTTACAGCAGGCGGGACAAGTAAGTAACAGATATATAGATAGATATGCATTTGTATATTATATGTGCATTGTTACAGCATGCGGTACAACTTTACAGGGTTCTGCAATTTTTTCTACAATTATTTCAATTTTTTGAATCCACAGAGATTATATTGTATTATGATAATACTTGGTATTCTGCTAAAATGCAGTTGCAATGGCAGTTGAGTCTTTATGGATTGCCAGTGGAATGGCACTGATGACTTTAATTTAATTCATTCAATCTATCTATCTACACTATAAATGCACACAGAAGGTATATATATATGTATATACCTTCTGTGTGCGTTTATAGTGTATACTTTTACGATCTATAATATAACACGCAGCAGTAACACAATATACAAAGAACACATACACAAATATTTAAGTAGTTTATTTTAAGTTCTTTTATTTCGCGACACACACGTGTGTCACTTATCCCGGCTCAGGGCTCATTGAAAACCAGCGCTACAGTCAATTATGGCGGTGGCTTATGCTGAATGAAGTCCTTTTGCGCACGCCACAACCGCACATAATGATATACAAATATATGTATATCATTATGTGCGGTTGTGAATATGCGGAATATATATATGACAGTACAAAATTTGTAGTGGTTATATTTTGTTTTTTGCGTTTTGTCTGATTTGTCTTACTTTATGTTTTTTTATTGCATTCTTTATTTTGTTTATTAATTTTTTTTATTTTGTTTTGTTTGTCTGTGTTATCATTTTTTTTGTATCTGTGTTGTGGCGTTGCAATAAATGTATATTTTATTCAATCACTAATTATGTTACCTTACTAAAATTACCATGGTTTTTTTTAAAAAGCCCCGCACTAGGGAAACCCTGTATCGCGGGTGCCATGAACACTCACATAGACTACCACAAATTACACCCACAAACCACAGATTACTTAATAGTTATCCCAAAATCACGAGAGAAATAAATGTAGGTCATACAAATATTTCTCCCAGCCCGGGAATCGAACCTCGGCACCCCTGCGTGGCAGACTAGCGTGATAACCGTTCGACCACGGAGGCTGTTAATTGAATAAAAATTACTATGCACGTTTTGATTCTTATCTCGTTTAATAAATTTGGTCTTCAAATTATATACGACATCGATGTGCTATCGAAGAGCAGAGTACTAAAGAAATACAAAATGCAGTAGCTCGACGGCTAGCCACTGACAATTTTTCTTAAGTTTTAGCAGAATACCATACCAATATAAATAAATAAATTATAATTCATGCTATACTTTCAAATTTCATGCCCATCATCATCATTTCCATGAATTGCACTGACCACTTGTAATTCTCGCAGGTCTGGTTCCCTGATTCAGCGTACAAGACTTCTCAGGCCATCAACGATTTTTCTCGGGAGAACTTACCGATTATGATCTTCGCTAATTGGAGAGGATTCAGCGGTGGACAGAAAGGTATGTTCCAGTGCTGTTTTAATATCAATGTTTTCGTAGCATGATGACAGTGCTGTCACTGCATCTGTATGCAAGGGACTTCTGTGAATGTGCCCAAGAGCTTCACCGGCTTATTCCGCCCCCCTTCTTTGACCACCGTACATTTAGACAGGATATTATCTTTACTTGATTGTTGTCCAAAGACCGTAATTTATTACCATCGTCTGTGTTTCCGACCATACAATCCGGACGTCTTTAAGGTGCATTTGAGTAGGCATTTTCTGGGTCAGCTGGTTCCATCATCGACCCCATCTTTGCCCCAGGACTAGGTAGAAGTCAAGAGTACGTCTATTTAACTTATAATAAAAATTACATCTCCAGTTCTTCTTTTATAAACAAATAGCCTCATGTACTTTTGTGTTGTTTTCGTGGCAAGTGATACTAAACGTTTTGCTTTTGTTTGTTGTTCGTTGCTGTATATTTTGTAGTTTATTATACATATATAAGAAAATTGTATATTACTCACGCCTCATGGAAGAATGGCATAATAAGAGTTCGTAAAAAATGTTTATTGCTCCATTAGATACAGAAAAATATAACCCACATCCTCTCCAATTCCTGTAACTCTATCTAGAATGTTAGTGCATTTGCAACAATTGGAGAGGACCTGGGTTATATTTTTCTGTATCTATTGGAGCAATAAACATTTTTGACGTAACTCTTATTATGCCATTCTTCCATGAGGGGTGCGTAATATACAATTTTCTGACGTAACTCCACTTACACTTTTTGTTTGCTGCTTATTCATTTGTAATTAATGGATTGCATTGCCCTATATGGATGGATCCATAGTGTTTGTATGGGACGCTATTTCCTATACTGTATATGTTGCAACAAATAAATAAATAAAATTAATTTAGCTGTAAAGTCGAAGTTTCGAAGATAATTTGCAATTGCAATTTACCAAACAACTGTCATGTAAATTACGATTGCAATTTGTCACGCGACTGTGAAGCAAATTACAATTCCAATTTGCCATGAAACTAACATGCAAATTACAAGTTCCCATGCAATAGTCACGCAAATAGTACGTAAGGTTACAGAAAGGGACGGTGGTAACTCAGTGGGAAACCGTTGTCCCGTTTCGCAGTCAATCAAAACATGGTAATTTAGATGAACAACCATTGTAAATCTGTCGTCTGCTATAGTCTATTTCAATAGAATTGAGAGTAAACGTAAACAAACCAGTTGGGTTAAAATTCTGAAGAAATCACTCACTATATGGAATAAGTAACACTTTTATGTGTATTTTGTAGGTTTCCACTAGATATCTCACCACTTTTTCCAACAATATTCGTTTGTTATGCATTATAAAATCATAATTGAAAAATCTTCGCCGAAAACTGAGATTGATTTGACAATCCATAGTCTAGAATGTCTATGGTTGCATAGGGATGTACGGAAAAAAGTTCAATTGAGTGAATCATAGTTTGAGTAAGTGATTGCCTCAAGAGTCACCAGAAACTTACGTCTTGAAGTCATTTGACCAACTCTTATTTCTGTACCGCTTACAAACGATTTAGCGACTTGTTAACTATCAAGTATTTTCATAATTTTCTGTATTTAACTGATAGCTTCTAACTTTTAAACAATAAATGTCAATAATCGTAAATAAAGGAACGTTTTTATATGTATCACCTTCAATCAATTTACAACGGTCAAATGCGCGGAATTCACTTGATGTTAGTCCAACAGATTCAATTGATCGATCTGATTCATTCAATAATTGATTAGTAAATTACTCTACAATTGCCCATCACTAAACCGACTATGGTCGGGTCAATGCACTCAATGTTTACCTTTACTCTCAATTCATTTGAAACAGGGTATAACTAAAACGCTAAGTGACAAAATAAAATTTTGAGATATCAAAAAACCATAACCCAGTTGTAGAATATTGTAATTGTTTAATGATATTTAAGCTATGCATCGTTAGGGTAAGTTAACTACATAATTGTAACTATGTTTAAAAGAGAATTTTGTGCTTTAATTTTTTCTAATTAAACGGATAATTGACCATTTTGACCCCTCCTACGTAAAGTACCGCGACTTTAGCATTTCTCAGTTTTATTCGGCGAATCTCGTTACTCACATAGAGTATTATAAAATCCTAGATATCGGTTAGATAAACAACCACAATACATAATGTGAAATGCTAAAGTCTGTGTTATGCTTATTTCAGTGAAACTTTAAAACGCTTCCCTGTAAACTTGGCAATTTCGACATACGACACTTTACGTAGGAGGGGTCGATTTCTCACTTAACCGCGTTTTAGTTAGTGAAGTAACGAAAACGAAATATTTTTTTGTTTGCTGCTTTTTCATTCAGAAGTGAAGATATTGATTGAGATTGAGCGTAACAATCAATACATTTTATATACGGATTGCGCAAGTTCGATCATGCGGCCGAATTTAGGAGAAGGCTTCAGTGGCTCCCTATCAAGTTGCGCCGTGAGGAGCACGTTCTCAGCTTTCTTTATAATGTTCTATACGACTCTCGTACTCCGCCATGCCTTAAGGTTCGTTTTCGCTTCCTAGGGGATGATCACAACCGTCAACTAAGGTCTAAAATGGATAACCTACTGAAGCCTCCTTTCACTCGCTCTGAGTATTAAAAAGATTCCTTTACGATTAAGGCTGCAAAATTGTGGAACGATCTCCCATTTGAAATCCGACAGTCTAAGTCGCTACCTATTTTCAAAACGGGATTGCGCAAATATTTTTTATCACGGTCCTAGTCTGCAACGTGTGCATATTTATTAGTAAGTATAAGTTTATTTAGGTATATTTATAAATTACTATGTGTCTTTATTTAATTTATTTATTTTGTATTTTTTTTTATATTTGTAAAATTGGCGCACTACGTCTCCCGCTCCGATTATCTTTCCCCTAACTCAAAGGTTGTCTGGAAGAGATCGCTCTTAGCGATAAGACCGCCTTTCTTTGTTCTTGTGTGTGAGCAATAAAGTGTTTATCTATCTATCTACAAAGTCATTCGGATATTGAAAGTAAATCCTGTGAGAATTGCACCGTCGCTTGGCGCCCGCAGACATGTACGAGCAGATCCTGAAGTTCGGCGCCGAGATCGTGCGCGCGCTGCGCGGTGCCACGGCGCCCGTGCTGGTGTACGTGCCGCCGGGAGCCGAAGTGCGCGGCGGCGCCTGGGCCGTCATCGACCCCAGTGTCAACGCCACGCGCATGGAGATGTACGCCGACCCCGAGGCCAGGTGGGTGCCGGCGACGTACAATTCGACGTACTTGGCCTCTCACACAATCCACTACAGTCCATTTCAATAGGGATGAGTTCTGTGACACTTCTATTACGTAGATTTATAACTAATCCGTCAATCCGGCTACAAATTTGTTGTAATGTACCAAAATGAAACAATATTTGTTGTAGATGTAATTTTAAGTAAAAATTGTGGTATATTATGTAGATAAAAAAATGAAATAATAAATATAATACACCAACTGCTTGATGCGTAAAACGGATTGTTTATCCATAGAGATTTACATCATAGAATCGATAAATCAAATCGGTTTCTGTGTAACTCGCGTCAATACGAGGCATTTACATACCTTGTTAGCGGGTTTTATTTTGTTTTTAGCTTTGCCAGAGAATATAGATAAGAGAACTGACATTCTCCGCCCCTCCCTAGTTTTAGATACCGCACCACGCCCCGTACATTGCCGGTCACATTGACTGAACGACATCAAGGCTGCGGGCGAGCCGTTTAGCGCGAAGACGGCTTTGATGTTTTGAATATAGTTTTCATTTATTCATTACGAAATAACATCATTGTACGTTACTATTTATAATGGTCGTGAATTGTGCTGTGTACTGCTGTTTATCATCATTTTCCGAAAGATGAAACGGAGTAAGTAAAAAAACTTACGTCAGAGACTCAGTCAGTTATTGTTTTCTTCACTTATTTACTGCAAAGTAATTTAAGTATGTATAAAAAATACAGATTTATTATATCAATATAATGAGACGCCATGACTTCGCGAATTTTCTATTCGTATTGCCGATAAATATTACGTAGGTAGTGAATATATCTAATTATTAACTAAACTTGGATAAGCAATTTCAAATACCTTGGTTACCTTACTTAAAAGTACATGTCCGAAAAAAGTCCGAAATAATAATAACATTTTAAGTGCTTTTAATATATTTTTGAAATAAATCTTCGATATTACTCTAGTTAGTGAGTTAATGAAAAATATAATAATATATCGATGTAAATACCTAATCATAGATAACAGATTCGCGTTGGAGTTTTCGCTATGTTGCCGCTGTGACCACGTAACGTAATAGTGCGAGAATGTAATGGGTAACCCTGCCACTTCACGCACTCATTTGCGCGTGTGCAGGTAGCGCCTTGCTTTATGTAGTAGTAGTAGGTAAATAATTTTCGACCATTGTATGGAGTGTCCGGGGTGTGGCTTTGCGTGATCTTTTTGGAGTAATTGTTCAAATACCGTTCCGTTGCTGCTGATTTTATGCTTTATTGTTGACTTTTTATTTGGTTGTGTAGTGTTTAGGAATAGACACAACATAAATTACCCTAATTACCATTGACTTACAAATAAATGGACGACGGGTCTAATACAAAAACCACGAAAAAAATGTCCCAAGTCAACCTATTTAAACGTAGTGACATGTAAAGGAATAAGTGAGAAGAGTATGAAGTAAAGAAATATGAAAAAGCTAAACCGTTGAATTTAAATTGTAATGTCATCGCAGTACTGTCTAATTTTGCTTGCTTCGCTGTCAGTCGAACAAACGAAGACTAAAGCGTGAATGACGCTCTGTATACGATTTTAACGCCCTATAAGTTCGGACACTTTTTGGCGCGGACCCGACGTCCATATAATTGTAAGTCAATGCTAATTACTTAATATATAAAAGAAATATTTATCCATAGACATTTACACCATTACTTTGTTCATTAGTTGTTCTTAAATTATTTTCTGTAAATCGATTCCCTCTTCGTTACAAATTATCTCGATAAGATATTTAAATCGATTTTTTTCATACGATTTTACATCACTACATCTCTAAAAACTTCAAATTTCAAACGTCACCGGAATCATTCCTATTGAAATGGACTATAAATTATCAAAAAATTAGTTATATGTACCAAACGGTTTCCAAAGCTAAACCTCTTAGATCAGCAAAAATAAATCCAACATATAAACATAAATAAATAAATATCTCTGGAGTTACATGACATTATAAGTTTTGAGAATAAAACAAGAGTGAGAAACACTTTTAAACTTCAAACTGCCATGTCTCGAAAGTGACTGGATATGCATAGGACCCTTTTTGTTTCACTACGTCCAATTACGAACAGCAACGTTATACAGCTGTGACCTTAATAATTTGTTTTTTGACTGCCAACAATTTTTTATATTTAATTTCTGCTTTCCATGCTGTAGTAGTTAGTTTTTTTTTTTAAATTACATTTAAAACTCTGTAATAATTATAATAATTCCTGTTTAGGCTGATGGCTTAGCCAAAACCTTAATACATAAAAAAAAAGTTATACAGGTCGTCTCACGGCAATGCCACACGAAATTATCTTAAATACCACAGGTAGAAAATTTTACTGAAAGAATAAGAAGTTTTTTAAATAATCGCCTGTCTGAGTCGAGAATCGGTAAATGTGAAAAAATAATCTGTAATTTTATTAAATTGATCGAGAATTTCGATAAAGATTATTTTCTTCTAAATAACAAGCATAAAATTTAACATTTAAAATAATTACGTACATTTAACTGCAACATCAATTTAAGTTATCAAATTCCTTGTGAAACAGTTCATCCGGGGAAGTACTGTCACCTTACCTATTTCTGCCGCCAAGCAGTAGTGTGAGCATTACTCATTTCCGGTTTAGAAGGGTAAGGGTGCTGATGAAATTACAGGCACATGGGACTTGTTAACTTATGTCTCAGGTTGACGGGCGCAGTGACAGTGCCCATAGGATCTTTGCGATTTAAGGCTCTGAATGGCACTGCAACTGTTATGGACAGGCGTGTCGCTTAATATTAGGCGCATGAGATGTTCGTCCAGTCACTTGGCATGGTAAAAGAATATTAATAAGACAATTTGTTCTAACAAAATATGAACATTAGTTTGAAATAAAAGATCATTTAAGTTTTTATTGAATTGATATTCAATTATTTTTTGTGAAATTACTCCACTAGTTTGTTATAATTATTAATACAAAGATCGAACACTCAGAAAAAATAATGATTTGAATATCAATTCAATAAAAATTTAATTAATACAGTGAATAGCGACATCTCGCCAGGACTGGTAGCTGTAAAGGTACTAACTGGGTGATAAATCTGTCATAGATTTCTCATAGGTGGCGCTACGACTAAAAAGTCGTTGAAAGACCAAATACAAAGACACGACGCAAGCACATAGAAAAATTCGTGGGGTCCGTTGGTTCGTTCCGTGGCTTAGTTGGTATAGCGTCTGGCACGGTATGCAAGAAGACGTCGGTTCGAATCCGACCGGATCGAAGGAATTTTTTCTGAGTGTTTTTTCTGAGTGTTCGATCTTTGTATGAATAATTATAAAAGATTATTATTAAAACGGCCTGACAACCAGTAGCTACAATTATTGAATTGAAATTTGCTTGCGAATTAACTTCATTCACCTGAATTAGTTCATCTAGGTGCGTTAAGTACACTTTAAGTAAACTTAAATCACCTGGATACATTACTCAGAACACTCATCATACTGTAACCTATTTGTACGGCCCACTGTTGAGTAGAGTCTCCTCTCATGCGAGGGCTTAGGCCATAGCTAGCCAAGGTAGTCCAATGCGGGTTGGGAACTTCATTGTGAACCTTCTTCGACATGAAGATTTCATCACGAAGTTTTTCTTCACCGTATCTGTACCATGTAACGAGTTGAATCCTGGCGTCCTTAAATATCGTAGTGAATACAGTTTACTTTTATATTTATCCAATGCACCCAGGTTATTTAAGTTTACTAAAAGTTAGAATTAAGTTAACGCACCCGAAATTTGACATCTATTCGTTGTTACAGAGGCGGAGTACTTGAAGCAGAAGGCATCGTCGAAGTGAAATACAAACAACGGGATATACTGAAGACCATGCACAGAATGGACCCAGAGCTGCTGAGGTTGGGAGCCAGGATAACAGGTAAATACGACATTGGTTTGCTAACGAATACAGATAGATTTATTCGTAGAAGTAGATACGACATAACATATTCTTTATTTTCAGAATTAAAAGACCAAATCAAAGAGCTATCGAAACAATTAGACCGCCGCGGGTCCATAGACGACGCACTCATTCGCACCGAGGCAGGTAAAAAAGGTGTGTACCCAATCTAATATTTACTAATTCTAGAGTCAACTAACTTTACCTCTATCTAGTTATACTATGACGGTATCCTAAAATCTAAGATGTCGCAATAATTAACATGAACCGTAAAAACTTTGGAATGTTGCAAGAATCACGTTCGTGTAATTATGCACACATTACTTCATTCATTAATTATTCAATCATTAAGGTTACATTTTATAGCAATTTTTACGACTTGTTATCGAAAATCCGAAAAAACTAGGTTACAAAGTCACCCTATATTCCAATAAAGCCTATATTCCATTGTTTGATTCCTTGGAGCTGCGACTCCGGTTCATGCGATTGCTGATCGTTCAATTGCTCGACACCTTTCCAGTCTGATGGACCGTTGTCGTATAAGTTCTTTACATAAATAAATTTTTGTCTCAATTGGAAAAAGTATTTAAATTCAGTGAAATCCTTCTCCAAACGTAACTACAGTCGTTAAAGGTTAATTCAGCTCTTCGAACCTTACACCCCCATCTCCGCAAGAAGAAGAGGAGAAGAAAAAATATAACTATCTTTGCGTAATATTCGTTGGGTGTGAGTGTTACTGTTGAGTATCGTCCTGAATGTGTAATTACAGCTAGCTGGCTAAACATGTCATGGTAAGGGAAAGCTGTAACCTATCATAAACAACCCTACGTTCCTACCTAACAGCCTAGCCCTAACAAACACTGCTGGTATATACGTAACGCATAGTAGAGGTAGCCTGTTACTGTGCGACTTAAGGTAACAGACGGAAGCTGGGAAGAATAAGGGTTGCAAGGACTGGATTTTCTCCCTGCCAGTCTAAGTAATGCTCAAGTCAGGATCTGAGTATGATTTCAAGCACTGGATATACGACCCTAATAGCAAGGACTTGAGTATGATTTCTAATGCTTTGAAGCATACTCAAATCCTGACTTGAGCATTGAGTAGAGTTCTGGATACGACCCTCAGAGACTCACAAGACTGGTCAGACAAGCTGACAAGTCGTGCGCCTGGTGATAAGTGTCACGTCTGTTCATAAGTGTCACGCCTGTTCATAACAGTTGCAGTGCGGCTCAAATGGTATTGCCACTGCTCCCGTCACCCTGAGACATAAGTTGACAAGTCCCAAGTGTCTTTAATTTCACCAGCATCCTTACCCTTTAAAACAGGAACGCAGACATGCCAGCATAATAATGCTAGAAATAGGTAAGGTGGAAGTACTACCCTGGACGAACTCTTTCACAAGGAGCTTTACGCTACTAAAGAGGTGTTAGAAAGGCCCATGCTGCAGAGCTGTACTCATGTATCATAAAATATTTAAACATAATAAAATATATACATATTAATAAAAAAATGGAAATTATTATTACCTATTTCACGTTTTTTATTGAACTGATATTAAATTATTTTTTGTGAAATTACTCCACTAGATTCGATCCGGCCGGATTCATAACCTATTTCTAATAGTTTGTAGTCTATTGAAGTGTTCTTGTCGAATAAGAGCTTTTAGAGAGATAAATTTGAATACCCTGATAGCCATATTAAAGAAACATGTTACTGTTGTGGGAAAGATTTGTTAACGTTTTGATTTTGTTTGTATTAGATTGTAATGGATTGTAATATTAAAAAATAGTGATTATGCTGTTGTGTTACGTCTCCTTGCAGCGGAAACCAAAGTACGAGAACTAGAAACAGAGCTGTTAGCCGCAGAAAAGACTGCCAAAGCCAGAGAAAAGGAGCTCAGTCCTATATACCACGAGGTAATTATAACACACATCTTGAATTAACAACTTTTTGCCGTGGCACCATCTGTGAAAACTTTTCTTAAAAAAACAAAAATCCAATCAAACCAAATCTGCAACAAGCATATAGAAAAATTCGTAATGCCGGGTGCACGAGTTTTTCACTTGCGTTTTTTCGCTTACTTGCGTGACTCATTTCGCGCATACGCCAAGATCTGTCTTGTGTAGGACTGTTCACGAGTCGCTCGCTTCTCCGTTGCGTGCGTTTGATATTTCCACGCAAGCAACAGGGAACGTTTGCGGAGGACAGCACCACTGGCCAATCACAGAGCAGCAGCGTCCACGCGTCCTATAAAACCAAAACAAAGACAAGAAAAACGCAAAGCGGAAGACTCGTAAGAGACTCGTACACCCAGCATAAGGTCCGCTAGTTCATTCCGTGGCGTAGCGTCTTTCACGGTTTGCTGGAAGACGTTGGTTCGAATACAGCCTGATAGAACGAATTTTTTCTTACTGTTCGATCTTTGTATTAATAATTATGAAAAATTTTTAGTTTCAACCCCTCCTACGTAAAGTATCGTATGTCGAAATTGCCAAGTCTACAGGAGAGCCTTTTAAAGTTCTAAATTCACTGAAATAGGCGTAACACGTGACTTTAGCATTGCTCAGTTTTATTCTGAAAAGCTCGTTATTCACATAGAGTGATCATCTAACTGATGTCTAGGATTTTATAATACTCTAAGAAAATAATTGGAATTTAAAAAGCTTTAAAGTTTGCAAATAAAGAACTGAAAAAACGGCTTTTTCATTTCTTTATGCAGAGGTCCCTGGTTCAATTCCCGGGCCGGGAGAGATAATGATCTACAAGTATTTCTCTCGTGAATTTGGGTGTAATATGTGGTTGTCTATGTGTGTGGTCATGGCACCGTGTACATACAGGGTTTCCCTAGTGTAGTGGTGTAAATATGCCCGCTATTATAATTATACTTGTTTTCCAGATTGCCGTTCAATTCGCCGAACTACACGACACAGCCGAAAGAATGTTGGAAAAAGGCTGTATATTTGTAAGTCTATATAGTTCAATAAAAATACTTCTCGCTAATAGTTAAGGAAAACATTGTTATATGAAACATGTAAGTCGAAGAATAGTTACAAACTTTGGAAGACGCGTAAATTCTCCAACTTGAATTTACTGCGTTACTGACTATAGTTTAAACAGGGTTTGAAATTACCAAGATATTATTATTTATATTAAGCACATCAACATTATTTGACAAATAACAAAAGTTAGACACGAGGCTAGGACTATACATAGGACAATTACAGACGTACACAACATTCGCTGCACACTGCACTATATATATTCAATTTCACGACAACATCGCTGACATGATGCTTAAAAAAGTACTTTGATGCTATATTTTTTTACATAAGCGAAAAAACAATAGATTAATACATATTTAAATTGCACGTATATTACTATATTCTATGATGCTACTAGTGTTAATTTTATTTTTATTTAAAATGTGAAGCTACCTTGTGCCTAGATGCAGACAAAGGGTCAGCAAACATATCCGCATCACACGTACTTTTCAAGTCATTGTAGCTTCTATATATTCTATTGATAGCTGAATTGAAGCCTACATTTCTACACAACGGCAAATGCAAGATCTTAGAAAATATGTTTATTTTATTTTGATAATTATCCGATAATGGGTAACATATTACATTTATTTAAAAGGCTCTGATTCTGGTTTGACAGTATTAGTTTCTGTGTTGTCGCCACACCTAAGGCTGCTAACAGACTGATTGCATGTTTGCAGTTAATGCGTGAAGTCGTAATCAACTTCATGCAGCCGAAACACAATTAAATTAACACAATAATTAAATTCTACAAGGTGTAATGCGGAAATTGTTTACACCGTCTAGTAATACACATTCTACAAGACATATCGAGGGAATTGTTTACACCGTGTAGTAATTTGTGAACATTGAGAGTCTGACAGAAAAATCTTAAGCAAATTTCATTTGAAATGGATTAAGAAATCCAATGATTTGTCAAAAGTAGCTTGACATCCAAATTTTTCGCTATTTGTTGATGCACCTCAAGGAAATTGAGAAAAATGAAACACAATCTCGACTGGCAGGACATAATCCCGTGGCGGACGTCGCGGCGCGTGCTGTACTGGCGCCTGCGCCGCCTGCTGCGCCAGAACGAGCAGGAGCGGCGCGTGCAGGCCGCGGGCGCGCTCAGCCCCGCCGACGCCATGGACCAGGGCGCCGCCGCCGCCACGCTGCGGCGCTGGTTCACGGAGGACCGCGGCGAGACCATGGTGAGTCCGGCCCGACGCCGGCGACACGTGCTACATGTGTCGCTTTTACGGCGACAGGCCGTTCCAAATAATAAAGATCGTTTGTCGGCCTAAATACAATAGAAGTGCTTGGCTTGTGTGGCACGTGTGCCAACAGTAAGCGAAGTTCTACATTCTTAAGCTCTATCTGCCATTCGCTTTGTACTCATGGTCGTACACATCGTCACGTCGTAACATCTCTCGATAGCGTAAGCGAAAAAAACGGCTCGATGCCAACGGCACAAGTCACACGGCCACCGAAACAATGAATTTATTGTAAACTAAATTTCCCGATCGCATAATTTCACGAAACTCAACCGTTAAGTGGCCAGCTCGGTCGTATGATTTAACACCGCTGGGTTATTTTTTTATGGGGTTATGTTAAAGACAGAGTCTATACGGAGCCAATCGAATCGATTGCAGCCCTATAACTCAAAATTCGTGAAGTGATTAAAAACTTTGTTCAAAGAATCGACATCTGTAACTGTGGTCGTGTTGGATACTTATCAGATATCATTTTTCATTCATAATTATCAAACCTTACTTTTTTTTAATACAATAAAAATTTGAATCATTGTCATCTAAATTCATTGTTTTATTTTGATTTAAAAAACAAAGTTCTTGTTGAAAAACCCTTTGTTAATTAAGAATAAAAAACGTCATTTAATGCACGCGTAATGTAATTTAAAGAATCTCTTATGTTCCATAGTCCCACCAGTGGGAGCTCGACAACGAAGCTGTGTGCAACTGGCTTGAAAACCAAGCTCAAGACGACAACTCTCTGCTCAACAGAAACCTGAGAGCCATCAAGGAAGATTCGGTTTTACAGGCTGTTAACAGTCTAGTTATGGTGGGTTAACTGTTTCTATAGTTCATTTCACGTACGATGGGTACGATGACGTTTGAGATTTGAAGTTTCTAGAGATATAGTGATGTAAATTAGGATAATATTATTTGATCCTCAAAGATCTATTGTAAATGTGCACTTTTTTTAAGTAAACGATATTTTTTATGTGTGATATAAATATTAGTTCCGTCTATATTAGTCATAATAGACGGAACAAATTATAAATGAGCTGCATTCGAGGTAACACTATTATTGTTTCGGGATACTAAATTAATTTTTCTTTTAACGATTGATGACATTTATAACTAGTATATCTTTTGATATTGATTTAATAAATTTTGATTACTTGGTTGTGCCCTCCATATAGTAGGTTAGGTTAGTATTTGAAAAGCCATGCCAGAATCCAATTTGCCTGCGTTTCCGAACAGTTTTTCAGGTCAAATTTATACAATTAACATTAGCATACATATATAATCAACATTTGCTTAGTTTAAGAATTAAATCGAATGAAAAAAAATTGACTTAAATATCTTATCGAGATTATTTCTAACGAAGAGAGAATCGATTTAAAGACAATAATTTAAGAACAAATACTGAACAAAATAAAATGAATTCAATTTCTTTATTATTAAGTAACTAAAAGTACACAATTAATAAAAAAAACAACAACCAAACAAAAAATCTACAACAAAGCATAAACTCAACAGCAACGAAACGTAGTTTGTACAATTACTTGAAAAGCATCACGAAAGCTAAAAACATCGAGTATATAACCAGAAATATAGAGACGAAATGAGTGCCATCCATCGCTGGCAACTCACCAGGCATTATATTACCTTTAAATATCAACTCTCGTATGCGCTGAAATCACAAATTAGAAAGCTGAAATATTACAGCGAGAACACCTGACCTCTCCGATACGTCTGCGTATATTCCAAAAATATTCTGTATTTATTGTAATAAAGGTAATATCTCTAACAATGGAGACTGTT
>NW_020653855.1:859235-873733 GCF_003589595.1 Hyposmocoma kahamanoa
ATTTCGATACCTCAAAGGAACACTACGCCAACTTAATTTTTTAACCTATTCAGTTTTTATTTTGTTTTCTGTTTCTTTATTTTTTGTCACAAAATTAGTTTTTTTGTTTCCTTTGGTTTCGAATTTTGTTTTTGTTTTTTCATTTTTTTTTCACAAAATTCGGGGAGCATAATATTAGTAAATAATATGGTTGTTTACAAAAATAACAGAAAATGACCAAACAATAAAATTGGCGTAGTGTTCATTGGCGGTATCGATTTCATCGGTAATTAAATATGAAACATGTAGCAAAGCTCAAGTTAAACGTGTCGATTTGGAGTGACGGGTGTCGTCAATTGTTTCCTGCGCAATTGTCACCCGTAATGATTTGGCAGAATAGTTTTCAAACAAATTAAATGACATTTCGTCTCTACTTCTGGTTATGTACTCGATGGCTAAAAATAAAAGAAAACTGACCGCATACGAGGTGCATGCACTAGAATTGACGCGAAATACATAATAGTATATTCGACTTGTCAATTCTATGGTCTAAGAGTCGTATTCCAGAAGTCTACTCAATACTCAAGTCAGGACTTGAGCATTGCAGTGAACACTGAAAATCATACTCAAGTCCTTGCCATTAGGGTCGTGTTTCCAGTGCTTGAAATCATATTCAAGTCTGCTCAAATCCTGACTTCAGCATAGAGTAGAGTTCTAGAATACGACCCATCAACTAGTTGGAGTAAGTTGGAACTGGCACAGTACCCATCCTGTGTGAAATGGACTGTAGTTTAGTTCTATCTTTAAGTCAGGGCGCGTTCGTTAGACGACTGTCGTGTCTAGCTGTTCCCACTAGGTTGTGACGACAATTTATCGGTTCACGGCAGCCGCCGTGTCGTTTGCACGACAGAATCGTTAGAAGCTGCGGTTACCTGTCGTCACATTTTTGAAAACAATGTACCTTATTTTACTTAAGACTTCTATAATTACTGTATCTGGCAAAGAAACATATTCTAATCCTATTCTACTGGTCGGTTTAAATAAGTAAAATCATTATTTAACTTCAAATGTTTTTTTTTTACAGGAATTAACATCAGCACAACGCGCCGAGTTCATTCGCAAAATATCCGCACTAGACCTTGAATAGATAATCACTTAGCTTTACGCATACTGATCGGTAAAGTTAACTTCAGATGACAAATTAACAGGGAACTCTCTAGCATAAATTGATATTTAAAAGCAATCCTTGACTTTAACCTCCTATGATCCAGTTAACTAGAACGGAAAACTTTTTTTATCTAGCTCGCAATTTAGTATGTTGTTGGAATTGAAAGACCAAATGCAGTAACTTTGTGGCAATATTTCAATACTTAAGTCCAGTAATGGATTTGGAATTTGACCTTTCGTGCTGAACATCAAGCAGTCTTTTAAGCTACACGACAGAGTATCTAAGTGCAGAGAAATAATTGCGTTTTATCCATTGACTTACAATTATATGGACGTGGGGTCCGCGCTAAAAAGTGTCCGAACTTATAGGGCGTTAAAATCGTATACAGAGCGTCATTCACGCTTTAGTCTTCGTTTGTTCGACTGACAGCGAAGCAAGCAAAATTAGACAGTACTGCGATGACATTACAATTTAAATTCAACGTTTTAGCTTTTTCATATTCCTTTACATGTCACTACGTTTAAATAGGTTGACTTGGGAGATTTTTTTCGTGGTTTTTGTATTAGACCCGTCGTCCATTTATTTGTAACTCAATGGTTTTATCCTATAATATACAGAGGGTAACAAAAAGGTGTTTGTGACATAGAAAGAAGTCTCTTCGAACTTTTTTAATTCGGTCATATCCAAATTTAATTCGTTATTTTTAGCTGCACTATTTACATTTTACTATATGTTATGTCAATGAATACCTCCTATATTCATAATCGTATCGCTTTTTCTTACAAATGATTTTTACATTTCCCTCTCATTATCCCTGACTGAAAACCAGCAGCGCCTCAGGGAGTTTTGGCATATGCTGAGATAGGGCCCTTTTATTGCTATTTCTATATTCAATGTGCATCTGTGTCATATTAGTGAATAAAGTGTTTGTTTATTTGTTATTATAATGTTTGTAGTTTTATGGAGACGTGTTAGGTTTATCACGAATGGCCTTGACTTTTGATGGAAAAAATTACTTGCATAGTTTCGATTCAGAATTCCGTTTTCTATATTGTGAATTAAAGTATTCGTTTACGTCATAATTATAAAATAACTCCATTAGTGTTACAATAGACGATATCATTCAACATTTCTTACATCTTATTCTTACACCGCGTATAGAAGTAATCATTATTTCCTGTTATTAACTCATCTTCAGTTAACGAGACCTGGTAGTATAGAGAACAAATTTTCTAGAAGACGTATAATATTTTGAAGGCTCTTTTAATATGTGGCTTTATAATAGAGGCCTAAATCATAAACATTTAATAACATCAGGAAAATGGTTTACAAAAGAAACTGCGGATTATTAAAATTCGCGTTCCTTCGCACTATCATTTATTTCTAGTTATTAAAATTGTCTTCAAAACCAATATGAGTAATATTTATTATCACAAATTGCTTATTATTCCTAATATAAGTCCTTTTTATGACAATGTGATATTGGGGTATCGGGTTGGACTGTGTGAATGTTCAATTAGGGTCTTAGATGACGATTCTGACGTTAGTCAGACTAACTAAACTAAACAAAATTTGATAGGTTTAAAATAGAAACCAATTGTACTTGACCTGTCACTTTTGCAAGAAAATTAACCACAATTCCCTGGTATCTCTCTTTTTTTAGATCTGTCAAAATTTGTTTCTTTTACCGTGCAGGTCAGAATCGTCGCGGTAATTGTAAATTGCTTAGCTTTTTTCAAATTCTAAGTACAGTCGACCACGGGATGTCCTGTAAAAATTGTTAACAACAAATTTGATCACTAACATTCAAATTTGCAATATCGAATAGTGACAGTATGTCTTTGTGGTCCATTGTACTTTAAAGTCATAAAAACTGCTTATTAATATATACTTACCAATATATTATATACATATATATTTATTTGGCATATTGATATGTCCGTCCTAAGATAAAGGAAGCTATATTTGTAACCAGGTGCAAATGCATAGATTAATAACATACGCTATTGTCAGCGAACCAGGATGTATAAATACGTTGTTGATAAAAATGCCATAAAAAATGTTTACCGATATAAAATAAAATCGTAATTAAATTACGATTTTTAAAATTTATGCCATTTGTGTAACATTATCACGAATTTTAAAGTTTATGTCATTTGTATAACTTTCAATATTATTGGATTTTTAATTCGGGACTTAACCACGTATACAATATATTTTAATTACCTCAATGTTTCGGGCGTATTGCAACGTCCATAGTCTCGAAGGGATTGAAGAGGCGGGTGTCAGCATCTGCTAGCCGTGCGAGTTTTTCTAACTACCCGCACTTGACCTTCATTATTTATTTGTGCACTAGGGTAGTCACTAGACCGACACACAACAATCACGACATCCGGGGATTTGTCGGGCGACTTCAATATTGTACTAAAAAATCATAAACATTTTACTCTACTTACTATTTACCCTTTGTGTTTTAAAAATGTTCTGGACATATCATTATTATCCAAAGTACCTATAACCTGCCAATTTTGTTTACTTTTATATTATTAATAAATACACCAATTTATAAATTACCTGTTTGTCATACTAAATTCATCTCACTTCTAACATTCCTTTTAACTATTTATTTTAAATGAAATAACAGTAACGACGGTCGAAAGGCTTTTTTTCAATTTACAATCTTTGCTTGTGAAATTACAGGCACATGAGACTTGTCAACGTATGTCTGAGATCTTTGAGATTTAAAGCTCTTGAGTGGCACTGCAACTGTTATGGACAGGCGTGTCGTTTACCACCAGGCGCACGACTTGTTCGTACATTATAGCGTAATTAACTTTTTATGTCAATGGTGTAACGTGCAAACTAGATATGAGCCAAAAAACATATCGCGAGTTTTCCGCAGAATCTTCGCGGATGTTCGATAATTCTCGCAACTGCCGTATTGTACGTTCATCGAGTATATAACCAGAAATAGAGACGAAATGCCATTTAATTTGTTTGAAAACTATTCTGCCAAATCATTACTGTGACAACTGCGCTCCGATTGGCCAGCCCGAGTTCTAAACAATTGACGGGTGTCGTCAACTGTTTCACTTCATATCGACCAGTTAACTTGAGCTTTGCTATGATGGACGAAAATTGCAAAATTACATATTTAATATTTAATTACCGATGTAGATGTTTTGCTGTTTTTCCCACACCACCGAATAGAACAGCAACAGCACGGCATTGTTAGAGATATTATCTTCATTACAATAAATACAGAATATTTTTTGGAATATACGGAGACGTACATACAGGTCAGTAGTTGGCTTGTCTATATTTCAGTACAAACGGGAGTTGATATTTATAAGAGCTGTATCGCTAATGTTACCAGGAATATATGGCCCTTATTTCGTCTCTATTTCTGGTTATATACTCGATGTGTACGTTACATAATTTGACGAAGTTTGTAGTCGAGTGGCTTGCATACCGGTTTTCATGGTGTCACCATCTCGGGTTCGATCCCCGGCTGGGTTAATGTAGAAAAACTAATTTTTCTATATTGTCTCGAGACTGGGTGTTCGTGGTACCGTCGTTGTGTCCCGTTTCTTTAGATACTTAATTTGGGATTGGAGCGACGTTTAAAAAAAATGCCAAAGTTCCTTTAGAGAGTTTGCGCGCTACCTACCCTATTCGTATCAGTTCGAAATTCAAGAAATGATGGACCGAAATGTCATATCCCTATCATTTTACCTCTAGGTGTACAAGCGACATACGAAGTTGGTCCGAGTTTTCTAGATTTGTATAGTCTCATATTCGAAACAAATACGAATCGGATGCAGTGTGCAAATGTAATGTTAATTGAGCAGTAAACAGTCGCCATTGAAATGGTTCAGTGCTGCTACGAGGCTTCGTATTAATAAAAAAAAACTTTTATGTACTCTATATTTTTGTTTAATACTCAAACAATACTTAAAAACAGCGCACCCCTCATGGAAGAATGGCACAAGTGGAGTTACATCAAACATGTTTATTGTTCCATTAGATACAGAAAAATATAGCCCACATCCTCTCCAATTCTTGTAACTCTGTCTACAATATTACTCGATAGAATTACAAGAACTGGAGAGGACGTGGGTTATATTTTTCTGTATCTATGGAGCAATAAACGTTTTTGACGTAACTCCACTTATGCCATTATTCCATGAGGGGGTGGGCAATATATCAATATGGTTGTTTTGTGATCTTTTTATATTATGCAATGTATATGTTGTTTATATTTATCATGATTCGTATAACTGTCATATGAATATGGTGTCAATTCTGGTTATTACTAAACTATTGAACTGTCAAGAGGCTTTATAGAATTGTCAAATTTGCTTTTAGATTTAATAATTTGACCAGAATTGACGCTTTTGTCTGCATAACTTTGTTAAACTTAGATTTTAGTTTAGAAAAGGGCTATTTATTTATTTGTTATAAAATAAAATGTTAATCATCTTTAATTTATTAATATTGTAACTCACACACAGTGAAATGCAGAGTTCTTTGTAAAACACTAACTACCTCCCGGGACTATAATACTAACATAATAAACAACAACTTCAATTACATTACTTAATAAAAATATTTAAATAGATGTGATACTGCTTTCCGGTTTTGAAGGGTAAGGGCTGTGGGTAAAATTACAGGTACATGGGACTTGTCAACTTATGTCTCAGGATGACGGGTGCAGTGGCAGTGGCGAGTGACACAGCCACTGTTAAAGACGGCGTGTCGCTTACTACCAGGCGCATGACATGTTCGTCCCGTCACTTCGTATCATAAACTAGATTGCTGTAAATGTTGATAACTTTGTGCTATAACAAAAGAAAGCGCCATCGTAGTAAATACCAGTCCAATGCAAAACGCAGAACATACAACCTTCCTACAAAACAGACTCTAAAAAAGTGTCAGATAGTTTATATAACAAAAAAGTTTATTTTTGAGTAACGACTGTCGGCCCCTCCTACTACGTATGTCGAATTTGCCAAGTTTACAGGGGAGCGTTTTAAAGTTCTGAATTAATTCGAGACTCACATGAGTGATCATTATAGATCATCTAACCGATATCTAGAATTTTATAATATTCTTCATATGTGAGTAACGCGCTTTGCCGAATAAACTGAGAAATGCTAAAGTCACGTTCTATGCTTGTTTGAGTGAATTCAGAATTTTAAAACGAGTGTTGTGAACCTGTAAACTTGGCAATTTTCACATACGATACTTTGCGTAGGAGGGGTCGGTTTTGTCCAGAACTAGTTCACATAAAGTTTGTCTAATTTATAGTAAAGTAGATATCTTAATATTGACGTATAGATTAAAAAAAATACGTTCAACAATGGTATAATCTTGAATTTCACGTATTTTGAGTTACAACACTATTGTAATAGCACTGCGATATCTATTATGCTTTGTAAAATGTCATGGAATAAAAGTTGTTGTTCCTGTGAGGATATTAGTACATTACAAATAACCCAAAACAAAAGCGTCCACCACTAGTTGTTACTAGGATCGTGAAATATCAGCGTCATACAAAAAGTAAAAAAACAAGCCGATTTTGTCTTCAACCTTTGAGGAGTCTTAACTGATGTGACAATTTTGTAAACTTCCCTTCTTTCCTAATTTTTTATTATTTATGTGAAACTTCCTAATACTTTCTCACGTAAAAAAAAAAATTAAATATTATTCAAATGATTTTTCTAGGGAAATCAAATCAAATTACTAACGAATATATAGGGTTATTTCTAATACAGTAAATACCTCGAAAGACTATATTACTAACATAATTTTTTTTGTTCCATGACTTAAATTCACCATATATTACTTTCGTACAAAAAATAAAAATATTACATCGATCTCTCTAAACGCTGATGACTCTGTGCGGTACGATGCAAAACGCAGGAACAGTGATGAGGGTCGGTGTCCTCCTGCTTACATGTTTCAATTTACTACCAAATTCAAACTAAATAGTGTCGGATGGTCCTATCACAGAGTCGAAATTTTTTTGGCCAAAACGTTTGTTCGAATTTTCATTATTCATCGAGAACCGAATTATAACGAAACCGTTGTTCTTTCAGGATATGTTTAATGTTTATCGCAAAGACACGATTAGGTTTGGTTAGGTTAGGTTAACTTAGGTTTAAAAGAAAAAAAAACATTTTCGTCTCAAAATTACTTTCGAGGTTATGAAAATTCAACCAAACGTTATTTCTGGAAAATGTCATTTCGGGCTACTGATAGGTCACCGTGTCAGACATTACAACAAATATTTAAAAGTTTATTTTTGGTTGGTTGAGTTGTTGTTTATGATTTTAGTAAATCTCTGGCTCTAGTGATAAGGGGCACAAGTCAAAAAACCCAAATATACAAGGAGACGCGAAAAACAGTTCAAAGCCTTAATATATTAAGCGTTAAGTATTTTTCGCGTTTCCTTGTACAGTTTTTTGACTTGTACCCACAGATTATATTCCTGTTAGGTAATTAGTATTTTGCAAATCCTATATGAACCTTTAAAAAATTCAAAATTTCGTTTAAGATGTGAAAACGTAAATTTATTTGCATCGTTTTCGTCATGTGTGTTTTCGAAATAAGTCCATCAGGTGCAGAGTTATTGAAGTTTTTACTTTTCATATAAAGTTGATGTTTTAATCATACACATTTCTACAGTGGGGCCGTCGATTTGATATTGCCTGGCTGTAAATTATTTTTGGTCGGTATCATAACGACATTATCTTGAAAATTACGTGATCAGCATAAGGACTAGATCGCAATACGACCACCTCCCCAGAAAGACTTACAGTGACTTGGTAGCAAAACGACTAGATATCGAAATGGCTATATCGTTAAAGTGAATAATTTATTGTTAAAAAAATACGAATGAAAATAAAGTTATAAATTTGGTTCCATTTTATACTTTAAATTGTACTTAATAGTAGAAATATTTTTGAGAAATGTAATGTCAATCTTACGGTTCGCGTGGGTAAGCAGTAGCCACGAGAACCTACTTATTTTCAAACGCCGGAACTCGGCTTTTTTTAGCGAATGTAGATTACTGTAAGCTTGTGCTGCATTCGAATATTCCACATGCGATTTCTGTTTATAAACACACTGTAGATATTATGAATAAGAGCATTATAATTTTATTTTACAATAATTTTTAGTTGTTAAGGTCGGCCGTGGTAGCATAAACAAATAAAAATACAAATTATAAAATTATAATTTTTTTTTGTGATGACACTAAATATTTAACCAAACTGTACTTTGAAAAAACAATAAGAAAATTTTTGCTACCTTTTCGTTTTACCATGTGGGCTATCTAACGATAGGGTCATTTCGACATCTAGTCGTTTTGCTACCAAGTCATTGTAAGTTATATATAGTCTTTCAGCAGAGATGGTCGTTTTGCGATCTAGTCCTTATGCTAATTAGGTCATTTTGAAGATATAGTCATTACGAGACCAACTCGTTATTTTTGATGGGAGCAAGCGCTAGTGGACCACTGCGATCATGATATCATCCCTGCTCTCTACATACTTATGGATAGGCGTAATAATCAAAGTGGTGTGGTGCTTATTTTTTATGAGTACGTTTTTGTGACATTGTGTGCCCTGTCGTACCTAAAGCTGTGCATAGAAGTCCAATTTTCGAGAAGGGTTTGGAATACAACAGTTTGTATAAAAAAGAATGTATTTAATTGGATATTTAATAAATAATTTTTAATATACATGTTTTTTATTTACTTATAATCTAATTATAATTACATTTGAAGTTACTTATAATATTTTGCAGTGATAATTTTCTATTACGTAAACTTGTTTCTTTAAGAGTCAATATAACCTCATGTACCTTTGGTTATTCCGCATAACATTGAATAACAGTGAGTTGAATGAATCACTTTGAAAAAATATATAGTAAAATTGAGGATATAGTACATTGGTGCAAAAAACACGATTCATAAAAATTTTCACTATAGAAAAAAAAAACCTCAAAATACAAGAAAACCGCAACATTCAATAGGTGCTTTACATATACCAATGTTTTTTTTTATCAACTGAACTAAATAGAACAAGTATAGTATACGATATACATTTTTCAAATGGTTTTAATTTAGTTTGTAAAAAAATAAATCTCTGAAATAAAGCCAGTGTCCCTGTCTTTCGACCCCAGCAAAATTAACCGTATTAGTACGGGAATAAAATTGAATTCGAGCTTGAGTAGTATCTACTCATAAACCGACTGTATAATACATTAGTTAAGTTATCGATTAATGACTATAACGCTTTATCCCATTTACCAGTTTGATGCCGAAGCGTGATGACCGCCAGGATGGCTGGTCGCCTGTGGCATACTATATATATATGTATGTATAGTTTAGTTTTAGTACTAATTTAATTTAACCAGGCACTTCTTAAAAATGTTTAATCGCTTATATTTTTTTTAACTAATGTAGATAAGAAGCGTATACCTTTAATTCGTGAAAGTGGCAAATAGGTAGCAATTATTGGTAATACATACTTGTGGAAAACCTGCTCCCTTCATGCTGAACACAGTGGCGACCAGCCATCCTGATATCAGAATGGCTGGTCAATATTTTTTTTAAATTTCTCAGATTATATCAAAAGTAGCAATTATTTAGAAAAGGTAGCAAGTAGTAACAAATAGGTAGCAATTCTTGAATATATACTCAGTGCCAGATGCCACAGGTGACCAGCCATCCTGACGGTCACCGAAGCGTGCTGACATATAAAACGCACATTGAGTATGGCCGCAGTGCTTAAGTGTGCTATAGAACGGGGATCATCCTTAAACCATAAACAACACTATTGTGTAAAGCGCAGGTCACACCGCGAACGAAGCTAACTTAGCTCAGTTCACGTAGCCGGGGCATCTTTTCATACTTCGGTTCACACCGCGAACTAAGCTAACTAACCAAACGTTCCCGCTATGCAAATACCAAAATTATAAATATACCTCGTCCTTCGGCCACCCTTCACCAATATATCGACCCCTCCTACTTAAAGTATCGAATGTCGAAATTGCCAAGTTGATAGGAGAGCCAAACTGGCTTCAAAAAAGTTCGGAGTGCTCATTAGAGCGAAGCAGTATTTTTCTCCAGGTCACCAACTTTTGTTATATAAAACACAAGCACGGCCCCATATGGAGTATTGCTCGCATCTCTGGGCAGGAGCTCTCAAATACCAGCTTGATCCACTTGACTCCATCCAACGTAGGGCTGTTCGTATTATCGTTCTCTGCTCTGTGTGTGTGTTCTACCGTCTTTATAATGGGGAGTGCCCTGAGGAACTTTTCGAACTGGTGCCACCGTCTCGTTTCTACCATCGCACCTCCCGCCAAAGGAGTAGAGTCCATCCCCACATCTTAGATGCCTGGCATTGTAAGACCACGCGGGCATCTCGTTCGTTTCTTCCTTGAACCTGCAAGGTGTGGAATCTTTCTCCTGAAATGTTCCCTTTGCGCTATGACATGGGGTTCTTCAAAAAGCGTGTTTACAGGGCTCTCAAAGGCTGGCAACGCATAGGCAGCTCATCTGATGTTGCAAATGTCCATGGGCGACGATGACCGCCTCTTATTAAGTGGCTCGTTTGCTCGTTTGCCTCCTTCTTTACATAAAAAAAAGGAGAGCGTTTTAAAGTTTTGAATTCACTGAAATAAGCATAACACGTTACTTTTGTATTTAACAATATATATTGTGGTTGTTCATGTAGCCGATATCTAGGATTTTATAATACTCTATGTGCGTAACAAGCTTTGCCGAATAAAACTGAGAAATACTAAAGTCACGAATGAGCATAATAACATTTCAGTGAATTCAGAACTTTAAAACTTTACGTAAGGAGGAGTCGATATATAGATAAAATTGGACACGCAATTTCAAATACCTTAGATACCTTACCGAAAAGTAGGTACCTGTACAAAATATAACATTATAAGTGCTTTTAATGATTTTTTAAATAAATCTTCAATATTATTCTAGTCAGTGAATTACATACTCATAGCACCGCACTAAGGACACCCAGAGTCGCGGGTGCCATGGACACACATATATAACCACAAATTACACCCAAACTCACGAGAGAAATAAATGTAGGCAGGCATTAATGAACATTTGGTAATTAGTAGGATTCTATTAAAAGAATTATAGATAACAGATTCGCGTTAGAATTTTCGCTATGTTGCCGCTCTGATCACGTACGAGAAAGTGATGGGTAACCCTGCCACTTCACGCACACATTGGCGCGTGTGCAGATAGCGCCTTGCTGTATGTCGTAGTAGGTAAATAACGTTCGATTTTTGTATGGAGTGTCCGGGGTGTGGCTTAGCTTTGCATGCAACTACGTGAGCTAAACTAAGTTAGCTAGCTTCGTTCGCGGTGTGGTCTGCGCTTAAAGCTAAAAATTTAAGGCCCTCTATATTTTTATATTATTTGGTTATGGAACCAAATAATAAATGTACGAATTTGCGTGGGCCGCAGCGTGATCACGTAGTCCGGCTCTGTGTCGGGTGGATCCGGGTCGTGTTCGGAGTTCGGGTTCTCAGGGAGTGGCTCTTCGGTTGGCCGGTTGATGGCCCTGGAAGAAACGTCAAGTTCAATAATGACGTTCGGATATAATATCGATTCACACCAAGCTTCGTTCTAATAGAACTTTAAAATTCGTTCCCTTGGTATTTCTAATAAGGCACTCATCTAGTAGCAGTAGAGCTCCTTGTGAAAGAGTTCGTCCTGGGAAGTACTGCCGCCTTACTTATTTCTGCCGCCAAGCAGTAATGTGAGCATTACTGCGTTCAGGTTTGGAAGGGTAAGGGTGCTGGTGAAATTACAGGCACATTGGACTTGTCAACTTTTACGATTTATAGCTCTGAGTGGCATGGTAACTATTATGGACAGGCGTGTAACTAACTTACTATCACCTGATAAACGACGACTATCACCTGATGAATGACAAGTCGTGCACCTGCACGACTTGTTCGTCCCGTCACTTGATAATTAAAAAATAATAATAATAAAAAATTGTGTAACAAACCTACTTAATGTAATAGACGGCCTTAAGCCAGATTGTTCACTTTTAGTTCTCTAAGAATCCGCTAGACGGCATTGACCCATTTGGCGTTATTTCTAAATCGCGGTGTTAAGATTTTCCCTCGAATGGTGACTACTCGATCACAATTTTGTTAATGTGAAGAGAAATCCGAGAATACTGAGAATACTGAGAGTACTGAGAGTACTGAGAGTACTGAGAGTACTGAGAGTAAGAGTACTGAGAGTACTGAGAGTACTGAGAGTACTGAGAGTACTGAGAGTACTGAGAGTACTGAGAATACGGAGAATACGGAGAGCTCAGTAATGCAACCAGGAGTTGAGTCCCTTCTTGGGAATTGCTACCCGGATCTTCTGACATTTCGTACGCTCATGTAGGGTGAAAAACCTCATCTCGCGGAACGGTTTCCAGGAGTCGAGTCCCTTCTGGGAACAACTGCCCGGACCTTCCGCATATAGGGTGAAAATAACAACTGAACAAACAACAATTTGGAGTTTCACTTGGCTTGTTTTGGTAATCTCATCCAAAGGAAGAAAGAACCTCCTACCTTTACTTTTGTTTTTTGTTCCTTTATTTTTTTTCACAAAAATCTTTTCTTTTCCAATTTTGTTTTATATTTCTTAATTTTTTTGCGAAATTCGAGGAGCATAATTTGTAAATGAATGCGGAAATTTACAAAAATATCACAAAATTATTAAAAAATTATTAGGCGTAGTGTTTCATTGGAGGTATCGAAATGCGCACTTATTTTAACCACAAAAATAAAACATACCTCTTTCTTCTGACTCCGTCTGTATTGTCCATTTCTTCCTGATCTCTATCGTCTTCTTCCTCACCGTAGTAGTCCTGATCTTTTGGCTCCACTCGTGGGTCTGGTCTTTTCGTGCGGATTAGGCTCAACCTCGGCTGGGGCGCTAATTTGTAATTAGTGTGTTAATTAGTAAAACGGCTTTTTGAGATATTACAGTGCTATTTTTAGACCCCGACACAAAAAAGCAGAGTTGTAAGTTAGAAGCTCTTTTATCTGTGTATATCCCAGACATAATTCATCTAAATAGACGCCGCAAGTGTACAGGGTCAAGAGCACGTCAAGCTTGACACTTAAGACTTAAATCCAACTCTACGCCGCTTACGATAAGAACGACCCAAAGCACAAAGTGTCAAGGTTGATGTGCTCTTGACTGTACCTGCTTCGCGTGCCCAATTTTTAATAAACGCTTAGTTGGCGCTGATACGCTTCAGAACGCGCCTGGCTGTTATCGTAAGGCGATTAACACACTACACCGCGCCCTGAGACGGTGCGTGAGACACAGATCTGCTACTTAAAGTAGTCGCTTCGTAGTCGATCGCCTCAGTGATTGTACATGTAGCCGAGATTCTTCTTTGACAAGGATGGTTAATAATACAGAACTCAATCAGGACGCTGCAGTCATATTGTCAATTTGGTGTTCGTTTACTCAAATAAAAAGACACCGAAGGTAACATTCAACTTCATTACAAAGATTTAAGAAAATATGAAGATTAATTTTTCAACTACACACGAATGTCAACTGAATCCTTTGATTATTTGTTAGGGGAAATCCGAACGACAATTACTGAAATAGACACAAATTGATTAAAAATCTGCGCGGTAGTGCGGAGCGCAATGTGCCATACCCAGCGGTTCGCCGGGGCCGGTAAAACTGCGTGCACCGCACCGGAGAAGCAAAAAAAGAAAAAACACGGTGCAGTGTGGTAATAGTCTAAAACATCAGTCGAAAACACGAAATATGCCTAACTGTGCCGTTAGAAAGTGCAAAAACACCACAGCTGTGAGAAGATAAATAAGGACGTTACGTAACCTTGTAATGGTCAGAAGAACTGTCCTTAATTTATTTTAAAATAAATTATTTTAATTTCAAATGAATTTCGAGAAAACAAATATGCAAATGAGTGTATGCCGCGTGATTTGTAATTCGTTGGGGCTTTTCCTTGGTGCGGTACACCGTGGTCTTTCTTTGGAGCCATAAATATCGAACGTGCAATACTTTCGTATAATGCATTCAGTTTCGTGGTAGGGCCGCTTCGTCATGTTTTTGGTAAAATTTTACAATTAGTGATGTACACTTGATGAAACACGGTTCTCGATTCTGATCGATTTAAGAAACAAAGGGACGATAATTGTAACTATTTTAGAAACGTTATAACTATATTCTATAAACTTTGTTGTTGTTTGTTTTGTGTAGTTTTCCGGAATACTTCTTTTTTCAAAACACGTAGTATTAGGGGTT
>NW_020653855.1:874133-921495 GCF_003589595.1 Hyposmocoma kahamanoa
TTCAGTACAAATCGGCAATTTCATACTTTAACCCCTATTATTAATAAAGCACTTAATAATCTTATTCTGTGAGTATTTTACGATATTAATATTTCACTTCTTATAATCAAGAAATAGGCACGTGAAGAGCACATCAAGCTACACATTGAACTATCTTGTTCCGTTGCACTGGAGGACATTTTCGGGTGAGTTAACTTAATTCACCTGAATTAGTTCACCTAGGCGCATTAAGTACACTATTAGTAAACTTAAACCACCTGTATGCATTTGATAAACATAAAAGTAGACAGTATAACGGTCGGGAACATTACTCAGAACACTCATCATACTGTAACCTATTTATACGGCCCACTGTTGAGTAGAGTCTCGGCCTCTCGGAGTTTAGGCCATAGCTCGCCATGCTAGTCCAATGTGGGTTGGGAACTTCATTGTGAACCTTCTTCGACATGAAGGTTTCATCACCGTATCTGTACCATGTGACGAGTTGAATCCTGGCGTCCTTAAATATCGTAGTGAATACAGTTTTAAGTTTACTAAAAATGTACTTAAATCACCTAGGTGAACTAATTCAAGTGAATTAAGTTAACGCACCCAGATTTGGTCGAATATGTAAAGAGAGTAGAGAATATGTAGAGAAAAATATGTGGTCTGATGTGCTGTTCACTGTACTAGAAAAACCATTATTCTAAATATGTACGGTCTTATGGAGCCATTTTGTATTTTTAAAATTCTAATTTATGTTTTTATTAATGTACCCAAGGATGTGCTAGTCTTCCTTTATTTATGTACGGTTTTCATTTTTTATTACCTTTATCTTTATATGTCCACGAGCCTACTCGGAACCAACAGCTGTTGTATGCAGGAAACCGTATAAAAATTCGATCAGTCCGTAAAAAAATTTGAAGTACGATTAACCTATCTTTACCTTTACCTACCTTTTCTCATTCTCCTTTCCTCAACAACCTCCCTGCCCTCATTCCCATCGTCAAAAATCCTCCGTTTCACTTTCTCTCTGTGATCGGAGATCAAAAACGGCATGCTAGACCATACTTTCTCATTTCTTCTACCTGCGGTTTACAGATTCTTTTAATTATTTAGGACACATCGTGATTCAACCTTTGGCCGGTCACCGCCTAGATTGGTTAAGACATAGATCAATCAATACAGTGGAAGTGGTTAGTTAGCGTCAGACGCGTGCCAACTATAGGTCTCGAAAGACCTCTGTGAGCTCTGTCCGCCATTTTCGCTTTGTATGGCATGGTTGTGTCCTTCTTTCGTGCAAATTCTCTAAAATCCTAGAAAAACGCCTTATTGTGTTGTTTTGGAGTGCAAAAATGATAGCTGCACCAAAAATATTACTCGTATGTATTTCATATCATCTGAGTCTTATTTTAATAAATCTTCATATTTCTGTTTGTCTAAATATTTTTTTTGTAACAAGAAACAAAAGTGAAACTTATACCCCTGCAATATGGTCGCTTCTCTTTTGGAGAACTAAATTATTAACTCCAATTCGTCGCCGTTCAGCAATGAACCGCTAGATGACAGCACATTATTTCAATATAATATCAAAACGTCGTAACTTGCAATAATAGGTATTGATGGTATTGAACATTCAACGATAGGCCAACAGGGTAAAGTTTAAATTATATGTATTAACAATCCAGAATTTGTTATTTCTTTTTAAATTTGAAACTACGCCTATCAATATCAAGATTTTGTAGTGTTTCAAATTAAAATGTGTGAGTTTTGGCGACATCGGTTCTGGTAGTAATCGAGGCTTAAGGCCAATGGAAGTGCCTTCTGTTTCTTCCGTGGGTTTAGAGGCCGAGCCTACGAGCCTACGAGCCTACACGGAACCAACAGCTGTCGTATGCAGAAAAGCGTATAAAAAATCGATCAGTCCGTAAACAATTTTGAAGTATGGTTAACCTACCTTTTTTCTTAAGTCTCATTCGTCTTCTATCACTTGGTTCATCGAAATCCTGTTTCCGTTGTTCAAATTCTATAGGTTGATCCCTTCTGTTCTTTTTTCTTATTTCCTGACTCCGGTCTGTTTCCTCTTCGATTCTTCTGCGATGATTCTTCGCTCGTCTGGAGAGTTTAACGTTGCTAGTGTGAATTTGGGCAGACCGGTGTAAATAAAAACATAATTCTTTGTAAAATGATTATTAGTTTTAATTAGAGGACTTTGCCTACAAACTCATTATGTTTAGTTATTTCTATTATAGTGTTATTATATGGTGTCTTTACAACGCCCATCTTCCTCCGTGGTTTAATAAAAGAGAACTGTTATAGACCAGTCGATACTACAGATTCGTGGGTCAAGGTCATGATGATCAATCCGTCTTCCTCATTTGCCTCTATGATGTATTTCTACAGACCAGTGTAGTATAAAGTGTCGTGGCTTGTACATTTAAATGGAGTTGTTAATATATACACAACTCGATTTTTTTTGAAGTTACTACAACAGACTGTTAAGACGATGGGAAGAGCTAGGACGACAATCGCCTGACGATAAATAAAACGTTGCAATAAAAATGTGACGACAGATAATCGCAGCTACTATCGTCTTGTTTTATCTGTCGTTGTCTCATCCAACAGGATGTAGAACCGCTGTCCATCAAACCATTCTGTCGTGTGAACGATTATGCAGCTGTTGTGAACCGATAAATTGTCGTCGCCATCCAATTGGGAACAGCTGGACATGACAGTCGTTCAGCGATAGAAAATCCTCGATACAGTCACAATAGACAGTCGAGATATGGGAACAGTTTAGAGGCGACAGTCGTCTAACAATGAAAATACGATATAATGGGAACTCGCCCTTACCGAACAGACATGTCATATATGTCAATTAGATTGAAAAAAGTGCCTACCAAATTAGTCAATTATTGTTAAGTGTCGTTTCAAACTGATTATATTACAAAATTATAATAAAAAAAGTATTTTATTGATAATTATCAGTTATAATTGATATGTAGTCTACGATTATGTAGCAATAGAGCTCCTTGTAAAAGACTGGGCAAGTACTGCCACCTTATCTATTTCTGCCGCCAAGCAGTAATGTCAGCATTACTGTGTTCCGATTTTGAAGGGTGCTGGTGAAGTTACAGGCCCATAGGACTTGTCAACTTATTGGTCAGATCTTTGCGATTTAAAGACCTGATTGGCGCTGTAAATGTTATGGACATGGATAAGAGGGTAACTTAGAATCAGGCGCAGGGCTTGTTAGTTTTGTCACTTGATATTGAATATTGTCAGAAAAATCTTATTGAAATTAAACCGCCGCTCGTACCGCACCGCATAAAGACAGGTAAGGTTCTTATTGCCAGCTACGAATGGCAAATACAATACCTTTGTGATCTATAGTTATGATCCTCTCTATCTTCTTCAGAAGTTACATATTTCAAATGTATGTTGGGTTTGTTTTTGTAATACATTTCGTATATTGATTTTGTAACGTCTTCCTCTTCAGTTATCGTTTCTGTTCCTATGAAAGAGAAAAAGATACCTCTTCAATATTAGTCCATCATCTTTCTTAATCTGACGTTTAGAATATATAGCTCTCCGTAGTGGAAACCATAATCAATCAATCAATCAATCAATCAAATCGTTTATTTGCATAAAACATGGTGGTCATGATAACACAGTAATATACATATAAGTTCAAGCATGTTTCGCCCGAAGATAATTTAGGCATGCAAAATAAATGAAAAATAGGTCGTCACATGATTACATTTACATTAAGTTATATATAATTAATTTAAATTCTTTTATATAAAAATTATTGTAGAAATTCCCTAATACTGTAATATACTTTATTCTTTAACAATTCATATAATTTAGTCTTAAATAATGTAATGGGCAAGTGTTTAATGTCATTTGGTAATCTATTGTAAATTCTGACACACATACACAAACAATTTTGATTATATTTTTCTACCTTAGGTACGTCAAAAAAAATTAGTCTAATGGGATTTCTATAATTTCGATGGTTCACGTCAATACTCTTAATAAACAAATGTAAATTATTTTTCACAAAAATGCTGGCTTCATAAATATATAAGGCAGGCAGGGGTAACAAACCAAGATCTTTAAATATAGGTTTACAGGATTCAAGCGGAGTCCTACCAGTAATTGCACGTATACATTTTTTTTGCGCCAATAACACTCTGTTTATATTCGTACCATTTCCCCAGATAAGAAGTCCATAACGTAGGGTCGAGACTACATATGCGTGATAATGTAACGTGATGATGTAAAGCCCTGAAGATTCCCATTATATGTAATAAGGTTTTGGTTTACTTCGTGATAGGCCTTTCTATACTTTTTCACTTCAGTCCAGTCATTAAATGTAAACAATTTTGGACGTATATTTCTGCCTTGTATGACACCCAACGCAAATCGTCAGTCTCTACAATTTTGTGCTCTGTTATACTTTTGACGGGACTATGACTTAAGAGAAAAACGAACAACTCTATTAAGAGTTTATAGTGTGCAGTAGGTACCCTTAAGTATCCACTATTTGTATGGCACTTAGTACAAATAGTGGATATATAAATGAGGGTACAAAGCAAATTTTATTTGTATTGACGATTTTGTCACATAATGGCCATGAGTTAAAAAATAATAATATTTAAAAAAATCATAATAGCGAAGACCAACTGACCAATGCAGTAGTAAAAAAAAACCTATATCAAAAGTGTCAATCAAAACATGAAAAATATAACTATATTTTTAACGTATACAACGTACGGAACGTATATAATAAATTTCAAGAATGATGGTCAATTTATCAAACTGTTCAGATGATATTACCTGCATCAATAGACTTCCTCTTAGTAGGTTTCCTTTTCCTCGGCGTACGTTTCTTCAAATTCAAAGACAAATCTTCCTCTGAAGACAGAGCTTCGTCGGAATTCCCTAAGTCGATGAAAAACTTTGCTGGCTCCGTTTTCAGTCTATTTTTCATAAATCTGAAAGTTGATATGCTGTCAATATTTGCTACATTATTTGTACCACAGAGTTGTTCACTGCCAGTAACAAGACTACTCTCTGACTGCTGGAATTATTTTGCGAATGCGTTTTTTTTAAATAGGGGTCAACGAGCAAACAGCAGTGGTTTTTGAGAGTCTTGATTACTCGGTTTTTGAAGAAACTAATGTTATAGTGTGAGTTTGTTCCATATATTGCAAGTTCAAAGAAAGAACGTAGGTGATGCGTGATTTAGTAAGCCAAGTCGTCAAGAATAAAGGAACAGGCTCTACTTCTTTGACATCATCAGCTTACACATATCCACTGCAGGACATAAGCCTCCCTTTAAGCACGCCAACTTTTCCTGTCCTGTGCTGCCCGCATCCAGCGGCTGCCGGTTACCTTTGTCAGGTCGTACATTACGTTTTCGTTGACATTTTTCTACTCTTTTGGCAGGACGTGCACTTTCATAACATCGATTAGACTATTAAAGTATCTAAATAATCAAATGGATACATCATGACGTGTGGCATGAACACTATCCATTCAAGTAAAAATATAGCCTGTAATTTCACCAGCACTCTTACGCTTCAAAACAGGACACGGAAATAGGTAAGGTGGCAGTACTTCCCTGGACGAACTCTTTCACAAGGAGCTCTACTGCTTCTTCGGTCGTTGCACTGCAACAACGTGCAGATTTCTCGTCTGCACCTTGCTCACGTATTGTAGCATACATACCTCATCTTATTCGGTTTCTTAGCTCCAATCTTTCCACTCATATCTCTATTACCACGCGGAGCTTTAGACCAAGTACCATTAATATTCCGTTGTTGAAACAGTCTATGGTCTTGCCAGGCCGAATAATTATTATGAAAAGAGTTCATCACACCATGAATTAAAGTCGTTTTTTCTTCGTCAAACAGCGTAGTGGTTTCCACGGTTGTATTATGATCAATGATTTCGTCCTTGTCATTAAAAGTGCCATTAATGATATTTTCAATTATGTTTTCGGTGATGTTTATCGAACGTTTGCGTCTATAGTTGTCGTCTACGCTTGGTTTTTGTTTCCGATCTCTTCCGATTAAGCGGATTCTCTTTCTTGGTGCTTTTCGACGTGGATAGTCTTGTTCCTCGTCTGAGTAACCTGTAAAGAAAAATGCTTTAGTACCTATTGAAGCTTTCAAGCATCGATGCAGTGAAGAACACGTCTAGCTGGGCACTTTGGATCTATTATTTTAAGCTGCCATATGGCTATGGCAGCTCAAATGTCAAGTCTGTTGTGTTCTTGATCATAGATATCAAATTTTAATACAACAGTCCAAGCGTTCCTTGAAACAGATTCGTGAAGATTGACATATTGATTTTAAACCTTACTGTCAATAAATTAAAGACCTGAGAGATGGTCCAGCAGTCAGTACTCTAGCCGCAGAATGAAAGATCGCAGTTTCTATAGTCAGTAAGATCAATTTGGAAAAGAAGCTTTTTTCAATATTTCTATTTTTATTGTTCTGGGTAGTGTCTTCTGAGTTGATGTCCGGTTCTCTGGTGCTCCTAGTTTAGGGTATTTCTTATTGGTTACCAACAGGTTAAGCATGGGCACAAAGACAAGAGATGTGTCTTCCTCAAACTGACAATTTCCTCTGAAAAGTGAAGTCACGTTTGTAATTTCTACAGATGCGAGCATGACTGTAGTATCGTGGTTCGTAGAGAAGTCTACTTTTACGAGCTTTATGTATTTTCCCGAATGCTAAACCTGCAGATGTCATTATTATTACGAATATTTTGTTGTAGATGTACATTACCCATCTCCTTATTTTCTTCGTCATGTCTTTCGCTGGTCGGTTCCTTGGTCTTATCATCTTTGTAGTCAAGATTATCTTCCGGCAAAATATCATCATCGCCACCATTATAAACGTATCTAAAAACAAAAATTAAAGATAAACACGGACTATTTATTACCTAATATTTTTTATGTTGGTATTTAGGGTGCAGGGTCCTACTCATGCTCCTCCAAGAATTTCAAGGTCTACGCCCGAAAATCTAATTCAATGTATGCACACACGGCGAACATGTTACATATACCGTGTCGTGGTTTGCATTATGGACCAATATGTCTTATAATTACATTGTCATTGATTTTGTTTGTCATTGATCATGGTCTATGATAAGGTTTAGTTTTAAAATACGCGATTTAAATCCGGAAAAATAGTTTCATTTCCTAGGTTTAGTTTTTTTATTTATTTAGCTGTTTGGCAGGGGAACACATCCAAATTTTTAATCTTTTATAAATTTTTAACCTATATAAGCCTTTTGCCTGACATTCTCCAGTCATTGATTAGTTTGTCTGTTGAGGATTTGTATCGTATTGTATTTTTGTGGTGCACCAACCAACTTAATAATATTAAATACTCTGCCGGCGCGGTGGAACGTTGAAATCTTAGGTCCCCTTTGTTTGTAATTGCGTTGACTTCCTTTAACTCTTAAACCGCAATGTACAGTTGAAAACGTCATTCTTTAAGCTACTGCTCGTTCACTACGCTGACCTCTCTGAGAAGAACGAGCAAGAAACCCTAGGGATTGCTCTTTTCAAATAGACTTAAATGCTATAGAATACATTTTGAATCATATTTGTGTGGAATCTAGACTCACGTTGTCTTTCAACATCATCTTTATCTAACACGTACTCTACAATTTTGTAATATGAGTTTTCAATTAAAATACTTTTAATACGTATATTTTTACGGGCATACAAAATATTTGAGTCTCCTTAAACTTTTCTCTGAGATAAATCCGAGAGCCTAAACGGTACCCAGAACGAATCGCTCCGAGACGAGAATCCCGTAGGACATTATACTATGGAAGTAACTAAAGTAAACTAGTCTAGCAGTAGCAACATCGGTAAGCTCACGTATTCTACGGACTGCGTACGGAGCAGAGTTTAATCTGCTGGCCAAGGAAGATATACGTGGAAACCATTGGAGTTTTCTATCTAAGGTCACTCCCAAAAAGACAGCTTTATTAACAAAGTAGGGAGCATAATATTACCTAGTACTCCAATCCATCTGTCTAGCATCTTCCAGCCACTGGTTTGCAGCAAGTGTCGTCTCTCTGACTCTTTTAATTTTCATGTTTGCGAACAAAGATCGCAAATGGACCGTGATGTGTGATTGTTTATTGAGATATTCCTCGGGTCCTTCTACCTTCTCATTGCGAAAACGACCTGTTGGTATATAGGGTTAATTTTAATTAAGCCTCTTTGTACAGTATTCTTAATAGTCATAAGTAGTTATGCCTTTTTCAAATAACCTAACGAAATTGTTTTGCGTTTTTAGATAACGTTGAGAAAACTATTTATTTTTGACAACTATCTACTTCAACACAAGTCTGCAGTCTGCAGTCTGCGAGCATGTCATGGATAAACCTACACCTTCAATGAAGTTTGACAAACCCCAAGTCCTTGCAAAAGGAGTCCGTTATCTACCCAGGATGGTGCGAGGCCATTGAAATAAAAAAAAACATCCTAATTTCAACAGGGAAGATGGTTTCTCAGTACCACCAGTTTAGGATCCAGTATTTCCTCTAATGAAAAATCCCAAACAGACATAAGACTGCAGTACTAATTAATATGTTTTAGTTTATTCTAATTTCTATTATTAATTAATAATAAATTGAACTTAATAAAAATTCATTCAATAAAATAATTTGTAAAACTTAATGTAGCGTAAACTGGAATGTTTTCTTTGTAAAATTAAAAATAAGGTATTTAATTAATAACTATTGTAAGTATAGTGAAAAAATAGGGTGGTTTGCATCAATATTAGGCATAACTGGTTGAAGACTGTACCACCTCAGTCAACCGTGACCATGGGACCTGTAAAGGGCCCGAAACGTCGGTTTGTTTGAAAAAACAAATATACGCGATTTAAATCCGGAAAAATAGTTTCATTTCCTAACTATCTACTTTGACTACGGCGCAAGTGACGAAGCGTTGTAAAACGTGACATTCTAATAACGACTTTCATTCATCACACAAAAGTCATGTATTTCATAATTGCAACAACGAAACATCATTAATTTCTTAGTAAATTCAATCATCCACTCGTATTTGTGCAAACGGGACGTGCGTCCTGTCCTATATGTTAACCACAACGGCAACACCTATTGCGTGATTATATAGAGCGTTGCGAGACGGCAACACTTTACAATCACTACAATACAAGCGTTGTCAAAAAACGCAGCGATAATCTTAACGGCGTTGTGAAAAATAGATAGGTAGTTTTACTGGGTTAGAAAACGAGTGATGGTTGTGAAGCCAAATGAGCCAAATAGAACGCCCATCGCTAATTCTTAATATTAAAACAAAGTGATTGACACAAACCTCTGACTGGTTTTTCAAGTGTGTTCTCCAGCCTGAGAAGCACAGAGCCGGATTTCCACGGCTCGAGAGTCAAAATGTGGATGAATCTTGGAAGACCGTGGACTTTGATTGCTGAGTACTGAAACAGAGTACCTTATTATTTTGCTTTGTTTGTTGACCTGTTACAAAGGGGCAAAATTGTTGAGCGACTCTAGCATGTTACGTTTAGTTTTAACTTCATAAGATTGAGCGTATTTGTGTGCAAATTGTTTGAGTTTTCTCCCTAGCTTAAATTCTGTTCTAAGTACAGTCAAGCTACACATTTTTGTTCGGATATCGCTTCCAGAACAACGTTATGGTTCATCAATATTTAGCTTGATATACTGGCGTCCACGCTTAAGTTTCAGATTATCTAACAGCATTCGTTCATCTTTCCAAATGTTTATTATTGAATGTTTATTTATTTTTTATTTTATTGAATGAAGAAAGCAAATGTCAAGAAAGTAACCAATCAGGTGTCATCGCGTTGCTAGCCTAATCTAGCCCTAGTTTTTAAGCCCTTAATGTAAATTATCCTTTGGGTTTCTATCTTGCACTAGTACTAAATGAATTTTGTTGATTGATTAAATTACACTCATTAGAAGGCGTTGTAAAGGTTGCTAGATGGAGGGTTTTGGTACAAGCCATGGGTCTGATCTATATTTAAAGACTTTAAAATTTTAAGGTACGCCCTCTTCAGTACAGACGCGTGATACTGGACTATTCCACACTGTTTAAAATTATCAACTTTGAAATGGACTCAAGTGAGATCTTAAGCCACGCCTTGTTTAAGATTGGCAGTAAACGTACCCAAATAACTTTTTCTTTGCCATGTATCACTAACAATGTCTCATATAATGATCCTATTTTTCGCATGTTTAGAGCTCATAACAACTTTTCTAAAGATTTGGACTTATTCTCCCATAGTCGCTATACTTATTTAAATATTTGTAAGGAGAAGCTGAATATGTTGGATATTTAAGAATCTCATGTTTTTATATACGTGTAACATGATTTTTTTGCTATTGTTTTTAAGTGCAAATTTTAATTTTTTTTTTATATTATGTTTAATAACCTGTTAATTTGTAAGTACTTATTTATTTTGCAAATGCCGTGTGTGGCTGTCATAGGAATACAAATTTACTCCTATTATAATGCATGTTAACTTTAAGCGTCTTCACAGTTTGTATTCTGTAGCTATGCCAAAAAGAAATAAATAAATATTTACCCGTTTATTCCTAACGTTCTGCCACTTCCGCTTGTTAACTTTATCACCTGACGTGAAGAACAACATCGGCTCCATATCCCATCGTCTTGCAGCTTGGGCTATGCGCTCGTTGAACGACTGGTCTTCCACTGGGAGAAAGAAGAAGACATAAGACGTAGTTTAATCATTATACAGGTAACAAAAATACCTACATTATTAATATTAGATCTGTAAGAATCTTGAAGAACTTATTTAAGTTGCTCTTAATTTGAATGGGTTGCTTCAGTTTTCGGTTCCGCAGCTGCGTTGCTTTAAAGGAGTTTAAGGCTAACAATGACCACAACGGCGTACGTGGGCTATAGTTATATATTATATGAATATTCTCCGATTTGCAAGTTTCACCATGATGTTTTCTTAATGGTGCAACTAAATGATAATAGTTAACTAAATTGCACTTCATTTGAAAAAATCTTCGCTAACCTCTTAAGAGGCAGGAAACACAGGTCCGCGTTCTTCCAAATAGGCTGTAACTTCTTGTGAAGACAGTCTAAATGGATTTTGGTCTTCGGGGTTTTTAACGAAGATCGGTGTTCTACAGGGCTCAACACTTGGCCCCGTTTATTTTGTAGTTTATATCACAATGACTCGAAATTTTTGACAAGGAAAATCTTTGACTATACTCGGTGATCATATTATATCCTTAATTTCTATACTTATACATATATCATTTACTATCAATATGAACGCTATCTTGCCGAAACTACTTCTATATTGTTTTTACCTTCCTGTCGAAAATTGCCGAATAAAATCCGATGTCTGCCTTTGACTACGAGTCCTACACCGTGAGCTTCTTCGTTTAACGACTCTTCTAGACCGAAACCATCATCTGTTAAAAGTCTTCTATGGACCTGTGGACAGCAATTTATCGAATCACCACCCTGTTGGTACAATTTAGCGTTAAATGTTAAATGGTTATTCTATGCTTCTATCACCATAAGTTCCAGCTCTCCCTCGTTGTACGAAGTGCCGCCATGCGTCCTGTCTGTAAGCACGCACATGGCTGCAGACGAGTTGTAAGATTGGATGCAAATGCGTGATGTCACAGGAAAGTAACACGCCGATACTGGCTTCTTTTGCTGTTGACCTATGGGGGTAAAAACAAGAAAGTTAATATAAACAATGCATTGCATATAGATAGTATTAAATATAACGTAATTCTCTTGTGATGGTTTATTTCCCCAGTCAGGGTACAAAGGAAAAAGACCCGATACAAAAGATTTGGCGCTTATTTATACAAATTTCTTCCCAAAACCACCAAACCCCATCGAAGAATAGCTTTCCTCTAAGAGGAATAACTGTTTTGGCGGTATTGGCTATGACCAACAATAATACCAAAAGATGACAACAGATGGCAGATTACAAGCAAAGCCTATAGTTACAACACAGTCTATGCCATGCAGAATTATTAATTGGCAACACCGTTATAAAAGAAAAATGACATTTGTAATACAAATTTCTCAACAATAACAACTTTAAAGTATTAATAATTATAACAAACTAGTGGAGTAAATTCACAAAAAATAATTGAATATCAATTCAATGCAAATTTAATTACAGTTAATAGCGACATATCTAGCCAGGGCTGGTAGCTGTAAAGTTACCTAACTGGGTGACGAAATACTTTCATAGATTTTTCATAGATGGCGTTACGGCTAAAAAGTCGTTGAAAACCCAATACAAAGATCCCACAACAAGCATATAGAAAAATTCGTGAGATCCACTGTTCGTTCCGTGGCTTAGTTGGCATAGCGTCTGGCCCGGTTTACTAGAAGACGTCGGTTCGAATCCGAGCAGATCGAAGGATTTTTTTCTGAGTGTTCGATATTTGTAATATTATATTAATAATTATAACAAACTAGCGGAGTGATAAAAAAAATTGAATATCAATTTCAATACAAATTTAATTACAACTTTAATTATGATATTGAACATTTTTGAACAGTTTGCAAAAGTGATACATTCCAATAACCATATTTGTTCGAGTATGATACAATATACAATGTAGTATGCCAAATACGCCCTGATTGTGATTACAACCTAACACTAGTTACAAAAACCGTTTAGTTTTCATGTGGGAGTTTTTGTAGACGATTATGAGTTGCATTTAATACATCATTTCTTTTTGGTGGGAACAAGCTCAAAAACTACCTGGACCTTGATTAAAATCCTAGGTCTTTGGGATTCATGTTCTCTTTTTCTATTTATAAAATTACATCCAGAAATTAATGGACCAAATGGAAGACCCAGAAGATGTCTGCTACCTCGTCCAACGTATTCATTTCAAACAAAATTAATGTGGTCCCCCACATTAATTTCATAACTTACTAGATGTTTCGTTCCAGCAAGTTCTCTTCATCATCTGCCGCCCATTGGAGTCTGTATGAAACACCCCATTGTTCGTTATGTTTGTGTTGAAGATTGTCACTATCTCTTTTCCTAAATCGTTACTGAAAAACATGAAAGGATTATTATGGCACAATAATCCGTTTCTCAACCGTTGTTGTTGCCAAAAGTTCTTGTTTATGATGTTAGTAATACAGTCCTTGGAGATTGTTAATATTCTACAAATAACCCTGTATAAACCAACATTTTAACTGCCTCTATGGCCGAACAGTTACCATGCCAGTCAGCCACACAAAGGTCCTAGGTTTGATCGCAGAGTCGGCGAGAAATATTTGTATGGTCTACATTCATTTCTCTCGTGAGTTTGGGTGGAATTTGTGGTTGTGTATGTATCTAGTGCAGGGCTGTGAGTGTGTACGTTATTATTATTATTTCAATTCATGACTTCCATAGGCGTGCAATGGATTTCCTTACAAAGCATAGTTCCCTTGTTTCCTTCACTTCTTTCACACATAGTCGTAAATTTCAAAACCTTAGACAATTTTTCAGTTTAGCCATTGGACTGATCGTCCGTCTGGTGCCATATTGATATCTCATCTGTAACTTACCCAATAGGTACTGGCCCAACCACCCACTCGATCTCGATGAATTCTTCACCTCGGTATAACCTTATGATCTGAGTGATCCAATCTGTGAACCGTTGGCGGATCTCTTTGACTATTGTCCCACGGATTGCATGGTACGTCGCTTTTTCGGTGACCTGCAAATTTGAAAAAAGTTTTAATCACTTTAATGTAGTGTGATGCCACAGTCATGATACCAGTCTCCTCAAACTTTTCTCTAAGAGAAACCCGAGAGCCTTGATGGTACACAGAATGAATCGCTCGTTTTTGCAATACAAATATGGTTTGAATATCTGCCTCTTTACCCCACATGAGAATCCCGTAGGACATTATACTGTGGAAGTAACTAAAGTAAACTAGTCTAGCAGTACTAACATCGGTAAGCTCACGTATTCTGCGGACTTCATATGCAGCGGAGCTTAATCTTAATTCTTAGTTAATATTATATTAAGGCTCTCGGTTAATTTTTGAAATTAAGCAACTACTAGAAATTCTATAATCTAAGCTTCTTATGAAGGAATTCGTTCAGGGTAGTACTGCCACCTTACCTATTTCTGCCGCCAAGCAGTAACGTTAGCATTACTGTGTTCCGGTTTTGAAGGGTGCTGGTGAAATTACAGGCACATGGAACTTGTCAATTAATGTCTCAGGGTGACGGGCGCAGTGGCAGTGCCCCTTAGATCTTTGCGATTTGAATCTCTGAGTGGCACTGCACTGTTATGGACAGGCGTGTAGCTTACCAACAGGCGCACGACTTGTTCGTCCCGTCATTTGATATTATAAAAAAACGCGATGTTTGAATCGATTCAAAGACCAGTAAAGGCGTCGAAACGTTGGTTTGTTTGAAAAAACAAATATACGTGATTTACTCATAGATCCTAAAACAGAAAAGTTTCATTTCCTATGTGAAATATATGTAGTTTTGTTCTTGCTGTTTTTCGTGTCTTCAGTAAGCAATATGAGCGGTTTTTATAACGTGCATTTGATTCGCAATTTATGACTTTGTTGCAGTATATTACCAAAAAAAAAAAGAAAAAGAAGAAGAAAAATCCAAATATTATTTTCCACTCACGGGCGTAGGTCTAGGCTTATCAGGTCTGAAGCTATAAGCCCCTGATTGTTGACTCTGCTGTGTCTGGCTGTAGCTATAGAAATTCTGTGATATTTGTATCCTCACACCGTCTACGTGCTGAATTGACTCCAGGAGACCACTGTCTTTGTTTAATGATACTTTCAAGTACTGGAAACATCACAGAAACAAGAGGTTGTAGCAGTGGAGCTCCTTGTGAAAGAATTCGTCCAGGGAAGTAATGCTACCTAACTTATTTCTGCTGCCAAACTGTAATGTGGGTATTACTGCGTTCCGATTTTGAAGGGTAAGGTTGCTGGTGTAAAGACACTTTTTAATTACAGGCGCATGATACTTGTCAACTTATATCTCAGGGTGACAGGTGCAGTGGCACTGTCAGACAGGCGTGTCGCTTAACACCAGCCGCACGACTTGTTCGTCTCGCCTCTTGGATAAGAAAAAAGTACCAAATGGTTTTTTATATCATCAGCACTTGAATAAACCCGCTAAGCCAAAATGTCCACAGTAGACCACGCATACTTTTTTATGTTGGAGATTCCATGCGTCTTTGAAGAATTTTCTGAATTTTATTCAACATGCAGGTTTCTTCCACTATGAGAGCAAAGAATACATAATGCGTGGGTCTAAAAGGTATCTATTCCTTACCTCATTTGCAATATGTGGAATAATTTCTTGCTGATCGTTAACTGGCGTCTTGTTTTGTTGTGTTAACTTCCTCGCAAATTCATTTTCCTCCTGCAAATCAAAACAAACTATAGGTAGACACAAAAACACAAATGCTAAATTCACGTCTTAAGCCCATTTCGGTGAATTCAGAACTTTAAAACGCTCCCCTGGGAACTTGGCAATTTCGACATACGATACCTTTACTTAGGAGAGGTCGAAATATTTACAAATACATACACAGAACAGCTATTGCGCAAAACCCACGTCCCGAGATTGCTTTTCAAACAGCCACAGAAAACATTTTCGTTCGAACTTGATACACATGGGGATGGGGAATGTCTGAATATGGGATGGAAACTGAACATTTTTATAATTAACATTCTGATTCTGCGATCTGGGAATGGGACATTCATAAAACTTACCAATTGCGCTCTAACAGGCGCAATGTAGTAAGAGGCATAGCCCAAAGGCGGTATATTCTCGGCTTCAAACCAAAGCTCCTGTATGACTGTGGACTTCCTGCCTGGCAAATTAATCACGGCTGCTGGCAGAGGGACTAGCTGGTACTCTACTTCTTCATCTGTCGATAAAAGATGATGTTGAAAACAATTGCAACCAAATACCTATGCATATCTATATATATTTTTTTTTTTTAAATAAATAAATAAATAAATAACGCACACACTCAACATCTATGACATACGTTTGGTCACAATCGCTATGTACATCTGTGTCACAAATGTACTGTAAGGAATTCCGGAAATATAACGCTGGCTACCCACGGCGCGTGGTATCACAGGCCGCGCCGCACGAACTTGCGCCAGCGCACCGTGGGAAGGGTGCCATCCGTGCTGGGGCGGCCTCACATATACGAGTCTGTAGCGCGAGATTGCCTGTAAACACGGGCGCGGTGCGGCGTGGCCCGTGACACACACCGCCTTGAGGTAGTCACGTGTTCATGAGTTCCACTTTCACCTTTTGCGTACGCATTCTGCATTCTTTGCAATGTATTGCGTCGGTCAATGTTTGGGGTCTCCGCAAACTGGAATGCGGAACAATCTGGATCCCAAAATAATTAATTAAAAAATAAATAATTAAAAAAAGTAAGTAATTATTTTAAGTTTTTTTAGAAAAACCCGACTTCTAAAGTTTGTAGAATTCCATTTATTTGCCAAGTTTTATTAAAATCGGTTATCGTTATAAAGTGGGTGAAATCCAATAAATCGCATTCATCTCCTGATTCGTCTGTGGAACGTTTTCTTCAAATTTGAATGGGACGTCTACTATCCAGTAAAAAAAGAATCATCTAAATCTGTTCACAAGACTCTGACAAAGTATTGAGAAGAGAATTATAGAATAGAATCATGTCTCAATTCTATTCTTGAATTGAGAACCTCCTCTTTTTTTGGAAGTAGGTTAAAATGGCTCTCAAAACTGAGCTTCCTCTGTTAAGAGGAAGAAATCTCAGCAAATTCGCTGGTATTCTTGCTTTATCTGAAGAAGACTTGTCGCTAGAGAGCAAACCACGTTAAGCTGAGTATGAACAAAATAGGCATTAAGAGGTAACAATCCCCAAAAAAATTTTGTCACAGTTATTAATACAAAGATCGTTAGATTCCCTCTGGATACCCGTCCTCTAAACTAACCAAGTCCGAGTAAGTCTCTGAAAGGAGAGATAACCCACGGTGTCAATCATCGGACCACCATGATCTACCTTGGTAAACTTGGAAATGTCTGAATAGGTTGCGATTCCAAATCGGTCCAAGCAAGAAGAGCATGTACAGTTGGGGTTACAGCTCGGACAGCGCATGCTGTGTGCTATCTCTCCCCAGACAATGGCACATCTTTTGTCGTGCCCTGCGTGTCCCTACATCTGCACACGCGAGAACCGGTACAACGCCATTGATAATGCTGTGTCAGTCGCTAAGTACTGGTCCGCACAAATATAAACGTCGGTGCAGATTCGCTCAGAAGAAGAATATTAAAAAAATCCTTCGACAGAAGTTCAACTTTATATGCCAAACTAGAGCCACCGCTTTATTTTCCCGCTTTTTTGGGAGCTGACAGCTACTTTTACAACATGCATTTAAATAATGATTAATCAAGAAAAAAAACAAGAAAATAACCCTATTATAAAATACTAAATGACACTTCTCGAGAACACAACAATTAATCAGCCACCTGAAAGAAGTTATTAGTCATAATATAGTTTTTGTATTCTTAACGCTGTTACAGAAAAGATCTATGCGACCGTCATCACTGAGTTGGTTAAATGATGTTAATGATTTTGGTAGATAACTATTAATTCTAAAATTAGTACGACCACTTAAATGGAACATGAAGCAAATTATTCTTACAAAACTTCTTAAATAGAACTTTGAGTATAATGTCACTGAAGAGCTCTGAATAATCAATCATATTCTGTGCAATGTTTAGCAGAAGACACGTATCAGCTATATTTCTCCGCAGATATAAAGGTAACAGATGAAATTTTTCACAAAGGTGTATGTACTCCAAATGGGGTATTTTAAATTTGTAACTTACAAATTTAGTAAATTTCTTCTGTGTTTTTTTAATGTTAGAGTAGGTAAGTATCGTAGCAAGGATTCCAAATTTTCGATCTGAGCTACTGATTGAGCCAGACTTACGAAGTGTTTGTACAGATCTTCTTTGTATTAATTTTTTTCTCTTTTATCGCCATCTGTGACAGACTTATGAAGCTTTAATTAGTTTTGAACAAATATTGGACTTGCAAGGCTTTGCTAAATTGGTTCAATAATATTTTGTTCCTTACCAGTAAATAAAATATCTTACCGTTGTAATCTCTAATAGAGTAATGCAACGCAATGGCCGGCATTCGGATGTGATGGTATATCTTGATACTCAATGGGTTGTAGACCAGTAACAGCATTGATTCTTGCATTTCTGTGAACTGCAAGACAATATTCAGTTATAATTCAAAAAATCAAAATCAAAATAGTCTTTATTTCATAGGTAAGCATTATTACACTTGAAATCGTCACATTGGTTAAACTCTACCGCTCATTCGTAAGGCAGATTCCCCTGAGAAGAATGAGCAAGAAACTCTAGGGGTTGCTCTTTGTAAATAACATTTGTACACATTCAACATTTACAGTATTTTTTTTATTATTTTCAAGCATCAGAGATCGAGACTACCTCCATGAGCTAAACGGGTTGCTACCACGGATTTTTGTCATTGCATTTGTTATCAAGTACGCAGAAGTTGTATAAAAGCCTTCAGTATAAAGTTTTTATTTCACTGTTATTAAAATACTAAATAACTAAACCATTTCATTAAAAAAAACGCTTTTCCCGCTTCTCTTCCGGTGACACGCCTTAAACAAAACAGCGTAATTGATATTTTTTAAATAAAACAAAAAGGAGCTTTTCGATCAAAAGTTGCCAGGCGCTGCTCTCCTTTTTAGGAACAAACTGAAAACTTGTTGTTTTCTGCTACTACGAATGAACATCTGAAGCGAAATACAGGACAATGTTATAAACGTAACCTTTATCAAGTGTATAAATACCAGCTTCTACAGGCTACACACAATTAGTTTTTTTGATGCTTCGATAATGAATCACAAGTATTGATAGGTCTCTTTAATGCATGTCGTCAAAAACGCTGTGTCACAAAATACACGGGATGTCGCCATCCTTCTTTTGCACTTTTGTATTAAATATAAGATTGAAGTTTGTATGTTTTGTATACAATACAGTTATATCTCGAAGTTATTGAATTACTTACACGACATTGGCTGATGTTCATTTCGTGACAAATGATAAATTGTTGGTTATTCTTGGTTCTGCGGCTGCCTCCCCATGTTGGAGTTAAATAACTGAAGACCACAATAACATTATAAATGAGGAAGATTGGATAGATGTTTGTTACTTAAGAAGGTCTATACTCTCGATTAGGATATCTGATACTTTTGAACCGAGGACGCAAACTCATGGGCATAAGCACGATTGCACAGCTTAATCCAGGACAACACAATTAGGCAGATTCTAAGACTAGTGAAGATTATAAGGCAGCACTGGATACAGATATTTCAAGACCATACATTATACTGGGCACTTTTATCAAGCTAAACAATAAATGGTAAATATTCAACATGTAAAAGCAAATTGAACTTATGACATTCGGTGAAGGGAAACTTCGTGATGAAACTGCACATCGAAGAAGGTTCACAAGACCCGGGAAACGTGTGAAGTCCCCAACTGTGTGGCCTAAGCCAATTTGGCGGACTATGGCCTTAAAACTTCGCTAGAGAGGAGGCTCGTGCCCAGCAGTGGGACGAATAAATGAGTTGATGATGATGATTGGATTCTAAAAGTTACTATTTTACAAAAGAGTTTTAAAGAGCCATGACAAAAACAAATGCTTCTTCACTCGTAAGCCATTTATAATTTCTAATATAATACTATATTTAGTATACAAATAAAAGGTTCAAACGTGTTCAAATTTAAAAAAATGATAGCAATCGGTTTGTTATCTAAGATCAACCTCTTGTGTCAGTGTCAAGTAGTGGAATAGATAAAGTATCAGAAGAAGCGCAAAACAAGTTAAAAAACATTACTCACGTCAATAAATTTGAAACTTTCTTAGTACAAGCTTCGATTGCCTCGCTTAGCATTCGTATGAAATCATTTGTGACGTGTTGTTGACTGGTACCTGTCAAAAAAATGCATGTAACATTTTTAAAACTGTGATTAATTTTGTCAAGAAAAACAATACGATTAGCAAAGAATTTATATTGTAAATGTACTATGTAAACTAGGGAGTACCACAAGAGCGTATCTTGAAACCTCGGTTTTATAGTATCCATGTAAAGGATACATAAAATAACGTTTCCAAGTTAAAGTTTAGGGTGCTGATGAAATTACAGTCACAGATTGGTCAACTTATGTATTAGGGTGACAGGCGCAATGGCAGTGTCTCTCAGATCTTTGCGATTTGAAGCTCCAAGCAGACGTACGAAGCAAAAATCATTTTTACCTAAGACGTTTGTAAAAATTTATGTAGAGGTAGATTCCATTCTTATGCCAGGACTTCTCCAGGTTCTGTGCTTTTTGTGACGTGGCACCAAAAATGCAGGGTCTCAAATAATTTCTATCAAAGGTTGCGAAAATACAGCATTACGGCATGTAAGGTTTTGATTTTAGTGTTCCACAGGGTACTAGCCTAAGCGCGGTTTTATTCTTTGTACCTTGAGATTTTTACACTTTTGTTAAAGTCATTGAGGAATTATCATGACTAACAAACAATATGAAGTTTGAATTCCATAATATAAGCCAATTATAGATTTGAAACTAAGGTTTGTTGACTATTTAATCTGTATTTTGGATAAATTCTTAGAAAACATTAAACTTGATAGAATCAAATCTCGAAATTATGTCTAACTATTGGCTATTTTCTATTATATTTGGTTAACAATTATAGATTATGGTAACTTTTGAGCTACCCCACGATTGAGCTAGTTAAATGAGGTTGGGTTCGAGTTTATCTAGTTACGGTTATATCAAGCTTGCACGAATCATAGCTTTATTTTATTTTATTTTATTCACTTATGTAGTTATGTCATTAATAATATCAGTTACGCTGATTATATGGTGGTTTGACTTCTGCGATCAGTGCACTTGGTAAGCTGTTCAGGATATGTGAGACATACGTGGAAGCCCTTGAACTCCGAGCTCCTAGTTTTTAAGCCAAACGCAGGTTCTGTTGGAACGGTGCCGCCGGTGTTTTTCTATGGTAGTGAGATAAGTCATGTCTCTCAATTTAAATACTGGGTAACCGATAACTTGTATGATAGTGCCAAAATGGATAGGGAGAGAAGGGCTCAGTCTGTTAGATGTAATATGCTCGCCCGTAGGTTTGCTCGTTGCACCAAAGACGTAAGGATCTCGTTATTTAAAGCATATTGCCAAAACTTTTACACGAGCAGCCTGTGGGTGAAGTGTACGCAGAGAACCCCGAACACAATAAGGGTGCAATATAGCAACGCTTTTAGGATCCTAATGGGGCTGCCGCGACACTGTAGTGCATCATGTTCACGGAGGCGCACACAGATGGCTTTCAAGCCATTATTCGCAAGAGAGCGGCCTCACTCATGATGCGTGTGCACGGCAGCGCTAATAGCATCCTAGCCGTTGTCGCCAACAGACTAGACTGCCCCTACCAACAATATTTGGTGCAACTACACGTGCGTAGGGTCGTAGTCTAGACGTGGCATTTCTCTAGAATTAAGTAATTTTGTTTTGTACTAACCATAGCACGTAAGAAAAATTTACTATCATTACTATAGACCATGGTCTGAAATAAATAATTCTATTCCTATTCTAATTATATTCGGAAGCTATTATCATCTATCTCTCTTACTTTATTATACATTCTTAAATATATTTTAACAATTACCTGTTACAGCATCATGATGAAACAGGAGATTCACAGCATGCCGGAGAAGGTGGAGTTCGAAGGAATCACCCATTTTAGCTATGACTGTTAGTTGCTTTACCACCTGTAATTGCATAGATTATAGAATAGTAGAATATAGGTGTAATAACAAGTTTTGATCATAATTTAGACTCGTGATTAGGGCATACAAAAACCGAATAATTTTGAAAACCGGTTTTTTCGGTTACCCGGTTATTCTTCGCTTTTTTCGGATATTATTCTATTGTCACCCAAATAATGCCTTAAAAGAGTTAGAAAACCAAAAACACATCAAAAAATAAATCAACAGCACTACAACAAGACGATATTTTGAACCACAAAGATTTAAAAAAAATATTGTTGCAATACTACTCGCGCATGCGCACTCTACTCGCTGTCTGCCCAAAGTTACCTGCACCCATCTTGCGGACGCTGTTGCTGCACTTTAATCAGGTGCCCGAGTTCCTAACATTTAGTTAGCTTTGTTTATCATTATTAATTACGATATGATGATAGTATGAGTTATGATTGTTTTAAGACAAAACTGAAAACCCCGAAAAAGCCAGGTTTGCCTTAGCAGAAAACCGCGTTCCAAAATGAACGGTGACTCGGTTTTCTCGGTTAAATGAGTAACCGGTTTGCATGCCCTACTCGTGATCATCTTCGGATTATTTTTATGCGGTCATAGCACACTACTATACTACACTACTTGTGTTACAAATAAAATGTTGTGAAATATATTAACATTTAAAATATTTTCAAAATTGGGCTAGTTTTCTTTGAGAAAATCACAATAATTTATATTGCCGTTGATATGTAACACATCTTGAAGGATTGGCTGAAAATATAACTGTAATCAAGAACGTTGTTATCATAATCCAACCTTTTTTTTGCATTCCTTTAAATAAGTAATAAAGTAATAATTAATTCTTTGGTTTCATATTAAAAAGGAATCGTCCTTAGTGAAGTGCTTGGTCGTACATTTTGGGATATCAACATTGACTTACAAATAAATGGACGACGGGTCTAATACAAAAACCACGAAAAAAATGTCCCAAGTCAACCTATTTAAACGTAGTGACATGTAAAGGAATATGAAAAAGCTAAAACGTTGAATTTAAATTGTAATGTCGTCGCAGTACTGTCTAATTTTGCTTGCTTCGCTGTCAGTCGAACAAACGAAGACTACAGCGTGAATGACGCTCAGTATACGATTTTAACGCCCTATAAGTTCGGACACTTTTTAGCGCGGACCCGACGTCCATATAATTGTAAGTCAATGGATATCAACCAATTATTTTGCACTTAATATTCCGTTTGTTAAAAGAAGATGAACGAGATCATGAAGTACATACTAGGAAAACCGAGAATGTCCCATTTTAGGACGTAGATAAAAAATAACTTGCCGTCAAAAACGTGTGCGCTTGTCGAATGAAGTATTTGAGACTGGGTCTAGAAGTATAGTAACCAGTCCAGTATGTGTGCGCGTCGCTGCCGTATGGGAGGTGGTCGTTCTGGAATTATATAAACCCAAATTACTGTAGTGTGTACGTTAGTATGTAAGACAATTTAAATCCATTTTATTTTTTAGTATTAATAACACTTGTTTAATTGATCCCATTTCGCCCATACCACTGTTTACGTAATAGTTACTACGTAATACATACATCATTCTCATACAAAATCGAAAATACCTACGCTATAACAGCCTACTAACTCTGACTAATGACACCAGGCACTCACTACGAGAAAAAAGTTACCTAAGCACGCGCTCAGAGAGGTGAAAATAACTTTGCCCGCCATGTGCAGTCCTGCGGGGCCGAATGCTCATAAATGAAAGACTTGTGTAAGCGCTTGCGCCGACGTCGGCGCACTCAGCGGTAGGCACTTATTGCGTAACCTGGAGCAAGTCACTGAGCCCTGCCCATACGTACATGGCGACCCTGTCTCGCTCGGGCCCCTTTTTTTAAGTGGGATTCGCGTTTATAAGTGTGTGGTAAATGTTATATTGTCGTGTTCACACGTACCCGTTCAGTATAAATCGCCTTATCTCTCCGCCCATACAAATAAATGGCTTTCAAATAACAAGATGGCGTCGAGTAGAACACATTGACGTCGGATATGTTAGCAGGGTGCGTGTTTATATGACTGAAAATAAGAATAACAATTTTCAAAGCCTGACTCTCGTTCCTTTTGTACAGGGTTGACAGTACGTCAAGTTGACAATTAAGATTTATATTCAAGTGTATGCAGTCGCAGTAAGGGTGAGGCCAGACGAGCGTAATTTTGTGAGTTGTGAGTTGCGTTTTTTCAGTTGCGCAGTTTTTGCAGGACCGAAATTCGGTTGGTGCGCCAGACGAACGTATTTTGTTTATTTAGTTGCTTTTTAAGCGTTTATACCAAAGTGGGGGTCACTTTTTTTTCCGTCACTCCTACCTCCACCCGCGCCAGCCCGTCGCAAGATGCAACCGAAAGTTAGTCGTCATTACGCCCGTGAGTCGGCAGATAATTCATTTTGCGTCGTGTGAAACAAACCGTACTTTTATATGAATATGAATGCAGCGCAAACTACGCAATTCAAATTACGCGACTCACAAAATTACGCTCATCCGGCCTCACTCTAAAGGTCCTTCTGAAAGAGTTTGTCCAGGGAAGTACTGTCATTTTTGTTGCTAAGCAGTTATGAATATTGCTGTTTTCATACTTATGGGCTTATCAAATATGTCTCAAGGTGACTAGTGCAATGGTAGTGCTTCTTTGATCTTTGCGATATAAGTTTGTGTTTTTTTTTGTCGTAAAATTTTTATGAAACGTGTTTCCACACCGTATACTAATAAGCGAAAGTATATCCTTAATTTACAATTAAATTGTACATTTTTTCCAGAGTAATTGATTCAACACTGAGGCTGTAGACAGACAGACCGCATTTCAACTGCACTCCGACTGCAAATTTGCAGTTTGAATGCAGTTCAGATGCAGTTGGTCCAACTGCATTTGAACTGCATATAACCATTTCGTTGGAACTGCACGCCAACTGCACACCGACTGCAACCGGGCTGCAGCCGACGTGCAGTTCAAATGCAGTTAGACCAACGGTATTTGAACTGCATTCAAACTGCAAATTTGTAGTCGAAGTGCAGTTGAAATGCAGTCTGTCTGTCTAGAGCCTTTCACTGTTATGATGAATCAACTAAAGCCATTTGAGGTTGTATTCGCCCTTAAGGAGTTATACGTAATTACTTGATAAGTTTATCCATGTTCATGAACCAATTTGCTGCGCTCTGATATGTGAAGTCTCCGCCCATCGTGACCACGATGTTGTCGTGATCGTAATACTTCGCCTGACGTTCAATCTGGCTTATAAAGTCATTTACCTGTACACATGAAATAAAAAATAATCTCAGTACAAAGTGTTGAATATTTTGTATGTTTAGTAGTTTTTAATTTTAATATATTAGAATAAACTGATTTAAATTTTTATTGAATCGGTATTCAATTATTTTTTATGTGAAATTACTCCGCTAGTTATAATTATTAATACAAAGATCGAACACTCAGAAAAAATTCCTTCGATCCGGTCGGATTCGAACCGACGTCTTCCTGCATACCGTGCCAACTAAGTTTAGTTGACTTGACTTGAATGCAAAAAATGGATTGTATATACAAATTTTGCAGGCTGATTTCTTATCACATTTCCTTCATATTCACACACAGGCTTTTACCTGTTCTTAAAGTAATGCATTGACATTAACACCCTTGATAAGAAATTTAAAATACGCGTATGTGGTAACGACGTCTATCGAAAATTAATAACATCGATGAACGATGATGCACCAGCAGCGACGCAGTCACCGAGTGTGTGATGGAATTGTATAATTTGGTTTCACCTTCCCTTTTTCATAATCGTGAGACTAGACGTGGGCTGGGATTCCACCCTTATGTCGCGGTCATACCCAGGATTCGCAAGAAGCATATCGCTTCCACATTTATATGGCGAGCGTCTAAGAGTGGAATTCCTTACCTGCGGACTTGGACCATTTCAAGGTGAAAGTGAATAGGTATTCATGACACATTATCGACCTCAGTCACTTTCCAACAGGCGAGATGGAGATCAAATGCGCACTTGTTTTTTATAAAAAAAAGGATAGGCAAGCGTCGTTGATATTAAAAAATGTGTGATAATGGTCAATTATTCTAAATTAATGTGTGTTTAGAGGAGATTTCAAAGTGGTGCATTTCATTATTGTAACTAATATAAATAGAAAATTATTGCTATTAAAAAAGGAAGCAAAAGGAGTAAATTTGAAGTTTCAAAATTTGCCCATTCTTTGTCCTGTATTGTGCTAAAACCTCAATGGTTTAATAAACAAGTCTAAAAATTATTTAAAAAATATTATATATCAAAAAAATATAATATCAAAGAATATATTTTTAAACTTTCACGATTTTCACACATTATTTGATTTTTAATTAGGGACTTAATCACGTATAAAATATATTTTATTTAATTCGACGTTTCGGACATATTGCAACTGTCCGAAACATCGAGATAAGTAAAATATATAGGAAATGAAACTATTTTTCCAGATTTAAATCGCGTATATTAGTTTTTCAAACAAACCGACGTTTCGGGCCCTTTACAGATCCCATGGTCATAGTTGACTGAAGAGTCATAGTAGTTGTAACAATGTGTAACAATCGCGAAAATCTAAGAACTCGATAAATAAAATATATTTTATATTTGATTAAGTCCCGAATTAAAAATCCACTAATAAATATAGCATACGTATAAAGAAAGTCTAAAAAATATTTGTAGCTCGAAAAATAAAAAAATTAATTCCTCTCGCTATTTAGATTATTTTTTATTAAAGGCTATGACACTCCCACAATACAATTGACGAATAATATAACTTTACACAATTCGTGTCTATTTTTTTTTATTTGTTAAAATGTTAAAATTGGCACACTACTATTAGCTTTTCCCTACATCAAAGGTTGTCTGGAAGAGATCGGTCTTAGTGATAAGACCGCCTTTGCACACATTAGTTTTAAGTTGTTTATGTACTGTTCTTGTTCTTGTGTGAGCAATAAAAAAATTATCTATCTATCTTTCTTTTAACACAGAAATACAACCGTGAAAATGAATCTAATTACAGACGGAAAAAATATTCCATTTCTGAGTTCTTACCCGTTTGTCCGCATTATAGGCTCTGTTGTCTGGATCGTCAACAATAGGCTCGTCGCTGCACAAAAAGTCAAAGCAAAAACCTTCCGGAGCATTGTACAGGTTGAATAGTGTGTGTGTCATTATGTCTGACATCTTGCCTGAAAAGAATCGGTATAAATGGATATTGAAGACAATTACAAGCCGAGATCAAAACATTGCCCGCCTGTATACATCTCATCGTCATTTTAAACGTCAGTCCATTTATGAAAATTTAACTTATTTTGTTTTAGTTGATTGAATGCCACGTAATTTGACCACCATAATCATTGACTTACAATTATATGGACGTCGGGTCCGCGCTAAAAAGTGTCCGCACTTGTAAGGCGCTAAAATAGTATACAGAGCGCGACACTCCGCTTTAGTCTTCATTTGTTCTACTGACAGCGCGATACTGCGATGACATTACAATTTAAATTTCAAATAGGTTGACTTGGGACATTTTTTTCGTGGTTTTTGTATTAGACCCGTCGTCCATTTATTTGTAAGTCAATGACCATAATATTCAATATTTTTGTGAAATTACTTCACCAGTTTGTAATAATTATTAATACAAAGATAAATATATAGACCACCAAGAAAAAAATCCTCCAAAACGGTTGGATTTGAACCAACATCTTCCAGCAAACCGTGTCAGACGCTATGCCAATTATGCCACGGATTTTTACGAATTGTTGACACTCTTACGTAAGTCATATTAAATATATGGACACGTTTAAAGTTAAAATTGTAAGTATTTCTAGTTCTTTATATGGAGTAATTTCACAAAAAAATAATTGGATATCATTGTGGTGAAACATTTTGACATACAATAAAAAATATTTCTAGTTTTATTTAAAAAAAAAGTTATTAATGCCTTTTTACTCATTAGGTATAACGCCATCGAGTATATAACCAGAAATAGAGACGAAATAAAGGCCATACGTTACTGGTAAATCATCAGTGATATATCACTTATAAATATCAACTCGGTGGTTTGCACTAAAATATAGACAACGCCACCAACTGACCTGTGTGTACGTCTCCATATATTCCAAAAATATTCTTTATTACAATTAATAATATATATAGGCGGCGGACAAAGTGGCAGAGCCCCTAAGATCTTTGCGATTAAACGCTCTGAGTGGTACTGCAACTGTAATAGCATGTCGCTTGGTATTGTAAAAAAAACCAATGTGGTAAGTGCACAGTAACACATTGGTACAAATCTAACTAAAACATCGGAATAGCACACGGTGAAATTTGGTAAAAAATCACGCGAATTGTTACTCCGGGCATCAATATAATCTGGTATTAACGTATTTGTTACATACCTAAAACATCGCTTCCTCGCCACATAAACTCCATACGATCCTCTTCCAACATCGTTTCTCTTTCTTTATGGTCGACTCGTCCTTAAAACGGTAAGCAATAGATATTTTCTATTTTTTTTTTTGAAATCTGGGGTTTTAAGTCCAGAACTGGAAAATTTCTTAAATGATCATAAAACAGAGAAAATATATCAACGCGTCAAAGGCAAAATGAGATGAGAGACGCTTTTGGTCATGTTGACTTATGTATAGGTACCGTTGGAATCAGCTAATGTTTCTGATTCCAACGGTATTATATAACTCAATATGACCCAAAAGTGTCGCTTATTCTCATTGACTTACAAATAAATGGACGACGGGTCTAATACAAAAACCACGAAAAAAATGTCCCAAGTCAAGCTATTTAAACGTAGTGACATGTAAAGGAATATGAAAAAGCTAAAACGTTGAATTTAAATTATAATATCATCACAGTACTGTCTAATTTTGCTTGCTTCGCTGTCAGTCGAACAAACGAAGACTAAAGCGTGAATGACGCTCTGTATACAATTTTAAGGCCCTATAAGTTCGGACACTTTTTAGCGCGGATCCGACGTCCATATAATTGTAAGTCAATGCTTATTCCATTTTGCCTTTCAAGAAGAATAGAATAGAATAGAATCATTTATTTCATATGATCAATTTCATAATATCACAATTCGAAATATAATGTCAAGGGATAACATGATCGTCATTAAGGTAAATAATAGTTTTAATGTTAATATAAAATAAAATAAAAGAGAAATAAAGACAAATACGAACTACAAAAATATAAATAAAAAAATAAATATTTTCAAAATACAAATGTCCATAATTAAAAATATAATTACAATTTCTTTAAAAGAAATTCCTCCACACAAGGGTCGGTATGTTTACCCTTGGATCGTAATGGGGCATATGCCTCAGAATCGACCCCCAGGTCCTGACTGATAAGATCCCTGTGCAGACTTGCTTGCACAGATAACCGAGCCCAAAGGTTGATAGGGAGGGGCATTATAAGCAAAACTTAAGTAGTAAGATATAGGACTGTACCTATGAACAGTCCATCGTATCCCATCTGAGCCAGCAATGAGACCTGCTCTCGAGTGTGTCCATATGTGTCGATTTGCCATGCTGCTTTAGGCTTACCACAAGGTCCTAAAGTGTCATTGATTTTTCTGAAACAATTAGGGATATACATTCAAGAGCTTTCAGCACATCAAGTTTAACAGTGGCGGACTTAGTGCACAAGCGACATTCGGATTTGTATCGGATTCGTTCTGAGTGTTTCGACCGTTTTAATAATTATAACACGTTTTCATTTATTAATTACCTGAGACCCCAAGTGAACAAGTCGATAATCTGTCCATAGCCCAAAGTGGCTTCGTCGTTCTGAGTCCACCCGCCTCCAGCAAACTCTATGCGTCCATCTTGCACCAAAGACCTGAAGGTAGACCTTGTACCTGGCCGTTGCTCTTTCCACCAGCGCCAGAAATATGCCGTCTCCGAGAAGGTGAACCTTGAATTGAGAAAAAAGCCAAACGATTATCTGCAGCAGCTTTTAAAACGAGGTTCAATCATCACCATCTACTACTCAACGTCACCCACTGTTGGGTATAGACTGCTGACTGACTGACTATTTAGTTTGCGTGGCACGTGTGCCAACAGTTCGCGGAGTTTTAAAACTTGAGCTCAGTGCGCCATTTTCAAAACCCAGAAAATCATAGAAAGATTCAGATTCAGATTCATTTATTTCTCAAATATAACATTACAGTATAAATTGCACTACATGTCAAAGTATAAGAAATTATATTGAGATCGTCAAAAAGGAAAATTATAAGAAAAGCACACAATAATTACAAAATTAGCAATTCATTATATAATATTGTTGTCATTAAATTATATATCAAATGTCATTCTCCATCAAGGATCGTCATAAGTTGATAACAATTATACAAGAGTATGTTAATGCGGTAAAAATTAGAATAAAAATAGAAAATACTGAATTCGTTACGATTTAAAGTCCATAAATTCTTTTACGGAGTATAAAGGATTTTTCAAGAAAAGGTCTTTCAGCCGGCGCCCAAATATTTCGTCAGACGGTTCAAGTTTGAGAGTAGCGGGTAAACGCTCATAGTAAGTAGGTCCGATGACACGCGGGTTTTTCTCTGCAAGTGCCATGCGTCGAGGGACTGTTCTCAAATGACCGGTACGGCGAAGTGGGATGCCAGAAACATTCACAGTACCAAATGAAGACAAATTATTTCTAACATACATTATAATTTCGTATAAGTAGAGTGAGTAGTGCGTCATTATGCGTTGCGCTACAAAGAGATTTCTGCAGGAATGTCTGTGTTTTACCCCTAAAGAAAGATGCCTTATTTCGACACTGAAGTGCAAGAATGATAGTCGCACTGTAATCTATGGTGTTGTTTTGCATCATTGTTGAATCTTATTTTAGTTAATTTCAAATTATTAAAAAAGATGGCTTCATCTGATTCTTCTTCCGTTAACATATTTAATAATAAATTTACGGAACAAGTTACGCAGCCGCGTGTATATGACTAAAATAATCGAACAGCACTGAATCTTCACTACCCACAACTACAGGGGAAGCTCGTACGAGTCTATGGGGTCCCCATATAAGTAAGTTATCAAAACGGCTCGGCTCTGCAGTGTACGCGATTAAAAAAATAAAGAAACTTTCAGACGTCGAAACCGCTAGATTGCTTTACTTCAGCTACTTTCACAGTCTAATGACATTTTGCTTTGGGGTAATGCCGCCGATATCAATAGAATATTTGTCCTGCAGAAACGTGCAGTTAGGGCAATTTACAATCTGGGCCCCAAAGTATCTTTGAGAGATAAGTTTAAGGAAATTAACATTCTTACACTAGCCTCACAGTACATTTATGAAAATGTAATTTATGTTAAAAGGAATAGTAATTTCTTTACGAAAAATAGTGACAGACATAACATTAATACGAGGAATAGAAATAAACTAGCTTTTCTTGATAGTCGTCTTCACAAAGTCAAAAAATCATTTAAGGGGCAATGTATACGCTTCTATAACAAGATTCCGGTTGATATACAAAATTTGCCTTTCACGAGGTTTAAAACTATTGTGAAACAAAAACTTTATACTAAAGGTTATTATACAACTTCTGCGTACTTGGATGACAAAAATCCGTGGTAGTTAGCCGTTTAGCTCATGGAGGTAGTCTCGATCTCTGATGTTTCAAATAAAAAAAATATTGTAAATGTTATTTACAAAGAGCAACCCCTGGAGTTTCTTGCTCATTCTTCTCAGGGGAATCTGCCTTACGAATGAGCGGTAGAGTTTAATATTGTGATGATTTCAAGTGTAATAATGCTTACCTATGAAATAAAGATTATTTTGAATTTGAATTTGAATTTGAATACGAATTGAATATACTACCTCGAACGGCTTTGGTTAATTCCGCATAAAAACTTTGGAGAAAATACATAGTAAAATTGAGGATGTACTCCGATTAATATACGGTGCAAAAACATGATTTCTAAAAATTTTCACGATAGAAAAAACACAACTTTACAAGAAAACCGCGGTATTCAATAGGTACTTTACATATGCCAATGAGTTTTTTAAATCAATTTAATTAAATAGAACACGTTTGTTATACGGTATACATTTTTGGCTACTACAAATGGCTATAATTTTATTCGTAAAGAAATAAATTCCGAAATAAAGACAGTGTTCCTGCCGTTCTACCTAAGCAAAATGAACCGTATTAATACGGGAATAAATAGAATTCAAGCCGAGGTAGTAATGGCAATTTCTGGTGGAAATAGGCCGCCGAGCGCTGCTTGCCGACGCCTCCAAAAAGCCTACGTCAGTCACAGCGCGAGCGAGGTAAGAAAACGGCCTGAAGTTGCTTCCTACAATCATTTATACTCTATCTCTCTCTCTATTAATCTTTTAAGCACCATATCGAAAAAATTGCACGCCTTTACTGATTTTAAAATAATCAGGTAAGTTTATTATGCCATATATCAATCAATTATTACATCTTGCTAAAACTTCATTACTAACCATTGAGACAGCCCAGCGAGCGGTTCTAAAGGTTTCTACCTTCCGCCCTTTACCCCACTGACCTTCTGTATAACTCGTGTAAGGTACTAACTGTTAGTCAATTATTTATTAGGTCTACAGTTCTCAAACAGCACATTGCACTCCCATATAGTACTGAGAACACTAACAAAAGACGGAAAGATATTGTCTGCCCCAAAATTGTATCATCAAAACGTTTTTATTTCCAGATTTTTTGTGTTTCTTGGTCCAATTTTGTGCAATAAATTAAACGCCAAACTGGCCATATATCATTTTTGTTACATAACGGTTAAGAAAATTCTCCAAAAATTCCTTCAAAATATGTCCTACGATGATACAGAGAATTTATTAATTGTCTGAATAATTTAAGCGTAATAGGTTATGATTTGCATTTCATTGTTTAATTATTATTATTGTTTTGTTTATATTTCAATAATTTTTTTGTTTATTATTTAATCATCGTATATTCACCTGCATACAAGTATTTTTTACCTGAAATACAGAATTCTCCTATTTCATGTATATGTGTATTTTACATTTATTCGCATATTTAGTCTTTAGTGATTAATTTGTACAATACGTTATTCAATAAACAATTTTTTATTTTTTTATTATACTTGCACCATTTGCACCCGAACTTCCAACAACAGGGGAAAATATAATTGTAAGTAATTCCACTTTGATTGCGTGCCTACTAGAGGGCGCCAGGGTATTGATTGCACCCGGGTACATAGGCTAGCGCCGGCGCTGCCTTGGTGATTATTTTTCCAAAAGGACATGACTTAAGAAAAAGAAGAATGTCTACAGGAAATTAATAACAATGAAATCACCCGGTCTTCTTGTCAGAAGAAACGAAAACTCATCTCTGGAGCTATTTCGTTACTACCGCCTGTCCTCGAGGACGGTTTCAAAAAGGTAGTACGGAAAAATAACACCAGCCGCAACCTCAGTGGCACTGTCCCGACAGACCCCAATCATTTACTGCGTCCAGGGATACCGATAACATTGTTGTAGGTACTTGTCATAGCTTCATTACTCCAAGAACTCTGCGGATGTTGGGTGAACATACGGGTGAATGTCAATGCTACCCTGAGGGTTGAGCGGTTGGAGTCCCGCCACAATGTAAACTTGAATTGTGGTGAGAGTACAAACTCAATCTATCGACCTTCATGGAGGAGGAGTTTTAGATGAAGAGTGTCATGTTTCGACGTTTCCGAGGCCTATTACCGGTGACCCACGTTTCGTCACACGTCGCAGTCCATACGTGTAAATAAATAAATTATGTTTTATTATTTATGTTAGTCTGTAGGTACTTTGAGGGACTTACTTTCGCCTTTTGTCGTGTAGCAGCTCCGACAGCACAGAGTGGAAGATAAGCTGCACGTTTGCAGTACTAACGCCGGTGCGACCTGAAACAAAGGTTTGTCGTGAAAAAAAAAAATTATTAATACAAAGATCGGACACTCAGAAAAAATTCCTTCATCCGGCCGGATTCGAACCGACGTCTTTAAGCATACCGTGCCAGTCGCTATACCAAGTAAGCCACTGAACGAACCAGCGGACCTCACAAATTATTCTATGTGCTTACGTCGTATCTTTGTATTTAGTTTTTCAACGACTTTTTGGTCGTAGCGCCATCTATGAGAAATGTTACGATATTTCGTCACCCAGTTCGATACCTTTACGGCTACCAGCCTAGAGATGCGTGGCTTAGTTGGTATAGCGTATGTTCAATCTTTGTATTAATAATTATAACAAACTAGCGGCGTAATTTCACATAAAAAATAATTGAATATCAATTCAACAAAAATTTAAAATAAAAATAAGTTTTTAGGTCCTCCCGATTACTTCGACACATCGGAAACGAAACTATTCTCTCGAATCTATTTTTTTAAGACATCAAGTAACGGGACGAACAAGTCGTGCACCTGTCGGTAAGTGACACATCTGTCCATGACAGTTACAGTGCTACTCAGAGTTTAAAACCGCACAGATCTAAGGAGCAATGACACTACAAGCAGGAAATTGAACATTACTGCATTTCGGTTTTAAAGGGAAAGGGTATCGATGAAATTACAAATATGTAGGGCTTTTCAACTTATCGTCATTGGGCGTCGGGCGCAGTAGCAGTGCGCCTCAGATCTTTGATATTTAAAAGCTCTAATCGGCACTGCAAATGTTATGGACAAGCGTGTCGTTTACCACCAGGTGTACAACTTATTTGTCCCATCATTTGATACCATAAAAGAAGTTGGCAGGTTTAATGTCTTTTGCGTCGTTATGGTGTATTCTTTGGTGTGTTTTTTTTTCTTGATTGTTTTTCGTGCTTCAGTAATCTGATAATTTGTCACTTCCTCGTCGTGTTTTTGTTCACGATTCACTTTTGAAATTTCTTCCTGTTAGGTACGTTGTAATTTGATTTTGTTTTTGTTTATAATGGTACAGATTACCGGAAGCAGATGAACGACGTTAAAAAAGCTGATAATACTACGGCCGCCGCGAACCAACTATATAACAAAAATAATATTACTTTTCAAAGTACACAAATATGCAATAAGTTGCCTAACAATGTTAAAGAAGCAACTCAAAATTTATCTTTTAAATGAACGTTAAAAATTTAAAATAATAATAAAAAATCATAATATATAAAACCTGCAACGTACTATTACAGCACGATACATCTAGTTATTACTATGTTACGGTGGTTGAGTCAAAACTACCTCTTAAAATGTCATATTTGTATAACATAGATTTTATGCATTTACCGCTTGACGTGAGACGTAAGATGTTTAGTACTTATATAATGTTACTAAACCTATTTTCTCGTTTAAGAGTCGATAGTACCTCAACTCGAATTCAAGCTTTTCCCGTACTAATATTCATTTTGCTTGGATCGAGCGGAAGGGACGCTGGTTTCATTTCATAATTTTTTTTACAAACCAAATAAAGTCATTTGAAAAATGTATATCGTGTACCATACGTGTTCTGTTTAGTTCAGTTGATATAAAAAAAAAAACATTGGTACATGTGAAGTATCTATTGAATACAGCGGTTTTCTTGTAAAATTTCGAGGTAAGTTTGTGTTTTTTTTTTCTATCGTGAAAATTTTGAGGAATCGTGTTTTCACACCGTATACTAATCAGTGTATATACTTAATTTTACTATATATTTTTTCCAAAGTGATAAATTCAACGCTTTTATGCGAAATCAACCAAAATCATTTGAGGTTTATCGACTCTATGTGAATGTATAATTCTTTTGAGAAAACAAATTTTTAAATCACAAAATCTGCATTCCAATTGCAACTCTACAGACACGACAGAGTTAAAAAAAAGGAATAGAGTGATCTTGTAAACAGTAAGCCTGGAAAATAGTCCTACTACTGAACACAGACCGCTTCTCGCAATGAGAGGGCTTGGGCTGTAGTTCCCAGGCGAGCACAATACGGATTGTAAACTTTACACACATCATTAGATTCGAGTCAAATAAAAATTCATTTATTTCAGACAGATACAGTCCATAATCTTATAATAGTTTCACAATTATGTATGGAGTCCCATCAAGATCTACCAATATTAAAAACAAAAAACAAATACAAACAGTCCTCAAATTGAAGGCGAATGCAGTCTCTTGAAGCATGATCGGGCACTCAACCCTACCAGCCACAAGCAACGCGAAGAACGTCGTTTTTTTTTATAAAATATAAGTGCGCATTGACCTCCATTTCACCTGATGGAAAGTGACGATGAGGTCGACGATGGAGCATGCATACCTAAATAATGCCTATTCACTCTCGCCTTGAAAAGACCCAAGTTATAACGTTCAGGGAACAAGTCTGCAGGCAGGGAATTCCACTCCATGGCCGTTCGCCATATAAATGTGGAAGCGTAACGCTTCGTGCGAATCTTTGGAATATCCACAACATAGGGGTGGAAGCCAAGCCTACGCCTAGTCCCCCGGTGATGGAAAGGGGAAGGCGGAATTAAATCGTGCAATTCCATCGCACATTCTCCGTGATATATCCTGTAAAATATCGATAAGCAGGCAACTTTACGACGGTGTTCAAGGCTCTGAAGCTTCGCCTCCACTAATTCCGAGTCACCTATAAGCCTCTTGCCACGGTTGTCAATTGAATCTAAAGTGGCCAGTTGATACGTAGCAGAACCATCCCGAAGGTGTCAGCAGTACTCCATGCACGATCGGACTTGTGCTTGGTACAGCTGAAGCAACTGTCCCGGTGTAAAGTAACGCCTCACCCTGGAAAGGATCCCAAGCTTCCTTGCTGCATTTTTGGCCATGGATTCAATGTATCTGTCGAAGTTCAAATTGGACGACAGGTCCATTCCAAGTAGCTGGAGACAGTCGGTCGTTTGAGCTGCCACGGATGCGGCTTAGCAACGAGACAGCTCTCTTTCTAAGAACAGCATGAAAGCCATCCGTGTGAGCTTCTGCGAACATGCCTGATGCGCTGCAGTACCGCGACAAGACTAGCAACACTGTAAAAGCGTTGTTGTACTGAATGCGCAGGGCGTTAATTGTCATCTGCGAACACTTGACCCACATATTACAAGTATAAAAGGTTTGGCAGGATGCTTTGAAAAGTATCAAGTTTCATATGACATCCTATGGGCTAAGTTGAGGGCGACGGGCATGCCGTTGGAGTTAAGCAAGAGGCTAGCTTGAATATTGGCACCACAATTAAACCAATGTCGTGAAATGGGGTAATGCTCTCTTTACTTAATACGTTGCGGAATGCGAAGTACGGCAGGGGGATTGACATCTTCCAAGTTGTTCAATTTATACATGAATGCACTGATCGTTGAACTCAGCAACACTCATGTGGGCTGCTTTATGGACAGGGTTGTGGGGTGATGCTAGCGCTATCGACGAATATTGATTCGAGTATGTGAGGAATACGCTGCCTCGCATGGACTAATTTATAACGTCAAAAAGACTGAGTGAGTGAGTAAAAGACCAATATGATCTTTGGGGTTGCCAAAGTTGCTAAATTATACTGCGGATTTTGTGGTGGTTATTAAATGCCGCATCACGGGGCACTCACTACTATCCGCGATAGTCTTCAGGGGGACGTTGCTGCTGCCACGTATTTTGTTCAATAGCGATGCCAACTTCTTCCGTAAGAGTGACATGAAGCTGTCGATGCGAACTTCAGCAAACATGGCAGAGGCATTGCAGAACCTTGGCAGCCGCAGCAGTGCACTGAAAGCGTTATTATATTGCGTACGTAGATCTCTGAGCGAGCTTTGGGTACAGCTGGCCCATAGGGCACTCGCGTACAGTGGTGTGCAATAGGTTTTAAAAGAGTGCAAACCTGCGAGTCAGCCTTTTCGCCCTCACCGACAGTGCCCTGCGCTTGCATTGCATGTCCATATAGTCCTTGAGGTTGTCGGCAATGTAGTGTCCTAAATATGTGATACTCTCTTTAATGGGATTCCATTGATCATTGTAGGAAGCACATTTCCAAGATTCCTTTTTTCCGGCAACTCGTCTCGTCACTTGATATTATAAAAAATAAAGATGGCGCTTATTGCACAGATTTTTAAGGATAGTGCCGACTATTATTTTATTTTGTTTAGAATTAGCGCCACCTGCCCATATTAATATTCTGAATTAGTTTGTAACACACAATGCCATGCATTGACATGCATATTTATCAAAATTCTGAAAACCCACCGACATCACATTCTACTAAACAAAAATAACTTAAAATCTATAATAAACTCCCAGAATATTTAATATCAGAATCAAACGTAAACAAATTCACAACTGTATTGTAAAAATGATCAATTTCTAAAAGTTATTACGACGTGGACGAGTATCTCTAAGATAAATCATCTGCGCCGCTCCCTTTCCATATTGCGATTGCGATCCTGTCAAGGTGCATGTGTTTGTTAATGTATAAGTTTGATTGCAAAGTTACATTGATGAAATGGCTTTTAACATTGGACTATGACACTAGTGAAAATTTAATAAAAGTCACTAAATAAATGTAATTATATTAAATATTATATTATTCAGAACTCGCACACACGCTTACATACACACACGCTTACATACACACACACTCACACACACACACAGACACACACACACACACAAACACACACACAAATTTCACTCACGAAACATCTTCATATCTTTCCTTTTAGATTATATACTTACCTTTTTGAAAACTAAATAAATAAATTGTAACGGGGTGGGAGACTGGAGATTTGTAACACAGGTCTAGTTACCTAGTACGAACTCCAGACTCTCGCTTAAGCTAACTTTAGACATTATTAAGTCTTGTTTAACATATAATTATAATGTACAATCTTCCTTATGTGAGAGTGAATAAATATCTATCTATCTATCTATCTATCTATCTATCTATCTAAGTATATTTTTGTAACGACAACATAATATGTAAAGCACTTATAAATAAATAAATATAAACTACTTCCAGGGCTTATCGATTCACGCCATCTAGTTATATGACGGAAATTGACCTTTTTTCAGAGTTACAATCTGCAGTATAGATTTGCAGTCCTCTTGACATTTTGGTAGGTCATTGTTTCTAGTGCATGGTTATCCGGACAGTCGGTCTAGATTTGCATGGAGAGTTAGTTTTTATTTCTGCGCTACAGTTTTTTTTCGCAATTAAACAGATACTTACTTCCATAATAGTATTCGTCAAAGGTCTTCACCCACCCTGCGTCCATGTGCGAATGCGCTATCAGATGCACGTTAAGGGCACCGTCTTTAGTTATCGGGCATTGCTGTAATTGGGAAAAGTTTTTTCTGTAAAGAATTTTCTAGTTTGAGACCAGCCTCTATAGCATGCCGCCGCGATAGCTTTATCGCGATATTATATCCAAATTTAGTTGTCAAATTCAAGTGACAAAACCGCCATTTTAAAATTTAATTAAATTTAAATGGCGAGCACCGTGACGTCACATTTATGTCGCATCGCGAGCGTCTCGATCAATGGCTGCAAAAGCATCACACACATTGCTCTGATCCCAAGATAAGTAACTAAAGCTCTTGTGTTATGGAAATCATAAACAACGACGGTATCATAAACACTTAGGGTCGAGATACATCGAGCATATAACCAGAAATAGAGACGAAATGTCATTTAATTTGTTTGAAAACTATTATGCCAAATTATTACGGTGACAACTGCGCTCCGATTATAATTCGAAACAATTGACGGGTGTTGTCAATTGTTTGACTTCAAAGTGACCAGTTTAACTTGAGCTTTGCTATAATGGATGAAAGTTGAAAAATTAACAATTTGTTTTATAATTAGATGTTTTGCTGCTTTTTCCCACACAAGCGAACAGAACAACCCCCCATTGTTAGAGATATTATCTTTATTACAATAAATACAGAATATTTTTGGAATATACGAAGAAGTACACACAGGTCAGTTGTTGGCCCTGTACTATTTCAGCTTCCGAATTTGTGATTTCAGCGCAGAGTTGATATTTAAAAGTGATCTAAGGCCCATTTACCTGATGATTTGCCAGGGATGGATGGACCCTTATTTCGTCTCTATTTCTGGTTATATACTCGATGACAATATACAATAGTTTTTCTACATTAACACGACCGGGACTCGAACCCTCAGAGATGGCGATACCACAGTAAGCCACACGACCACGTAAGTCATCAAAATTTGATTATCACTTACCTTATATCCGCATTCAATTTTGTTCCTTAACAATGCAGCTTTTTGCATACACAAACATATCAAAACAATATATAAAATTGTATTAAACATTTTTGCAAATTACATTTAATTTTCAAATAAATTGTCAAAGAAACTAATTGGTTTTTTAATATCTTATTTATTGTTAAGCAAAATCAGCGTCGATGCAAATGTAGTAGTTATGATGATGAAGGCTGTACGCTTTTAGTTCAATTATTTAAAGTAGTTGCACAGGATTTAACTGCCTGACGCAGTTTTTTCACTTCAAAAATCGAGGTTCAACTGAAAAGTCGGTTACATGAACTACTACAAGAATGTACGTAACACAAAGCATGTTTACTCTTAAGGTATTTTCACAATTACTCTTTTCTTATTCGAACAATGTCGGACGCTTACGAAATGTGTATTTTTATTTGTGTTATTTTTTACAACATATCGTCGGCATCTTTTGAAACGAACAATAAAATTTGTTTGAAGAAATAAGTACCAGCCATTTTAAATTTGAGTAATCATAACTTTGAAGTAATATTCGAAGGAATATTTTCTAAGTTCGATCTTTGTATTAATAATTATAACAAACTGTTGGAGTAATTTCACAAAGAAATAATTGAATATCAATTCAATAAAAATTTTATTACACGTAATAGCGACATCTCTAACCAGACCTGGTAGTTGTAAAGAGTTATGAAATACTTTCATAGATTTCTCATAGACGGCTTAAAAGTCGTTAAAACCCATACAAAGACGCGACAAAGAGCACGTAGAAAATTCGTGAAGTCCGCTGGTTCGTTCCGTGGCTTAGTTGGCACGCGTCTGTCACGTTTTGGTAGGAGACATCGGTTCGAATCCGGCCGGATCAAAGGAATTTTTTCTAAGTGTTCGTAAATCTTTGCATTAATAATTGTAATTTTAACTTTTTTTAAACAAAAACGGACCTCAAAAATTTTATAACCTGCTTTCACTGTGTTTATTACCATGATCTCAACGATAACTTAAGACGTCATCGGAGGAGAAGTTGGAAAACCTGTTTTACTAGCTCAAATGGTCGAAACGCCTGGAACCAGGCTTGCCCCAACAAAAATTTTCCAAGGGCCGACAGCTACCTTGCCCAACGCGTTAGCACAGCCATACAAAGGGGGAACGCTGCCAGCATCTTGGACATCTTGCCGCGGGGACCCAATTTTATTCATATAAAGTAAATACAACATTTGCAAACAGACAATTCAACAAACGATCGGCCCATAAGGAATTAGAAATATACGCCAAAAATTATAGAGAATATTATATAGAATGCAAGAAAGTTATATTTAATTGGCTTAAATTAAAATGGCTACAGTCGAAATCGTATGAAGAAACCGAAGATCCATTAGAACACTTGCTTTAAAAACACTACACACATATACACATGCACACGCACTAACACACACATACATTTTAATATTTAAATTAAATTTAAAATTATAAGTTAAGAATGTTGAAAATTGTTAAAAAATTGTTTGTTTTGACGTTGTTTGGAAATGTAAAAATTAAACACTAAATTAAGTATAAGGCTCAACTCGCACTGGCGCATAGTCGAAGCGTCGCGACGCGTCATGTTTTTAGCCTATAGCATATTCATCTCTATTATATGACCGATAAGCGACCTTTGTGACCTAGACACAAAATACCTGTTCCACTTTCAAAACTGCAAATGCATAGCTCCGGCCCATTTATAATGTGTTTAAAAATATATAACAAAGTCCCAACGATTATCAGGAATGAGATTAACATTGATAAGTTCACGAAAAGTTTAAGGAAATACTTAATACAAAAATCCTTCTACGCACTACAAGAGTTTTTTGAGAGTAGAGATTGAGTTGTTAATCATGATTTAAATAATACAAAATTAAATTTGAAAAATTAAAATAAAATAAAATAAATAAATTTAATTTAGTATTTTACAGTTTTGATTGCGTTTTTTGGAAGTTTATCCTATATTTAAGATTTTATTTAATTGTCATTGTTATTATAATGAATGTTGTTTAAATTTTGGAATCTATTCAATTATTGTAATTTATTTTTCTCTTTTTTATTGACAATTAATCTTACCATTGACATATTTCAATTTTATTAATTATTCCACTTGACCTTATTTGACTGTATTTGTAAGAATTTTATTTGTAAAGATATGTAAATTATTAAATTGAAAGTGGATATTATGTAATGATATTATGTAGTATTATGTAAATAATGTAAATAATGTAAATATTGCGGTGCCCTGCAGGGTTACATGGCAGATCACAACAAATTGTATACCTACTACTACTACCTACCCATGTAATGCAATGTTTAAATGAATATGAATATCCCATTATTAAGGTACACGTTTGTGTTATGCAAATATGGAGACAAGCGCGCGTTACTTGGGCGCAGTGAGGCGTCAGACGGATCCCAGTGTAGTCGGCCACATTGGGATCCGGGCGCACTAATGCGAGTGTCTTGGCGCGTCTCAGGACGCGACGCGACGCTTCGACTCTGCACCAGTGTGAGTTGAGCCTAATTCAAAAATGTTAAATGTGCATTTATAGCTATGGAAGAACGGTGCCTCCTAACACAGGCTTGATAAGCTTAATAGGAGCTACCATCCACTGTTAATGTAAAGTTCTTTGTATTACTAAAATTAAAAAATATATTATTATTTATTATTATACAATATAATCCTAGTTTTACTTTCTAGTATTTAAGCTTGTAATGTACCTTACCAGTATTTACCATTAAGTAATGATCTTTCAAAAAAATATACGATACACCTAATGATATTGTGTACAGAATGTGCTAATATGTTACACGAAAGGATATACTTTACCCAATCATATAAAATTCCGAAAACATGCTAAAATAAAGGTCTAAAACTAATTATATCTAACTTTGCACATAATTTTTTATATGGAGATAAGACTTTTTAAATATCGAGTTCTTAGGTTTTCGCGATTGTTACACATAGGAAATGAAACTATTTTTCCGGATTTAAATTGCGTATATTTGTTTTTTCAAACAAACCGACGTTTCGGGCCCTTTACAGGTTCCATGGTCACGGTTGACCATGGGACCTGTAAAGGGCTAAAAAGAACCTACAAAAGTTTGGTTTTCAACTGAAGCCCCTATAGTTGTTAAATTCACAGTTATGTATACGACACGCCGCGCCCGTTGCTCCGTCAGTCACCATCGGACGCTTGTCAATGTCGGATCTGTGTCAAATTTTCTCCGCCTGGCGCACTATTAAAATAGAAAAATATATAATTTTCCACCAATGAAAACGCAGCCCACTATTCTTACCCAAGAAAGAGACTTGACGAGCAACAAGTATCAAGTTCTTATAACATTCAACAAAATGACATACGACTAATGCACGGAGCGAACAGAAGTCAAAAAACCAATAATTACTATAATTTATTTATACAAAGATCTAAGAAGCTTAGGGCGGTATTTTCCAAGTTATGTATACTCAAACAAAAACTACCATATAATACATTGAGAATCTTATATTTGGCACTGGCTGACTCTATAATTAATTATTGTATTTCGAGCTATGGTCGTACGTACAAAACGTTCCTACAGAATATTTATAGCCTTCAAATAAGATTGCTTAAGACCATTGTACCTCCTAGAATTAGATATAAATTTAAAGATAATTATGACCAACTATTTCAGTGCTGTAACGTAATGAAAGTCTTTGATAAAGTTAAATTAGCAATCTAACCGAAAATTGTGCAAAAATAAAGTCGTTAAAGGTTAAAATTAGACCGAATTCATTACGCACACTACCACATCTACCTACGTATGATATACCTAAATATAACAATAATTATGGTAAAACAGTTTGGATGTGTAAACTTCCTGTGATTTAAATAGCTTACCAAAAAATCTTATAAATGAAATAACAGATAAAAAGCCTATACAAGTCAAAAACAAATTAAAAAGATTTAACATGAAAAATCAGAGGAGGCATACGCAAACTGGTCATTGATTTAATTGTTGCACCTTACATATTAACGCAACTCAATAAAAAAGGATAAATAATCTTTAATTTTAAGATTCTACCTTGAATGTACTGTAACTTGTTATTAATATTTGTAATAAACAGTTTGAAATTTTTTTTTAGACGCTATGCCAATTAAGCCACACACGAACTTTTTCTTTGTTTTTGACTTTTACTGATCACTGGCATTACACTAAAGCTGGCGTCTAACCATGGTGTTATATAAGGCGATTAACGCTTTAATATTTGTAGAGCCATGAACCCTACGAAGAATAAAACCTAAATTCCTGTACGCTTTTTTACATACCCTAACAATATGATCTCGGAAGGTTAGGACTGTATTTAGTACAATTCCTAAATCCTTGACATCGGTCACTCTAGTCATAGTAATCGATCTCAATCTCGTAATTATGGCTGACGGGTGAGTGCGCGCGAGAGAAAGTGATTAATAATAATAATAATTGAAATAAATTTTCACAGATTGTCACACACTTCGAGGTGTTAAATTCCGACTGGTTTCCCATCCAATACGCCAACTTTGCTCAGTGCTACAGCTTTGTGCCTATTGCGGTTGAAACCCTGGGTCCATCGGGGCCACAGGCAAAACTTCTAGCGAATGAGCTATCGGATCGCCTCGTAGAAGCCTCCGGTGACCACAAGCCTGGCAGTTATTTTCGTCAAAGAATAAGGTTAGCTATTCAAAGGGGCAATGTTGCCAGCCTTCTGGGTACGATGCTCCAAGACACGGTCCTCGAGGAAATTGTCTATTCATAAACCTTCAAATACGTTTCATGTTTACAATTCACAACTGCGACCCGAGAACGCATCACAGGAGCTCTTCTACTCCACATTGGCAACGCTGCGAGGAAATTTTCTATTCACAAACCTTCAAATAGGTTTGTTTATAAATTTTTCCATTTTACCTTTTCGGACATGTCGCAACTGTAATATCCGCAATGAATATCCGCATCGTTGAATGCGGATGCAGATGCTGATATTCGCAACTCTTCTCCATACTAACTTTCATCTATTTAATCCCATTAGAGATTTATTATTGGAACAAAAAGGAGCCTATGTCCTTCTCCTAGCTCCCGCCTATCTTTATATAAACATTCATCAAATTTGGTTCAACGGTTTAGGTGTGAAAACGAAACAGAGTTACTGTCGCATTTATTAGTTTGGATTAAAAGTCTATCGATGTGGTTTATTGTTAATGTGACCATATTTTTCTTCCTTCAAGTCGGGACGCGTGTAAATTTATTATTGTTTTGAATATAAAACACATCAAGTGTTTTAGTGAATGTCAGGATGTTTCAGGACCATGATATTAAATTATTTTTTGCAATGGCCGTTGAATGGTAGCTCCATGGAGACCACTGACGAGCCACAACTCTAACTTTTAGAATAATATCAAACATACAAAATCCTGCCATTGACACTCTATCATCGAGTAACCAGAAATAGAGACGAAATGTCATTTAATTTGTTTGAAAACTATTCTGCCAAATCATTACGATGACAACTGCGCTCCTATTGGTTAGCCCGAATTCGAAACAATTGATGGGTGTCGTCAATTGTTTCACTTCCAAACGACAAGCTTTCCAATAATGGACAAAAATTTAAAAATGACATATTTAATATTTAATTACCGATGTAATGTGATTCCGTTTGTTTTGCAATTAAATGTTTTGCTGCTTTTCCCACACCACCGAATGGAACAGCCCCCCATAGTTAGAGATATTATCTTTATTACAATAAATTCACAATATTTTTGTAATATATGGAGACGTAAACACAGGTCAGTTGTTGGCGCTGCACTATTTCAGCTTTCTAATGTGTGATTTCAGCGCAAACGAGAGTTGATATTTAAAAGTGATATAAGGCCCATTTGCCTGATGAGGATGCACTCCATCGACACACAACTGAGCTGATATAATATTAGCAAAATTGGTGTTTAGACCAGGACATTTTTAAGTATTTTTAAGTTTTTGGGGACAGCAGGACACGAAGCTTAAATACGGGACTGTCCCGCTCAAAGTGAGACATATGTTCACGTTATTCATTGTGTACGTATCAAGTAGGTAACGTCGTCGAAAAGGTAACATAAGAAATAAGACACCGCAATAAGCTACCTATTAATTCGTGATCATAGACCATGTAAGGTCATGTCGATAATAATTTTACGGATATTTGACTTCGTATGGTATGAGTTCGCTTTTTTAAGGGGAAGCAGTCTTATTTACATTCATCGAATATTATTATCTAAAAGTTTTCTATATGGCAGTATATAAAGACTCAGGTCTTCTCACCAATGTTGCCAAATGGTTAAATTTCGTGAATTTTTCGTAATTTATTACTTTCTCGCGTAGTATATAAAGTCTCATATCATCGAGTATATACCCAGACATAGAGACGAAATAAGAACCATCCATCCCTGGCAACTCATCAGGCAAATGGGCCTTATATCACTTTTAAATACTAACTCTCGTTTGCGCTGAAATCATGAATTTGAAAGCTGAAATAGTACAGCGCCAACAACTGATCTGTGTATACGTCTCTATATATTCCAAAAATTCTCTGTATTTATTGTAATAAAGATAATATCTCCAACAGCGGAGGCTGTTCCATTCGGTGGTATGGGAAAAACAGCATAACATCTAATTATAAAATAAACGGAATCACATTTAATCGGTATCAATTTTCGTCCATTATAGCAATGCTCAATTTAAACTGGTCGATTGGAAGTGAAACAATTGATGACACCCGTCAATTGTTTCGAATTCGGGCTGGCCAATCGCAGCGCAGTTGTCAGCGTAATGATTTGGCAGAATAGTTTTCAAACAAATTAAATGACATTTTGTCTCTATTTCTGGTTATATATTCGATGATAAGACTCAACTATATTAGTTATAATTGTAAACCCAAAGTAGTTTACCCACTATACTAATCAGTGTACTCGTATATACTAAACTTTACTATATATTTTTTTCCAAAAGGATTGTTCAACACTTTGAATGTTATGCTGTAATCAACCAAAGTCATTTGAGGTTGTATAGACTCTTAATATAAATTATATTTTCTAGAGAATATTAATTTCTCAAAGACTCTCTGGGGCCCAGATTGTGAATTGACCTAACCGCACATTTAATCTATATCCGGTATACAATCCAAT
>NW_020653855.1:931495-939667 GCF_003589595.1 Hyposmocoma kahamanoa
TATTAATAATTATAACAAACTAGTGGAGTAATTTCACAAAAAATAATTGAATATCAATTCAATAAAAATTTAATAAACTAGCTATTCTTGACATTCGTCCTCACAGTCTCAAGTTCATTTAAGGGGCAAAGTGTACGCTTCTATAACAAGATTCCGTAGACTTGTGTGTAATAATGAGTGTTTGTATGCAACAAACCTTAGCAGTCTTGTTTAACCATTTACGGACATCCTGTATAAACTGGCGTAATCAAAATATCACATAAACCTTGTCACAACAATATTTAACAATATAATTTATCTTTCTAAGCAATTGCAATAAAAAAAGACAACTTATTTTTAATTAAGTGGATAATGTCCTAGGAAACGATAGTTGACTTTATTAATTGCTACTACTACAAAATAAATGTAATAATTGTAATTATAAATACTACAAGGCGAATTTCCATCTTCAAATTTAATTTAAACATACAACTACCTATTTACAGCCTTTGGAGTCGAAACCCTTGGCCCGTGGGTTTCCGGTGCCCGTCATCTGTATAAAATTTAATCCAAAAAATTAATAGACTGTCTGGGGAACCCAAGGGCCGGCAGTTACCTTGTCCAGCGCATTAGCATAGCCATCCAAAAGGGGAACGCTGCCAGCATCTTGGGCACACCGCCAGCACCTTGCCGTGGGGAGTCAATTTTATTCATAAAATTTAGTTCTAGTTTTATTTTCTAGTACTTAAGCTTTTATTGTACCTTTGATGTATATTATGAAAATATAATATTATGAAAACCTTGCAATTTTTTTATAATATCAAACGATACGGGATAGACGTTGCAGTGCCACTCAGAGCTTTAAATTGCAAAGATCTGAGGGGCCTGTAATTTCACCAGCACCCTTGCACCAAAAAAAGACAATCGTGATTATTATTAGTCATTTATTAACAACAATTATTATTTATATCAACTTTATGATATGATAAGCGACCCGTCCGTCCTGCGCCCGTCACTCTGAAATACCAGCACCCTTACCCTTCAAAACCGGAACACAGTAATGTTTATACTACTGCTTGGCGGCGGAAATAGGTAAGGTGGCAGTACTTCCCTTACCGTTTTTACCGTCTTACCGTTTCTGCGATCAAACTGTGGAATTATCACTCGGAATCAATTCAACATTCCCCTTCTCTTGATTCCTTCAAACAATGTCACAAGGACCACTTCCTCAACTCCTAAGTTTCGTCTTTTCTCCACTATCCTTTCATTTATTTCTTATACTTATACTTCATTTTGCTTTAAATGTATTAATAATATTGGTATGTATGTATATCTATCTACATATACGAGTTTATTTATAATTATTATGTAGTGTACTTATTATATTCTTTGGTTGCACCCCTTTTGCATATCCCAAATTTCTTTCGTAAGGTTGGAAGATATTGCCACATAGCACCTGTTGCACATTAACTTACTATCTTTACACCTAAGTCACTGTATTGTATTTTAATTATAGTATTATGTGTAATAAAGAATATTTCATTAGTTCCCTGGACGAACTTTTTAACAAGGACAGCTCTACTACTATACTGGAATATGAATTCGTACGTTTAACTTAAGAAGGTCATATCTGGAAAATGACAACTTCTCATGAGCGGGGTTTAAAGACACTACGAATAAAATTTGTCGACAACTATTTAAATAGGAGATTTTAAAAGAACAATGGCGAACTTTCATATACAATTTTGTTGACATAATTTGTATGCGTCTGTTTATGAAAAATATGTGATAGTATAGAAGCTAGATTCCCGAACAAATTTGGTTTTTGGTTTGCTATTCTCAGGAGTCTGGTAGTAAAGATATTCCAGTTCGATGTTTAGGTGGCCATATTTTACAACATTGGTTCTGCAGTGTTTCCGGTATGTTCGCGGCGACGGCAACGGATGGTTTCCACCGATCCTGCGCAAGTGCACTGCGTCGCATCCTGAACATCCTGAACGTTTTTACTGACCGGTGGGATTCTGCTGCTGGACCAGTAGATCCACTTGCATGCGGACAAGTACACAGGTGCGTAGCGGTAGCGGTTGAGACCCATGACCCTTGTACATTGTATAGAATTAATAATATATATTTTTAATTTTAATTTGTTTTAGTATATTGAGTTTTCTAATGTTTTGTTTAATTTTCATTTTATTTTTGTGGCTCGTATGCTGTAATATTGGCGAAATAAAATATTTTTAATTAGAATTAGAATAATTGAATAAAATATATTCGGTGTATTATTACGTCAAAATAAACTACAGAAGCCTTATACAGATTTAATAGAAAGTAAATGGCGCTGTGGGTTTGGAACGTGACGAAAGTTGGTGAAAGGCATGAAGTAAAGCCATAATAAAAGACAACTGAGTTATTATACCATGCCCTGTAGGGCAAGCACGACGACTTGCGCGAGAGCGACTTATGCCGAGTTCACGAGTCTGTCACTCGTGTTTTTCGCTTGCTTGCGTGACTCACTTCACGCATATCCAAAGATCTGTCGCGTACGCATAGGTAGGACGGTTCACGAGTCGCACGGTTGCGCCGGCCGCTTGTGTTGCGTTGTATTTCTTTGTATTGCGTGAGTTTCTAGCAGGCTTAATATTTCCACTTAAGCAATAAAGAACCTTTGAGGAGGACAGCACCTCTGGCCAATCACAGAGCAGCAGATGGTTCGAGAGTGTCGACAACAGAAACAAAGGCAAGGGGCCACGCATGCGCGCAGTATCTCGCGCAAAATTTTTCTGTACTGGAAGAAACTGCTACTTAGCAACAATGTTGCCTGTTGCTTTAGCTTATCCTCTTATACATCGCATCACTGGCAACCGTTAGTTGCAACGGGAAGCGAGCGTTCCTACAGCTTCGGTACTTATCTGGAAAATAGGGAGAACCGGATGAAGTTCAGGTAAACGGGCTGATCTGGGGTCAGGACCTGACTGAGAAGATGCAAGATTATAGTGTCCTTATCGTATACCCTTAACGCGATTGCGCACGACTTCCGATTCGTTGTTCCGAATCTGAGACTTTTCAAACAAACCAACGTTTCGGGTCCTTTAGTCACCCGTGACCATGGCACCTGTAAAGGTACCGAAACGTTGGTTTGTTTGAAAAAACAAATATACGCGATTTAAATCCGAAAAAGTAGTTTCATTTCCTATTGTGAAATAGTCCATTATCAGATACCATTTTAAATTGAACTTTGTGTTAATTTATTGAAACTTGCTAACGTCGTTTTATTGCTTCCGCTCAGATATCATTTGGCCTTTAAATTATCTATCGTTCGGGAGGTCTATCACGAAATTTATTTTTTTATGCATGTATACAATACAGACTAAAGTCAACAATTTCAATGTAAATTTTACACGGGCAGTTCAGACGGTAGTCTACAGACACGTATAAAAAGACCATTACCATCGTATCAGCCGGAAGACGTCCACTGCTGAACATAGGCCTCCCCAAAAGGTTGCCAGACTTGCCGGTCGGACGCAACGTGCCATCGGTTACCCGCCGCCCTTGCCAGGTCATCATTAATTAACGAAAGAAGATTAGGGGTTTATTTTTTTATAATATCAAGTGACGGGACGACCAGGTCGTGCTCCTGATGGTAAGCTACACGCCTATCCACAACAGTTGCCGTCCCACTCAGAGCTTTAAATCCGCAAAGATCTGAGGGGCACGGCCACTACGCCCGTCACCCTGAGACATAAGTTGACAAGTCCCATGTGCCTGTAATTTCACCAGCACCCTTACTTACCCTTCAAAACCAGAACACAGTAATGCTAACATTACTGCTTAGCGGCAGAAATAGGTAAGGTGGCAGTACTGCTACTTAATTGTTTATAAGTATTGACGTGGCTTCAATCCAACCAAGATCATTCATATAAGATATTAACTTTCAACAACACTTTTGCACGCGATCAACGCTCAATACGGTCAACATGAACGACGTAGTAGGGAGACCATGTGACACTGTACTCAACAACGATCTGTGTGTCGATTCAGAACCTACGAGAACTCAGTTGTCGACCGATGCCAAGCAGTAATGTGATCATTACTGCGTGGTGTTTGAAGGATAAGAATGCTTGTGAAATTACAGGCCCATGGTTCTTGTCAACTTATGCCTCAGATTGACAGGCGCAGTGGCAGCACCATTCAGATTTCTGCAATTAGGCAGGAGACAGTAAGCTGCGGATAAGTTTAGGTTAAAATCTCAAAAGTACTGTTCTCACAGTACCACAGTACCACAGTACCACGGTACCACGGTACCACGGTACCACAGTACCACAGTACCACAATACCACAGTACCACAGTACCACAGTACCACGGTACCGCAGTACCACCAGTATTTGATATCGTACGATTTCTTTTCATTTTGATTCACAACACCCGAATCGAACGTCAAACTTTCGTATTCGATACCGAACCGAAGTGACGTCACTCCCGTACGATTGGTCGATTTTCTCGTCCGGCAAAGGCTGCAAATGGTATTCAGAACACAGTTATCGAATGGAATTTACCGACCGTCCTATTGTTTACAAAGCAAGAATGTAATATGGAATATCTCTTATTATTTTTACCCAAATTCAAAGCACTGTACCGGCAACACCTACTCTCACTTCAAAAATCTGTGTAGTGTGTTTTTATTCTTTAACGTTCTGTCTAGAAACGAATTTTGTTGTTGCTTTGATCTATTCTTATTATGTGTATAATTATATTACATTACACAACATTAAATCCTCTTTACAGTCATAACTTACACCTACAGCTGTAATTATATTCACATTTGCTCATGCACTTATATGTCAAACAGGTTATTTTAGATGCACTATTTACACTTTACTATGTATACTATTATTGTCAATGTATCACTTTACTCATAGTCGTTATATTTTTGCTTTCTAATAACTTAATCCCTCTCGTTGGTTCTGACTGAAAACCAGCGCCTTAGGAAACTTTGGCATATGCTGAGTCAGCGCCGTTTCACTGCTATGACAATTATGTTTTGTTTTTTCTTTTATGCTAAATCTGTATTTGTGTTATATCAGTGAATAAAGTGTTTATCTATCTATCTATTTTAAATAAAGTCTGGATTGTTCAATTTTATTAATTTATTTTAATGCAAGACTCAATGCATTTCTGTATTTGAAATCTTTAAAGTATTTAAAATGTATATAAAAGGTTTTTAATTTTTCTTATAATCTATTTCACCGACTAGCTCCGTAAACGCTGTTGGATAACAGTATTGAAGCGCCCTTCGATTCGAAAACAATATCCAATTGAACGATTCGATTGAAATATCGAAGAGTTCCGAAGTTCCAGCAACGAAGATCGTGATTTGACATAAATATTTGTTGATACCTTACTCCGAAACGTCAAATGACAGCTATCGTATTGAATTCCGACATTACTTTCATCGCTGACATTTGTGTAGTAGTTGAGCTTCGTTGCGGACGCAGTGACGTAGTAATCGTATTTCGTGGTAGACCTTCTGTCGGTTACATAAAAGAGATCAAAAGATTATGTTAACACGCCGCTTGCGTGAACTTGCTATCTGCCAAGAAACAAAGGTAAAGCCATTCTAAAAACCTACAAATAAACAGGTTTAAAACAATAACATATGTCAAGTCCATTCATATCATGACGTCACGACTACATAGGTGCGTCATAAGCACACTTACATACTTTCACTTTTTATAATAAGTTATCACGGTCACGCGCTAAAATAGATTTATGCGTATGGAAACTCTAAAACGAATGGCGTAACGTAAAGTTTTCTAATTGTAACCGATTTAAAGAAATAGGAGGAGGTTATACGTTCGGCTGTACGGATGTTTTCTGATTTCTCCGTCAATTGTGGACCGATTTTGAAAATTTTTTTTTGTTTGAAAGGGTGCACTCTCGTGGTGGTCCCATTGTCAAAATTCAGAATCTGATGAGGGGATCCCATGGAAATCGAGGAAAATCCTCAAATTTTATAGTCATGTTCGTGTACTCACCGATTTCTCCGTGAATTGTGGACCGATTTTAAAAATTCTTTTTTTGTTTGAATGAGTATACTCTCGAGGTGGTTCCTAATGACGAAGCCGTCCGGGTACGTTTCGGTTATTACAAATTACTATTTATTTTCCGCATATAAAAGGCGACTTTTCACTTGACACAATACATGAAATCATCAAACCACCGTCACCATGACAACCAGAAAAAATGTACAAAAATGTACAAAGGAGTCCGTAACAGTCAAATTATCACCAAGAAGTCAGAATCTAATGAGGGGATCCCATGGAAATCGAAAATAGCGATAAGAAAACTTTTCAAGTTTTTTGTTTTCAATGAAATATTCGCGCTTTCTGTGTTTGAGAGTTGACTATACATGTCTGACATAGTCAATGATTTTCCGCTTTAGGTTTAACTTTACTATACTGTTAAAATTCATATATATATAGTAAGTATATGCAGCCTCCGCTACTACCTCAAAATGCAGTGGTTTTTATTTTATTTATTAAATCGCAAAGACTTTAAAAAGTTTGCTTTTTAAAATAAGCATATAAGCACGCTTTTCAATTTAAGCGTAAGTAAGCGTTGGTCAGCTCTATACTCAACAATTTAATTTTTTTCAAACGTGCTTATGTTTCTAGTCCTAAACAAATTAATTCGTCAATGTGAACAATAATTTTATAAATAAAAATAAAACTCGTGTTTTACAAATAAAATTACTTATCTTAAAACCTTTAATGGTCTACTCTTGCTTTTAGCTATAAACACAACATTGTAAGCCTTTTTAACATAAAAGTCTGCGCTTAAATGTTTTTCTAAACGATTTTGTAAGCTTCAAACTAAAAAGCGATTATGTGAAAAGCGTTTATAAAAGCACGCTTTTTAAAAAAGCACAACGTAATAACATTTAAAAAAATAAGCAGTTATACCCATCCATCGAGTATATAACTCGATGTACCCATCTCTATTCGTGATTTTAAATTTAAATAAAATTCAAAATTTATTTTTATTTCTTAATTTAAGACTCATTACTAAGCAACTGACGTACTTTATTTTTAAAATTAACGCGATAACAAAAAATAGAAATAAAAACGTTAGGTGAGGTAGATGGTGAACACGGAATTTCGATTCTTCAGTTTCTCATCTGCAATCAGAATATCAAAACTTGTCGACTACTTACAAACATTTTTGCCACACCCCCTTTATTCATAAAATTTGGCCCCATTGTTATCTGGTTTTTTATCGATTTGTATCAAATGAGGAAGTCAAATGACGATCGCAGTGGCAGTGCCCCTCAGATCTTTGCCATGTAAAGCTCCGAGAGGCACTGTAAGGCTCAACTCGCACTGGCGCATAGTCGAAGTGTCATGTTTTTCGCCTAGAATATATTCATCTCAATTTCCCATTATTAAGGTACAAATTTTTGTTATATAAATATGGAAACGCGCGTCGAGTGAAGCGTCAGACCACACTGTGGCCCGGGCGCACTAATACGAGGGTCATCAGGCGTTGTAGTTGAAAAATATATATAGAACGCAACGCGACGCAACGCTTCGACTTTGCTCCAGTGTGAGTTGAGCCTAAGTGTTATGAATTGGCGTGTCGCTTAACAGCAGACGCACTAGACGAATTAAAAAATCGCACATTCAAATTGCAGGCACACGGGCGCAGCGGCTGTGCCCCATAGATCTTTGCGATTTAAAGCTCTAAGTAGCACTGCAACTGTTATGGACAGGCGTGTCGTTTACTATCAGGCGCACGATTTGTTCGTCCCGTAGCGTAGTATCACAAAAAATAAAATAAAATTTCGGAGAGTTGCTTTTTGGATAGATTGCTGATAAATATGGATTAAATAGATTTCGGCTGTTTCCCAAAAGTTTTGATACGCGCTCTTTATCAACCCTTGTACTGCCGTCCTAATTCAAGAGGACGCATTTCATTTTTATAATGCGGTTCGAGAAACGGGTGATTTTAGTTTTTGCTTCTCCGCACGCTTAAAAAGTGGAGCGAATTATATAATTTTCTCAAATATAGCGGAAAATTATGTTTTGAATGAAGTAGTTAATTTTTAATATTTCTTACATCAAATATTTAATTTAAAAAGGACATCTGTCTTTTTGACTTAATTGGTTAAGGGAATTTTACTAACAACGATTTTTTTT
>NW_020653855.1:939677-950911 GCF_003589595.1 Hyposmocoma kahamanoa
GCACATAGCAAAATTCGTGAGGACCACTGGTTCGTTCCGTGGCTTACTTGGCATAGCGTCTGCCACAGTTTGTTGGGGATTTGAGTGCAGCATGGTCGTGGATTCAAGTCCCACCGGGTCGAACAAATTTTTCTGTGTTTGGTCTTTGTATTATTAAACAAAACATTGGACATAGTTATGCAAACAAGAACCAACCCACACCTCGAATGAAATTGAGTTATGTATTTAGGTAGAACGCTACACGTGTCCTTTACCCGCTTTTTAAGAGATCCTGACAATATACCAACCCAAAACGGAGAAAATAAAAGTCCTTCAGGGTACCATGTTGCTTAACTTCACATAATATATTTTTTAAATTATACTAAATGGATCCATGTCACATGTACTAAAGTACTGTAGATCTTCAGCGTTTTCATTACGAAAGCTAGAACATGGTTCTCGTTAACTAAATAAAGAGTTGCATAATGTTTTATATTTATTGCTATATAATATATTAGTTTCCCTATATCATTCTCAATGCTACACATAACTCACATTGTTTGTCTCAAATAACTTACCTATTTATTTCTTCACACTGTTTTTACAAAAATCTAATTATCTCGAAAGTGACATTTTGTGGAGTGGTTCTAGTTTGCATTACAATGTCCAATTAAGAGTTAGAATCAAAAGTTTACAAAACTGGATTACTAAATTAACAAATAAATACTACTTAACTGATTCGGACATAATAAAATTGATATTATATCTAATTTTTAAAACTGAAACCTGTTTTAATGTCTATTGCCACTATAGCACCACAGCGGGCATGCTTATTACACCAGTGCCGGATATAGGAGCAATCTAGCCTTCCAGTTATATTGGCGAGGTCGGCATTGGGACTGGCCCGTACTCTGCCCACCATTCTGCCGCCACGCGCCGTTATCGTTAGTTGAAAGCTTGTGACAAAAACTAAAAACCGAGAAAATAATGTTTAAAAAATTAAATGACAGGCGCAGTGGCAGTGCCCCTCAGATCTTTGCGATTTAAATCTCGTGAGTGGCACTGCAACTGTTATGGACAGGCGTGTAGTTTACCATCAGGCGTGACTTGTTCGTCCCGTCACTTGATATTATAAAAAAACCTGTCATTTGATAGCATTCAGGTTTTCTCGAGTCCAATGTGTCGTGTGTGCTCGGGTGTTGCTTCACAATTTTCAATTGAGGCACACATATCAATTTGTTTTTATAAAATAAAGAGAAGAGACAGAAACATCTCGGTCGCACGGTTGGATAGCCACTGAACCGAAGAACACTCTAACATCAAGATGCACTGGTAGCTCCCGTAACGGCTAGAAAGCAAAACGTAATTTACTTTCTGAATAGCCCTCGTACATAAGATATTTACCTTAAACAAATTACATATAAGTGAAATATTATAACACTCCTATTTAAGCATAAAACGTTATCGACTAATTTTATTCGAAGAATCTTTAAACATCAAAGATATAATTTCGCTGACGTGGCCAAATTAAAAAAATCAAATTCAAAGCATTTTCATTTCAGTAAGCAAATTACTCTTCAAATTGTCATATTGATTAAACTCTACTACTCATTCTTAAGGCAGAGTCCTTACATGGGTCCCGAGTCATGCGAGCATCTTTGGCAATGAGAAAGCTGACCGGCTGGCAATCGAAGTTGTCCGGGACGGGGACATCCAGCCTTACGCGAACTATTGCCATGACAGCCAATAGCGTGCTTATTCCAATTTTATCGCGCGCGTCGCGACTACATGCGTAGCCATATTACGGGGGCTAATTGAGACAGCCAATAGCGCGCGCTTATTTAAATTTTATCGCGCGCGGTGCGACTATGATGCGTAGCCATGCTACGGGGGCTGGTAAACCTACCGAAATGATATCTATTCGAGGCATGGAATAGAAGCTCGATGACAGATGCCTCCAAATGGAAACACTACCGCTTGACTCAAGAGTTTATCATGATTCAGCAAGATGAAATTTAACAAAAAAACTACCTCCATTATTTGTAGACTACGACTTGGTCACGTGACAACTCCTGCCCACCTGTTCAAACTCAAAATAATTGTTCCCGGCCCTGCATGCTCAAGCGGGGCCTATAGGGATCTGAATCATATCTTCTTCTCCTGCCCCTAAATTGACCACGATACTTTCATATCCGACCTGCTGACAATCAGTGTACCACTCCCCACCTCCATGACAAGTTTATTATATTTATGCAACAAATATATTTACAATATCCTGGTCTTATTTATTTATTTATCAAGCTTTATTAAGTATGCCGATATAGAATAGCTACCCACCTTCCCAATACTTTTTCATCCAAATTCCGTACCTCTTCCATAATCTGTAATTCTGCTTTCAAAACCCTTTCATTGGCTAAATGCGAAGACAAAGCCACTAATATTAAAAAAAGGCAAAGTCCCATGAGAATAATGAGCAAGAAAGTCTAGGGGTTGCTCTTTGTGAATATACATTTGAATACATTTAACATTTACAGTATTTATTTCAAACATCTTAGATTAAGACTACCTAAGAGCTCAACGGATCACTACCACGGATTCTTGTCATCCAAGTACGCAGAAGCTGTAATCCTTTATAAAGTTTTTGTTGCACTACAGTTACAAACCTCGTAAACGACAAATTTTGAATCATCCAGAATCTTATTATAGAAGCTTACACATTGCCCATTAAATGAATTTGTGAATTCGTGAAGACGACGGTCAAGAATAGATTTTTATTCTTCGTGTGAATGTTATGTCTGTCAATATTTTTAATAAAAAAAAAACTATTCTTCTTAACATAAATAACATTCTTACACCAGCGCCACAGAACATTCAAATGTTAATATCGTTAAACTTACCTCTCAAACCGTTGATAGGCGACGGTTACTACATACCATTATGTCAGTTTGAAAACTATAAAAAATAAATAGTCGCCCGCTAAAAGTGAGACCGTACGCAATAATGGTCGTCAGTCGTGATGGCCAGTCAGTTTGTCGCGTAACAAAAATCCTTGTCAAAGTTTTATAATTTTGTACTCTTCATTTTGTGCGAGAATTGTGAAAATTTCAAATAAAATTGATATTAATTTCGCGCCCTCAGTGTACCCGAGGCACAACTGCAAAATAACAACTTTTCTGGACAGAGGATTAAACATTTTTGAAAATTAATCCAAAGTCTCTGGCCCTCTAACTAAAATTTTAATTGAAAAAAAATCGGTTTTATTTTACCTGCAAAATCATAAACAATAAAATAAAGGTGGCGTTCTGTGGTCTCTGCCTACCCCTCCTGTGGCACAAAGGCGTGAGCTTAGGTATATATTATTTATGTCGATCTTAATATTAATAATTATCACAAATTAGTGAAGTAATATCTTTCGCACATAAATTCCAAAAAACTCTGAGATCGGATTCAGGCCTCTGCTTGACACGCGGTAGGTCAAGTCATTTAGGCTACCATGTTTTTTAATTTCGTACCCTTGCTATATATAATAACATCACACGAACTTCTTCTTGAGGTGCCATCTCCTATCGGAGGTCGGCAATAATTAGACCTACATGTATAATAGGCATACTACATGTATAGGCGGAACAAGATCTTTTTCTCAGAATGAACCACGGAAGAAAAAAAATACTATCAGAAGCGACGTCGCCAAAACTCACACATTCTCAATTTGAAACACTACAAAATCTTGATATCGATTGGTCGTAGTTTCAAATTTAAAAAGAAATAACAAATTCTGGATTGTTAATATAATTTAAACTTTACCCTGTTCGTCGTCATTCAGCAATTAACCGCTAGATGGCAGTACATTGATTGAAATTTCAATACCATCAATACCTATTATTGCAAGTTACGACGTTTTGATATTATATTGAAATTTTAATCAATGTACTGCCATCTAGCGGTTAATTGCTGAATGACGACGAATTGGAGTTATTACTTTAGTTCTCCAAAAAAAGAAGCGACCATATTGCAGGGGTTAAAAGCTTTACTATCGTTTCTTGTAAAAAATTATTTCGATGAACAGAAAATTGAAAATTTATTAAAACTTTCCGATGATATGCAATACCACCACGGGTAGTATTTTTGATGAAGCTGTCATTTTTGCACTTCAAAACAGCGCAATAAGGCATTTTTGTAGGATTTTAGAGAATTTGCACGAAAGAATGACACAACCATACCATACACAAAAATGGCGGACTGGGCTTAGGTCTTTCGAGACTTATAGTTGGCTTGGCACGCGTCAGACGCTAACTAACCACTTCTACTGTATTTATTGTTCTGTGCTATTTGCCTATATGATTTCTTACGAACTATATGAATCAAATAATGTAGATATGACATTTTATAACTCTGCTATCAAAGCATAAACAAATTATGGACTAACTACGTTCGTAGAATTTTTAAACCTAGAAAAGTTGTCATTGTGCTGAAGTGGCCTTATTACTTACCCCGATTTAATTTACTTCTAACAATAGCCCTATTGCAGTTAACAACATTGATTACTGCATTGATTGAAGCAATTACAAATGTTAACTAAACATTTTTAACCCATTAATTACAAAAATTGTTTTGACATATTTTTGTAACTGAGTTTTCCTTATAACTAAAATAACGCCAACAACTGACCTATGGGTACGTCTCCGTATATTCCAAAAATATTCTATATTTATTCTAAAAAGACAATATCTCTAACAATGGGGGCTGTTCCTTTCGGTGGTGTAGGAAAAACAGCAAAACATCTAATTACAAAACAAACGGAATCACATTTCTTTGGTTATTAAATATGTAATTTTTCAATTTTGATCAATATATAATATATGAAAAGCAAATTCAAATTAAACTAGTCGATTTGAAGTGAAACAATTGACGACACCCGTCAATTGTTTCTAATTCGGGCTGGCCAATCGGAGCGCAGTTGTCACCGTAATGATTTGGTAGAATAGTTTTCAAATTCTATTTAATTACGTGAGACCCGCGTGACACCTTGTTCCACTAACGGTCCGAATTGGGCCTAAAATTGTAAAATCTTAGATACAACAGTATCCACATGTTCATTCTCGAAAAACAACCACATCGATCGGTTCAATGATCACAAATGCCTGAAACTTGTTCACGATTCACTTGATTTTGATGCAACGACATTTTAACGTTAAAGTACGTAAAATTCACACGCTTTACGATTACCCGTGCACAACACTACGTGACCGTGGATACAGAGTAGGTGGATTCAGTATGTCAAGTTCATAACAAGCAGTTTGTGAACATTTATGTGTTCCGGTTTGGAAAGGTAAGGGTGCTGGTGAAATTACAGGCACACAAGGCTGTAATGTGAGCATTACCGCTTGGCAGCAGAACTAGGTAAGGTGGCAGTGCTTCCCTGGACGAACTCTTTGACAAGGAGCTCTACTGCTAGTAAATATGTATAATTTTAATTCTCCATTAATAAATGTCAGTTGAATATTCAGTATAATCTTTTAAACTACTCATCTTTGGAGAATTGTCAAATTTTCCACAGTTTGCTTCAAAATCGTTATTAAGTTGTTTTATTTTTTATTATAAATAGAAACCGTCATAGCGTTGTACATCTGTACATTTATAAACACTCTATGTGTTTTATAATCTATTACGTAACAAATGTCCATTGTTGTATATTTGGAGGTAAACACACAACATTTGACCTAGTTACGCACAAAGACAGTGACAAAACACGTTTTATGTAACATTGATACTGGGTTATGGTTTTTTAATACGGTACAATCGAATGCGATTAAATGTGTACACATTTAATCACAATGTATTTCTTACGGGTATTTAAAAAAAAATCGGGCATTATTAACATGGTCCTATCAATATTACTGGTGATGGTACTGACGACTCCGCTCCAGGGATGAGTGTTTGTTTCTTTTTCTTCCCATTTCTTATAATATCTCCAAGAAAGAAAATATCCTGTTTACAATTTTAAAATAGCTGTATAGCTTGTGAAAGAGTACGTCCAGGGCAGTACTGCCACCTTACCTCCTATTTCTGCCGCCAAGCATGCGAGCATTACTGCGTTCCGGTTTTGAAGGATGCTGATGAAATTACAGGCGCGTGGGACTTGTCAAGTTATGTCTCAGGGTGACGGGCGCATTGGCCGTGCCTCTCCGAACTTTGCGTTTTAAAGTTCTTAGTGGCTTTGCAACTATTATGAACAGGCGTGTCGCTTACCACCAAAATCATCATTAACCTGTTTATACGTTCCACTATTGAGTACGGGCAAATAGATGTAATTCCACGACCTTTTGAGGTCGGTTTTATTAGTATTATGTACTGAGATTATCTGAGTAGACGCATCATTGAAGTAGACCTATCGGGAAAGTAGACGAAATGGGAAATAGACTAATCGGGAAAAACAAGTGGACCGATCGGAAAAGTAGACGAATAGTGAAAGTGGACCGATCGGGAAAGTAGACCAATTGTACCGGGCTTCTCTTAAGCGAGGGTTTAGGGTTAGGGCACACTTCACACGTTTAACGAGGGTTGTGAGCCTTCTTCGACGTCCAGGTTTTATCTCGATGTTTTCTCTTCACCGAAAGGCTCATGGAAAATTTCAATTCAATTTCGCACGTAAATTCCGAGACACTCAGAGGTGCGAGTCCAGATTCGAACCCAACAAAAAACATAATTCAAATTATTTGTTTCGAATGTTATACGTCATTGACTTACAAATAAATGGACGACGGGTCTAATACAAAAACCACGAAAAAAATGTCCCAAGTCAACCTATTTAAACGTTGTGACATGTAAAGGAATATGAAAAAGCTAAAACGTTGAATTTAAATTGTAATGTCATCGCAGTACTGTCTAATTTTGCTTGCTTCGCTGTCAGTCGAACAAACGAAGACTAAAGCGTGAATGACGCTCTGTATACGATTTTAACGCCCTATAAATTCGGACACTTGTAAGTCAATGTTATACGTCCATATTGGTTAGTAATACAAACAAAAACTTACTAATGTTAGTAAATTACAAACATTGCCTCTGTTTAGGGACGAGTGAATTTTGGTCCAGTGCTCAAGGAATGAACCTTGGACCCCGCCAGCAATTATACTCAGGAGGCCGCTGCCGCTGCCATGGGTGCTGCGCATCAAAGAGGCCACTCTTTTTCGTATAATGCCAATTTTTAATAAGTTTATGGCCAATACAGCCTTATCATGTACCTATGAATACGTATCTGTAATTCAGTATATCTCGGCCCTTTTGGGGTAAGTGTACTTAATATCTTTATATTCATCATCATTAAGTTAGGAAGTGTTTTATAATAATGTACCTGTTTTCTATATATACCTTTTATTGTTACAGCCTTACTTCTTTGTCACCTTTTCTTTCCTTAACCATCTTGAAATAAATTTGTGGACCCGTAGTTTCCTGTTTTACTGCCGTGAACCTGGCTTGTTAGGGTTACAACCCTTTCAACCTTATCGTTCCTAGTCTAGCAAACCTACGGGCCAACATGTTGCCCAGCACTGCCAGCGCCCTACGTTGTCTTTCAATATCTGTATTATCTTCTAAGGAGTCGATGACTCAGTAATATTGACACATTCAACTACGCGATAAATACCTTTGATATATTTTATTCTTATTATTGTTGACAAATTTTGTTTATTAAAACTGATTTGTTTATAGTTCAACTGTTTTTTCCTTTCATCTACCATTTTTCTGTCTACTGTTTTCAGGTGAAAAGTCGTGTGCTTCCCTCGGCAACACAGTTGTTTTGCGTCTCGTGTAAGGACGCGCGTCAATCAACAACTTTGCAGCTTTGCAAAACAAATAACTACGAGATGCCTCCGATTGAGCGTCATATAATCATTGTACAGTCTAGTAGAAAATAAACGAAATATAATTATTATCGTACCACCAGCTTGGGAACCAACCAGTATTTCCTGTAGTGAATGACCAAGCCTAGCATTCATAAGGCTGCAGTACCTACTACTCGTTAAAAAGTTTTATTTTCTTTTCAATTTTCTTTTAGTTTCCAGTAAAAAAAATTATATTTTAAAAATGAAATATTTGAAAATTGTATGTAGCGTAAAATGGAATGTTCTTTAGCAAATCACAAATAAGATTTCTTATTAATCAAAAATAATTTTTATTTGATCATCCTCAAAAATAAGGTATTTAAATGAATAACTTTGTAACTATAGTTCAGAATAAGGTGGTTTTGCATTAATATTAGACATAACTGGTTGATAACTTTACCATCTCAGTCAATCGTGATTGGTTGAGGTGGTAAAGTTGAACGTTGGTTTGTTTGAAAAAACAAATATACGTGATTTAGACGAAAAAATAGATTTCAATTTTATAACATTTTTAAACTCAATGAAATAAACAGTGTACTACTAACCTTACATTTAGTTTGTAGTTGTCCGGATATACGAGTACATTGTTGTGGACCTTAGTTATTGTGAACAATGACCTATTGAATATTTTAATGTTCTTTATTAGTTTCATGCAATGTAACGTCCTTTGTACTGACATTGGGTCAAATGTTACGTTTACCCACTTCGAAAAAAGGTGTCTATGAAGTTCTTAGGTTTTCGTGATTGTTACACATACGAAATGAAAGTATTTTTTCGGATTTAAATTAAAAAAATAATTTCATTTTCTAGGTGTCTATGAAATTCAAGAATGGGCTCTTAAATTCATAGATCAAATAAAGAAAATAATATACAAAGTTTTGGATTTGAATCTACGTCCTTGCTGCACCATAGCATTGTTTTAACCATCTCTAAGAGACTGTTTATTGAACTTCACCGATTATCCGTAAACCGATTTCTTATCCGATTTGTCATCGGTTTTTCTTTTTAAAAAAAAAACCTGGAACTTGCCAACATTATCTCTCGGGGTGACGGACGTGTGGCAGTACCTCTTAGATCTTTGCGATTTAAAACTCTGAGGGTCCTTGCAACTGTTATTAACAGGCGTATCGCTTACCACCATGTGCACTACTTGTCACAAGACTGTCATTTTAATTGTCTTACCCATGCTTCACCCCTAAAAATAAAGCGACGCAATTTAAAAACTAATATTTTGCGAAGTTGACATAAATAACATAAAACTTACGAAGTAACCAAATACATTAACCTACTTCTTATATTTACTTATTTTTTGCGTCTATGTAACTCGATTCCCATTCCCATTTAAATTCTCAGGGTAGCAAATTAGGGCCTAGTGAGACCAGCGGGCTCTGGACAGGGACTCCGGAGCCTGCATTGCACAGCCTCACTCGTCGGGGGGGCGGGTCGGAGGACAACCGACTCGCCCCTCCGTTGGCGCGGGAGCCCTGGCGCAAGCTAGGGCGGCCGGGCGGCGTCGTGGTGAATGTTCACTGATCCCACGGCGCCGACTCAACCGGCGAGAGGGAAACACGGGGGGGTTTTAGTGGGGTAGGCCCTCCAGTCTGGAAGGAGAGTCCCCACATAACCCCTGAGTCTCCCTGGGCTCAGGGGTATCCATAAAGATTTCCCCCCGTCAAAAAAAAAGGGTAGCAAATTAGGGGCTAAATAAGGTTTATAGGATTTCAACCATTTTCCGGTAACCGTTTTAAACAAAACTTGGCGATGGAGATGTAGCTCCACAAACTTTTGAAACTGGTTCATTTTTTGTTATAAAAAAGGTATAACGTATATTAACATCTGTGTAAATAACAACATTATGCATTGCAAAAAAATATTCAGATGCCACCGTATTATGGTTGCTGTGATACCAAAGATGTCACCACACTAAATATTACTTTACATATGTATTGAAATCAGTTTCGTGAAATCAATTACTGTGTTCCGGTTTGGCAGGGTAAGGATGTTGGTGAAATTATAGGCACATGGGAGTTATCAATTCATGTCACAGGATGACGGGCACAGTGGCAGTGCCACTCAGATCTTTGCAGTTTAAAGCTCCGAGTGGCACTGCAACTGTTATGGACAGGCGTGTCGCTCACCACCAGGAGCACGGCTTGTTCGTCCCTTCACTTAGTATTATATAAAAAAAGCATTCATATCTTCATTTTTATACCCTTAAACAGCAATTTAGTCTTCGACTGAAATGTATTTTCGTTATGTATATTGTAATTACTTATTAAAGTACGCTAACGCCGTTTCATAGACTCGTCATTGAAGAGCAAAACACCAAAAAAACATGCATCATAAAAAAAAAGATTATAATGATTTGCATTTTTTAATTAAATCTAATTTACGAAATAAAAGGAATTTAATTATTAATACAAAGATCGAACACTCAGAAAAAATTGCTTCGAGCCGGGCTGATAGCTGTAAAGGTACTTGGTACTTGGTACTTGGTGCAACGGGCTGGTATCCGCAACTCGACGACAAAGCGCCTATTTTGCGTGTGGTGGGTGCAGGGTCCTACTCGTGCCACCCAAGCTCCTCCAGGAATCTCAGCAGCCTCCTTGGTTTGCTGAAGACTTCGGGGAGCGACCTTGGCACTCCAAGGTATTTTGCCCTGTAGTTGGCCACGCCGGAGCACTGAAGTAGGATGTGCGCAGCCGTTTCCTCCCCCTCCATGCACGCTCTGCATAGAGGGCTGTCTGTGATACCTAAATTGAAAAGGTGTTTATTATATGGACCATGACCCGTTAGGGCGGCAGTTAGAGTGCGAAGCTCTTGCCTTTTAAGTTTAATTAGTATTCGAGATAGACTGGCATTGAGCGTTGGGAGTGCTTCCCTCGCCTGTCTACAAACCGTAAGGGTGGTCCATGTATTATTATGTGAAGATTTTGTACCTTTGTGTATAGTTGTTCTAGACCATTGGGAGGGGAGGGACACTATCGGTTCTGGTCCTACAGCGTCCGTCTCCGACCCTTTCCTGGCTAGTTCATCTGCTGCATCATTGCCACGTGAGCCGCTGTGTCCTTTAATCCACTGAAGAGTTACGTGGTTTTGTATACATACCTCCATGAGTGCTTGATGGCATTCGTAAATGAGCCCTGAGTTTATGTCATAGCTATTCAGTGCTTGAAGTACTGACATACTGTCGGAGAGTATTCGAATGGAGTAGTTCTTTACTCTTCTCGCTATGATTGCTTCTGCTGCCAACTTGATGCCCATGCATTCAGCCTGGAATACTGTGTTGTGGTCACCAAGCGGTGCTGATATCCTGATATTGAGGTCTTCTGAGAATACCCCAGTACCTGTTCCTGAGTTTGTTTTAGATCCGTC
>NW_020653855.1:955911-988977 GCF_003589595.1 Hyposmocoma kahamanoa
TATATGAATAAAAATCTCGATATTAGTAAGCCAACTGTCAAAGTAAGACTAAAGAAGGCAATGAGTAATTATTAGAAATTCATATCATTCACAATTCAGTCATTTTTGGCAAAATTTTATCTTCTTTCACAATCTATCGATAAAACTATCGACAACAACTACATCGCTATTTAAATTATTTTTTTATATAAAACATAAGTGCGCGTTGACCTCCATCTCACCCTGATGGAAAGTGACGATGAGATCGACAATGGAGCATGCACACCTAAATAATGCCTATTCGCTCTCGCCTTGAAAAGACCAAAGTTAAAATGTTATCATTCAGGGAACAAGTCTGCAGGCAGGAAATTCCCCTCCATAGCGGTTCGCCATATAAATGTGGAAGCGTAACGCTTCGACTCTTTGGAACCCAAGCCTGCGCCTAGCCCCCCGGTGATGGAAAGGGGAAGGCGGAATTAAATCGTGAAATTCCATAGAACACTCTCCGTGATATATCCTGTAAAATACGGAAAAGCAGGCAACTTTACGGCGGTATTCAAGGCTCTGTAGCTTCGCCTCCACTAATTTCGAGTCACCTATAAGCCTCTTGCCACGATTGTCAATTTAATGCAAAGTGGCCAGTTGATATGTATCAGAGCCAACATAGGTGGCAGCAGTACTCCATGCATGATCGAACTTGTGCTTGGTACAGTTGAAGCAACTGTCCCGATGTAAAGTAACGCCTCACCCTGGAAAGGATGCCAAGCTTCCTTGCTGCAACTTTGCCCATGGATTCAATGTATTTGCAGAAGTTCGTTCAATCGGCTATCGGTATGGATATATCACGAAAAGTCAGAGTCAGCTCAAAGGGACTCCGTTTTGTGGAGAATAGACACCTGCGATTAGGTAGAAAATGATTAGTAGCATTATGAAAAGTAGCAACCGTACAAATGTCATTTTACTCCGTCTCCAAGAAAGACAGACTATAATACGCCCTAAGTACAAAAGAAGGATGCATAGAAATGTCTATCATAGTCAAAGGTCCTTAAAAAAAATCTGTGACAGATGTCATATTATTGCATGATTCATTCATAATTAATGTATAATTTTTGTTTGTGAAGAGGGAGCACGTGCGCGACTGTTAGGATTGTTTACTTCCGATCCGATTCTTGTGTAATTACTTCTGAAAAATTGCGGATGGATTTGTTGTTGTAGACAGTCGAAATCTACCAAAACTTGCTGATGCTGTAGTATTACATGCGAGAAAACGAGTCATATATTAATTTTATTATTATTTATTCATTTATTTAATTCAGGCAACATGACCCATGTTTACGTGTATACCTTAAGGACTAACCTACATAAATATAAAATAACAATATAATAAAACACTATTTATTTATTTATACGTATGGACCGCGACGTGTGACGCAATTTGGGTGTCCGGTAACCGACCTCAGAACCGTCGCAGAAAGAAAAGAACTATAACACAGCAGAAATTCGCGACGCTAAAATGCTGGTTTCATGTAGTGATTCCTACGTAAAATCATCAATTGAATATGTGCAATTATAACTGTTTTTATTAAAAAAAATAACGTCCTCAAAAGTTTGCTTATGGGCTTTTTTCTTGGAATTACATCTATTTACCAAGTTTTATTGAGATCTGTGCGAAACCGGATTCATCCCCTAGTTTTCCACCCCTATTGGTTGAATTTGTTCTTCAAATTTAAATGGAACCAATATTAAGGTACCCAAATTAAAATTAAAAAATTAAATTTTAAGCTGTTTATTTCAGAAAAAATAATATAAATTAAAACTAACTTAATGCTAAAGAGTAAGAATTTTCCCTCCACAGCGACCCTTATTAGCTAAACTTACACACATCTCTTATTTAATATTACCCTTAAACAAATGTTTTAGTACTTTACTATATAGCTTTTTGTTTGATGACTCTATTCTTTGTACTAATTCCTTTGGGACTCTGTTCAAAACATCTGGCAGTACAAAAGACCACATTCTCCTACCATACACATTGTTACACTTTGGGAGCTTAAATGTTCGAATGTTAGGCAATAATCTTAATCTTGGTAATCTATTTTCTTTTTCTAGACATTGAATTTTCCCTTGGTATTCGGATATTATAGCAAGATCTACTTTATCATACACATTGAACACTTTACAGTATTGAAATAGCTTCTCATAGTTATCTTTATATTTGTGTTTAATTTTTAATGGTACAATTTTCTTAAGTAGTCTTATTTGTAATTGATAATTTTTTTTAAGATATGTTTTGAAAGTTCTGCCATAACTAGACAACCCATAACTTATAACAACAAAGAATCATTTCAACAAAAAAGAATCATTAAAATCGGTTCACAAATGCCGTAAGTAACCGCGTAACATACATATAAAAAAGAGTCGAATAGAGAACTTCCGTCTTATTTGAAGTCAGTTAAAAAGAGAGAAGTAATTTGTCCTCAAAATGCTGAATTGTATTCCCAAATAGTAAACCACTTTTTCACCTGTCCAAATTCGACCACGATTAAAACAATCAAGGTTTTAAATCCAATTTCCTTCTTCAATGATATCTTTCTTAACATTTCGACGTCTGCTTTGTAATTTTTTACTCTAATTATAAAGTGCTTACAAAAAATCCGACTTCCGAACTCACTGAAAATAGAACGTATAAAAAGTAATTGTTGTCCACTTATTGTGAATTGGCAGTTGGTAAAAAGATTGTATTGAACCTTTTGACCGCCAACTGACAAAAACTAGTTTCGTTCCCTATACGCCAAAACTATACAGAATGCAAATGTTAAGTGTACCCAGGCGATTATTCCATAAATATAAGAGATATCAACGTTACATAATGAATAAATCGACATCAATAACTAACAAAGTGTGCACACACTTGTTTGAATTATCAAGACAATTCTTCGGCTGTATGTATGTTTTTCGATATCTCCGTCAATTGTGGATCGATTTAAAAAATTCTTTTTTGTTTGATAGGGTGCAATCCCGTGGACACCCCATTATTACCAAGTCAGAATCTGATGACGGGATCCCATGGAAATCGAGGTAAATCCTCAAATTTTATAGGTATGTCAGTGTTCTCATCGATTTCTCCGTCAATAGTGGACCAATTTTGAAAATTCTTTTTTGTTTGAAAGGGTATACTCTCGAGGTAGTCCGACGATGCTGTTCTGGGTTCATTTCGGCTACCACAAATTAAAAAAACAGTGAAATGGTTAACAATAATTATAGATGCCGTCGAATTATTATGAAATAAACTTATTTTAAACAATCCAACAACCAATACTAACAAATTACATTATAGTAGAGCATTCGTTCAAGTTTTTGCTGTTGAAAATGACCCCAGGTCAAATGACCCAGAACAGTTCATGTGGCTTGCACATTGTTAACCGTTACAGTGATCCATCTTAACTAATTTAATTAATTAGTTATACCTAGACTTAACCTTCATGCTAGGGTACTTTCTGTCTAACACGGTTTGTTCGACGTAGATTACTAATGTTTAACATCGGTAAATTAATGTAGATGTGTATAGTTTCAGCAGCAGTAGAGTTTCTTATGAAAGAGTTCGTTCAGGGAAGTATACTGTCACTATACCTGTTCCTGTAAGGGTACTGGTGAAATTACAGGCACATGGGACTTGTCAACTTATGTCTCAGGGTCTCGGGCGCAGAGGCTATGCCCCTAAGATCTTTGCGACTTAAAGTTGTGAGTTGCACAGCAACGTTATGAATAGGCGATCGCTTCACACCACTATCGTGTCAAACTTAAACTCTGCGAAGCTCAATACAGAGTATCGTAATGTCATAACAAGCGTATTTTAACTGCTGTTCAGGAAAAAAATATTTTCGATAGATGTAATTGTACTAGCTGGTTTGAATTCTTGAATATCTAATGTACAAAAGTAAGTTCAATGTGTCTTTTTATGTGATTAATCACGTGACCGTTTTTTTCACAAGGTGGGACGCTTGCAAATTTATTATTGTTTTAAAAATAAAAGACTTAAAAAAGCGGTCAAATTTAGACATTCTGCTTTTTTAATTGGGTGACAAAGTTATACACTAAAAAACGTTTTGAAATATACCTACTTATGGTCATATTCAGAGGCCGGCTACACACTGTTATACGGGGCTTAGTAAAAGTCTTTTAAAAAAAACATAATTTCCCGAAAATTTTATAATTTGGAAAGATTGCTAATAGAGGGTATCATTTACATTACCGCGTAAACCAAAACACAATTGCACTCATTCTTTTTTCAAATTACTACCAACAATTTTGGCAGTAATATACATTCACATGACTACCAACATTTATGTAGTATTAAAGAGAGGTATACAGTTTTCCGGTACAAAGTTTCCTCATCAAGGTCTTGCAAGCTCCAGTGGCTAGCAGTCTTACATCAAATGTGGTTACGTGGCCATAGACTAGAATTAATTTTGAATAATATAATACAGTTCCGTTACTCATAACTGAGGTCAAAGTCAATGTCAGTGCTAACTGTCCTTAGTTAAAATATCTAAACTTTATACATACGTTGACAGAGAAAATTAAGTATCCTGTGGTTTTTGATTAATTGTAGGACGACGTATGATCTTGATCAGTGTCGAGCGGTTTTTAACCGACTTTAAAAAAGGAGGAGGTTCTCAATTGGACCGTATGTTCTTTTTTCTTTTTTTTTTGTATGTATGTTACGCGATAACTCAGGTATTTGTGAACCGATTTTCATGATTCTTTTTTTGTTGGAAATTGGGTACTTCCATAGTGGTCCCATTTCATTTTGAAGAAAATGATCCACCTCTAAGGGTGGCTGTTCACGTATGAAGATTCATTCAGAGGAATTCGTGAGATTCGCTGGTTCGTTCCGTGGCTTGGTTGGTATAGCGTTTGCCACGTTAATTGGAGGACGTCATTTGATTTGATTTGAGACGTCAAGGAATTTTTTCTGAGTGTTCGATCATTGTGTTAATAATTGTAACAAATATTTAGTTCAGATAGTTTTTGCGCTCAATTTTGGGCATTAATGGGTTTTAATCCGGCATTAACAAAGTGACGGGTTAAAACCCGGACACTTGGTCATCTCTGGTTAGAATTTAACTTTTTTATACATCTCTATGAAAGACCAAGATAATATCAAGTAATGGGACGAACAAATCGTGCGCCTGATGGTAAGCGACATGCCTGTCCATAACAGTTGCAGTGCCACTCAGAGCTTTAAATCACAAAGATCTTATGGGCACTGCCACTGCGCCCGTCACCCTGAGACAAGTTGACTAGACCCATGTGCCTATAATTTCACCTACACCCTTAGCCTTGAAAACCGGAACGCAGTAATGCTCATATTACTACTAGGCGGCAGAAATAGATTTATTTCCCCTAATCGCACGTTTTTGCAGGACAAAGATGAAATAGCTTTTTTTAGATACTTAGAATAGTTTTTTGTCCATGCAATGGGTTTTTGGTATGAACGGTGAAGAACAATAATCTACACGTGAAAACCAAGAATGTTTTTGCTTTATTACGTCGTTAATGGGCCTCGATTCTACAAATTTTGTTTAAAACCACTGGTCATTGTAATCCAATGAGACTCCACGGATATTATATTACAATTATGATAATATTTCTTATTCTGATAAAATCTAATTCTTCTTCGTTTTGCTCAATGGCGGTTCCTTCTTTTTAAGATTTCGCCAGTGTCGAGTTTTCCGCTTAGCAGAATAAGTTTAAATATGTTTCTGTAAATATGGCCGCCACATAGAGGATAGGCAATTTGAGGCGGCGTGCTTGGATTGACTCGGGATTCCTTAAAACGGGCCGATACGGGTATTTTAGTTCGAGATTCGTATAATTTCGCGTTTTAATCTTCAATTAAGGCACAATAGCACTATCCTATTCCACTTTAAACTAGATTTCACAAAATAATTGAAAGTCAAAATAAAAACGACACTTTTCCCTCCAAAAGGTCCAGAGCGAATTGAATCTGAATAGAATGTCAATGGAATGACAGTGATTACATTCATTCATTCAATCACTAACGATCGATGTTGCCTTACTAAAAATAAGTTACTTAGTCGTCGTACTGCTACCTTACCTATTTCTGTCGCCAAGCAGTAACGTCATCATTACTGCGTTCCAGTTTGGAAGGGTAAGGGTGGAATTACAGGCACATGGAACTTGTCAATGTCAACTTATGTCTCAGGGTGACGGGCATACCGGCAGTGCCCACTGCAACTGTTATGGACAGGCGTGTCGCTCACCATCAGGAGCACGGCTTGTTCGTCCCTTCACTTAGTATTATATAAAAAAAGTACCATGGAAGCTTCATATAACAAAAATGAATATTTTTGTTCCCTTAAACAGCAATTTAGTGTTCAACTGAAATGTATTTTCGTTATGTCTAAAAGTAATTACTTAATAGATTACGCTATCGACGTTTCGTAGACTCGCCATCGAAGAGCAAAATACCAAAAAATGCAACAAACGCAATGGCAGTTCAACTCCTAATGATATATTTGGCAAACTATCACCATGTGTAGATAGCGTGTATGACAAAGTATTTGCTATATTTGCCTATTCGACAAATATAGCAAACACCAAACTCGCGTTACTAGGCGCTGCCGCTGGTTGGTTTCTCGACGCACATCAAAGGATCCAAATAGGCAAATACGTAAACCGTCCACAATATGGTCATATTTATTAGTGTTTGCATGTTTGTCTGTACGTCAAATATTTTTCCATCAAACACCCAATAACGAATACAAGTAGCCATGTCAAGTGCGATGATTTAAAATTAGCAGTCGAGGCCCTGGGAATTAAACTTTGTTTGAATCTAAATTGAATGCATTTGGTTTTTTTTTTCAGACAAACCTATCTTACGAGTGTTTACAGGTCGCAGGGTCACGGCTGACTGGTTTATTTGAAAAAATACATCATACATGAGACCAACTGTCTTAAGTCTAAATTGTGGAATTGATAAAACACTGAAAAAAAAAAAAACACTGAATGAATCTTATTGCGAATTATGTGATAATTTTTATTTACGCATAATATAAATTTATTATAATAAATAACGCACACACTCCTATGAGTGTCTGACAAGGGAAACCCTGTGTCGCGAGTAGGGAAAAATGTCCATTTTGAAAAAATCATATTTTTCAGAAAAACAAATATTTTCCCGGATATTTTTTTCCAATATAATACCTTTAATTTTCCACATTTGACGTTGACACCTGGCAAAAATTGAAGTACTGAACGAAAACGATCGATGGAGCCATTACAAAGGTTTTTTTTCGCTGTTGTGAAATCATATTAAATCTCGTTTTTCATAAGATATTTCTAAGAATAGAACATAATATGTACGAGCCTTCGAAAATATATTTTTCAAATTTTTTAAAATTTTCGAGAATTTTTCCAGAAAAATTTCCAATATTTTAAATTTATCGGGAAATTATCCACCAATAATCGCGGGTACCATGGACAACCACAAATTACACCCATGGATTCAGTTGAAAAGCGTGCCAACAAGCTTACAGGTGCCTGGGAATTAGTAGAAATGAAGCTGCAGAGCCTTGAACACCGTCGTAAACTTTCTTGCTTATCGGTATTCTACAATATATATCACGGAAAATGTGCGGGGGAATTGCACGATTCAATTCCACCTTCGCCTTTCCATCATCACTCGTATGTTGTGGATATTCCAAGGATTGTGGAATGAAGTTTGATTCCTTGCCTGCAGACTTGTTCCCAGAATGGTCCAACTTGGGCCTTTTCAAGGCGTGAGGGAATAGTCATTATTTAGGTGTGCATGCTACATCGTCGATCTCTTCGTTGCTTTCATCAGGTGAGATGAAGGTCAAGTGTGCACTTATTTTTTTAATAAAAGAAAACCCGGACTCATGGGAGAAATAAATGTAGGTCATACAAATATTTCTCATTTCCTTATAATTTTGAGTTCCGACGGTATCGGTTATATCAGTATAACCAAACCTAACAAATCGATTATTATACTTTTAATTTTTTTTGTGCCTACGTCATGTCTTTGCGACTTAATTCCTATTTGTTGAAATTAACATTTCAACATTTTAAACTCTTAGTTAATAAATAAAACGAATTCACCAGTTACGTCATTGATATTAACTTTATGAAGTTATTTAAAAGCAAGGTTAGGACAATATCCGTTCAGTTGCAGTAGGCGCGTCGGCGAGCGCGTTTGCGTTAAAAATAACAAGTAAATTTTACTAAGTAATAGTTACTTGAATCCAGAGTCGTTAAAATTCAAGTAAATTTTTACAATAGTAATAGTTACTTGTGTGTGTTAAATTCGAAATTTATTAGTTCTAAATTTGAAAATTCAATTCGAATGTGTTGGTGTTATGCGAGTTCCAGTTTTTAAATTTGAACTTTTGAAAAGGGAACAGAAGGTATGTTTGAAAAACATTTTTTTTTAACAAGCTAGGGATATTCGTTTTTTCATCTAGTTTATTTGACTATCGCTGCAGTAAGCTAGTTTCCCTAAGCTGTAATATTTCACTACACATATTCAAATAAGTATAAATCAATATTAGACAACATCACTACCTCCGTGGCCTAACGGTTACCATGCCAGACTGCCACGCAGAGATCCCAGGTTCGATTCCCTGGGCCGGGAGAAATATTAGCTTGTCCTACATTTATTTCTCTGAGTTTGGGTGTCATTTTGTGGTTGTCTATGTGTGTGTTCACGGCACCCGCGACACAGGGTATCCCTAGTGCGGGGCTATGTTGAGTGTGTGCGTTATTTATTATTTATTTATTTATCAACAATAGGTACGTTGATCTGATCTCATAGTAAGTAACTAAAGCACGTGTGTTATGGAAATTGGAAACAATAAAGTACCACAAACATCCAGAAATACATATACAAAAGTTAGTTTTCTACAATGACACCCGGCCAAGTGTTTATAGGATCTAATCTAGAATATGCATCCACTACTTAGAACCCCAACTATAATTTAAACACGTCGACATGACCGAAAAAGTGCAAAATTAATTTGCTAAAAACCTACAAAAATTAATATCGTTGCAAAAATTTGGAAATCTTGGAGATCATTATTTTCTTTTCAAAATGATTAATAATCACATTGATTCTACTTATTTATTAAGCCAAATATCATTGAAATGTCCAAGAGCCAACCTACGTCCGCGAGGCCCATTTACAATAGTTAACCTCATTGTCGCACTAATTATTCTAACAAGTGTAAAAATTATTTTAACTACACACATATCATAAATCCTGTATGATGTGTTCAAAAACAGCAAATTACGACCAGCTTATAGATAAACTGTTTTGTTAGAACAAATTACTTATCTGTGAAAATGTTATTATTGCTTCATAATAACATCGAATTCGATTTTATTATTACATTCAAATTTCGAACATCTCTGAAAAACAAAACAATTTAATTCGACCTCAAGTCTAATATCACTCGAGATGAAGTTTTATTCGAAATGAAATGTCAATAGCAAACAATTTTGACAAATTTCACACGAATTAAAAAAAACTACGGTTGCGTGACATGCGTGAGAAATAAGTTTTTTGCATTATTTTGCTAATAATCACTACTAATAGCTCTGATCAAGGCCGTAATGCCAGTCTTAATATGCGGTTCCTGAACACATCATAGAGAGCTTATAATACATACATACATAAGCAGTGTATGCAACTGTACATAATTAATCGTGAAAACTTTGTGATTTAATGCCTAATTATGTAACAGTCACATAAACTACTATAAAAAAACAAAAACTCGACTGCAGAAACATTTAACTGGAAATATCAAAATAATATTCCCCCTCACTATTTTGATTATTTTGTATAGCCGACACTTCATACGTCAAAATCCATCCAGCCGTTGAGACATACATACATACATACATACACTTGAAAAACATAACCCTCCCGCAGTCAGGAAAAAATAGGTTCCTTGTTATTAACCTGATTTAATTTAAAAAATCAAGTAATTAATATATTTGACAATAAGCCATTCCGATTCAAATCTGCCATTATGTAGCTTTTTTTACTCCTGTCCTTTATTTAACCTGTCAATTATAATTTCCTAAACCATATCATAAAGCCGCTCTTTTTATTACGGCATCAAAATTCTATTGTCTATGGTACTCGCCACTGAGCTGAAAAATGCTAATTAAAATATCAATTAGGACGCTACTCCTGATTTGTTAAATTGTCCTGAAAGTCTTGCAAAATCTCTTGAAATCTTGAAAATCTTTAGAAAAAGAATTATTGGTTAAAATTTAAGCGACATTTGGCCATCTCTATCCTATCCCTTTTTTTCGTAGTGTTTGTCTAACTTACTTCTAATTATGAAGAGGCTATATGGTGAAACCCTTGTCTACCTTAATAGAAGGATCCAATTAAAATTTAAGGATAAATGGATTGTTTAACAAAATATATATTAAATATTGCTTCTGTTTCATTATTTTATTTTCTCGTAGAAAAAGTATTGTACGCAAACATTACATAATTAGGCCTTAAAATCTCGTACCTATGAAATCCGGTACTCAACTTGAAGAATCCTCATTATGAAACGATTGCATAAAATACTGTTATTTATTTATTCACAATATAAGTTTACAGCGGAAGCCAAAACACTTATATGTTAGTCAATATATACTTAATTAAGTATATTATTTTACTTAATTAAATATAGTTATATTACATAGGTACTCTGCTTTGGATTCTTAAAAATTCGTTGAGGTGTTCCTCAACGAATATTTAAGAATTCAAAGCAGAAACAAAGCAGAAACAGCATATTTCAAGAATTCGTTTGAACTGTCATGGAATATGCGTACGTAACTGTTGTGTGAGCAATTGGTTAAGCGAAGAAGTCGCTCTAGCAGTGCCTGTGCACCACAACAGGTGCGCGAGCGAAGGGTCGCACAAGGTACGCACGGGCCTCTGTAGTATAGCACCACCGCCACGCAAATATCGGTCAGGGACAAACAGACTTACCCGAGATACCACTTTCGTGTTGTCAACCCCACCATTAATAACAGCGTGATATGCAATATGAGCATCAGTTTACGCCAGCTGTCCAATCCAAACATTCCGTATACAAACATAGAAGGGAAAAGATACGGGTAAACATTGTACATCTTTTTATATGCAAATCTGGCAAACCTCTTCTGCACCGCGGGGGTCCCACACTAGAGCTCGGAATTCCAATACACGGCGAACGTATACGTCGTGAAGCATCAATGCTTTATGGACAGGTGTGTCGCTTACCATCAGGCGCGCGACTTGTTCGTCCCGTCACTTGATATTATAATGTGTATATATATATAAAATATTGTTATTAACATAAGTAATCGATCGAAGGAATTTTTTCTTAGTTTATCTTGGTATTGTACGTAGTTAAACAAAAAGGATCCAATCCACATCCACTCACTTTCGAGATATGGCAGTTTGAAGTTTAAAAGCTAGAAACCGCTAGATTGGTTTACTTCAGCTACTTTCACAGTCTAATGACATACGGCATTTTGCTTTGGGGTAATGCCGCCGATATCAATAGAATCTTTGTCCTGCAGAAACGTGCAGTTAGGGCAATTTACAATCTGGGCCCCAAAGTATCTTTGAGAGATAAGTTTAAGGAAATTAACATTCTTACACTAGCCTCACAGTACATTTATGAAAATGTAATTTATGTTAAAAGGAATAGTAATTTCTTTATGAAAAATAGTGACAGACATAACATTAATACGAGGAATAAAAATAAACTAGCTTTTCTTGATAGTCGTCTTCACAAAGTCAAAAAATCACTTAAGGGGCAATGTATACGATTCTATAACAAGATTCCGGTTGGTATACAAAATTTGCCATTCCCGAGGTTTAAAACTATTGTGAAACAAAAACTTTATACTAAAGGTTATTATACAACTTCTGGGTACTTGGATGCCAAAAATCCGTGGTAGTAACCCGTTTAGCTCATGGAGGTAGTCTCGATCTCTGATGTTTCAAATAAAAATAAAAATATATTGTAAATGTTATTTACAAAGAGCAACCCCTAGAGTTTCTTGCTCATTCTTCTCAGGGGAATCTGCCTTACGAATGAGCGGTAGAGTTTAACCATATTGTGACGATTTCAAGTGTAATAATGCTTACCTGTGTAATAAAGATTATTTTGAATTTGAATTTGAATTTGAATTTAAAAAGCGTTCCTCACTCTTGTTATATTTTCAAAACTTATAATGTCATGTTACTCCAGAGATATTTATTTGTGTTTATATGTTGGATTTTTTTTACTAGTCTAAGGGGTTAGATTTTAGGAACCGTTTGGTATATAGGTAATGAAACTATTTTTCCCGATTTAAATCGCGTACCTATATTTGTTTTTTCAAACAAACCGACGTTTCGGGCCCTTTACAGGTCCCATGGTCACGGTTGACTGAGGTGGTACAGTCTTCAACCAGTTATGTCTAATATTAATGCAAACCACCCTATTTTTTCACTATAGTTACAATTTTTTCATTATAGTTAGTTTGAAAAAACAAATATACGCGATTTAAATCCGGAAAAATAGTTTCATTTCCTATGTGTAACAATCGCGAAAACCTAAACTCTAAACTTAACGAAAACTTGAACTCGATACGTTTGGTATATGTAACTCATTTTTTGATAATTTTGTAGATTGGATCCTTTTTTGCTTAACTACGTCCAATTAATAATGTAACAAATTAATGAAGTAATTTCACATAAAATAATTCAATGTCATTGTAGTCAAACATTATGATATACAATAAATTTAAATTATACATCATGTTAGTTGTTGCTTGCTTATAGCTATCTGCAAATTTGTCTATCCAATATCCAATGTAACTTATTTTAAACATTAATGGAAACTGTTTCGGCTAATGTTTGTTTCATAGGTGTTAAAAATGAAGTGTATTTTTAATCACATTTGGTCGTAAATAGTACGATTGCATGGTGGCTAACGTGACTACAATGACCCAAATATAACCCACGGGCCTTTTTTCTTTCCATTACAGCCATAGTCGGCTGTCATACTTCCTTACATAGGTCAGGTACAAGTTCAAGCAAGCAAGTTATTTATGATCAAAATTAAAACATTCGCTTGTTATTTATATAGAAATTTAATTGCTATTCAGCCGCAAAAAAAATACTTATTATTGAGAATTTCTTATAATATAATAAAAATTTAGCTATTTTTTTTTACAATCCATCATTGCTGTGTGCGTATTGCTTTTTCACAACATTTTAGTTCGAGTTGTATTATTTGTGGAAGAATTAAAAAAAAACAAAAAACCATAAAACCCCCCATTTGCCAAATTCATAATTGTTGTGTTGTGACCCATATTTAAATTGTATTTTTTTCCTCGCAAATGTGATGAAAAACATGGTATGTTTCACGGACGGCAAAAAAATACCAAACTCGACTTATTATAGTCATTAAAGCCTTTGGCTTCGTGCTTCTAATAGACCCTCGTTAGTAATATCTTATTTACTGTATATATAATATATATATAACATCAAGTGACGGGACGAACAAGTCGTGTGTCTGGTGGTAAGCTACACGCCTGTCCATAACAGTTACAGTGCCACTCAGAGTTTTAAATTGCAAAGGTCTGAGGGGCATTGCCACTGCTCCCGTCACCCTGAGACATAAGTTGACAAGTCCCATGTGTCGGTAATTTCACCAGCACCCTACAAAACCGGAAACCAGTAATGTTGGCATTAGTGCTTGGACTTGCTTTACCCTGGACGTACTGTTTTACAAGAGCTATACTGCTACAAAAATTAGTTCCCCTGAAGAATCGAACCTCCTATATAGAGTCTGAGTCGATTAGGGTATTTATTCTTCAAAAACGTGCACTAAGAACAATAGTAGGCATAAAAAAGGGTCAGACCTGCAGAAACCTTTTTAAGAAATACAATATAATGACCATGTACTCACAATATATTTATGATATAATAGTTTATGCGCGTCAAAACTTGGCTACTTATGAGCGACGACGTACGGGCGGAGGCCAAGCGTTACGAAACGCGGGAACACTAAAATCCGTTGCCCACCGTACCGAACTTGCAACTAGAAATCCGCGGGTAATAGGTCCCCGATTCTACGAACATCTACCCACAGACCTGAAAAGTGTTAGAAACGATGAAACGTTTTGTACCCGACTAAAAATCCTTTTATTGGATATTGAATTGTACAGTGTCGATGAGTTTCTTTTGAAACAATTTTAATTTTATTTTATTCGACAAGCAGTAGTTATACTACTTTATTTTATATTCATTATTATTATTATAATTTTATTACTGACGATCATAGTTATCCCTTGACATTGTATTTCCAATTGTAATATTGTGACATTGATAACATGAAATAAACGATTCTATTCTATTCTATTCTATTCTAGCAAGCAAGCGATCTCCCATCTATAGACCAGCAAATTTTATTACTAATCATCATCATGGATTAATAACTCAAGAGATTTCGAATCTCATACTACACCAGCTTGGATCGATCCGATCGGGCAGTCTTGAAATCAGATGGGTTTCTGAGCGAGAAGATGAACCTGATTCCTATTTATATCTTTCTAATTTATTTATTAAAGACACAATGTAAACTTACAGTAACAACCAAAACGCTTACATGCCAATTACTTATACTACATACATATTTGATACGCTAAGTTTGACTTATAAATTACTTTGCTAATGTTGTCGCAAAAGATGTCAGCATCCTGGACCTTAGCGACTAGACAATTAAGCAACGTGAGACTACGATTCGTGGGCGCGTTGTCAGCCCGGCAGGCGCAAACAATTGATGTCGGCATCGGCCCGTGCCCCTGTTTGGCACAAACAGATCGACGTTGCTCAGTCTTCCGGGATTGCCCACCTTACCTCGCAGGAGAAATACGTAATGGAGTACGGTACGAACTTTACGTCTTACTTCCAAGGTGACAAGACCGACCATTCCGTAGACAAATAAAGAAGGAAATAAGTTTTTTTTTTTATTTTGACTCGGCAAAATGACTGCACTGCGCCTGATGGAAAGTGCGAATACAGTCCAGAGATGAGAGTAACGGATGGAAAACACAAATATCTTCACTCCGTCACTATCATTTTGCCGGTCTTGCCAAATGCTTCTTCACACTACGTTTGAAAGACCCGATGTTATAGAGGGGAGGGATATATGCGCCGGGAGTTGGTTCCACAATTTGATGGTTCGGCATAAAAACGAATTGCCAAACTTTTTAGTGCGGGACGGTATTGAACTGACCGCCCAACTGTGGCAACGCAGTCCGGCACGGGTGGTCCGCTGATGGAAAGGAGAGGAAGGGATAAGGTTGAATAACTCTTCAGAGCACTCACCGTGGTACAGGCGATAGAAAACGCTAAGAGACGCTATATCTCTGCGAAGCTGTAACGACACCGCATGCTCAGTTACATGAGGATCGTTGACAACACGGAAAGCGTAGCGCTGCAGTCCATCTAGGGCATCGAGCAAGTACTTGGCAGAGCCGTCCCAAAGTTATGCGGATTTGTGAGTTCAATCAACTATTGTTCCGATTAGAAATGTCAAAAGTTTCCGATCGGCCAGTTGTGATTCGCAATTATGCGCCTTGACGCGAAAAAGACGCCCTTTCCGATCGGGAGAGGCAATCCAAATCAAGCTGCAGATCGGAACTTGGAATACAGAGTACTAAAAAAACCGACCTCAAAAGTCATTCATCCCCTAGTTTGCCACCCTTAAAAGGTGGAATATTTTCTTCAAATTGAATTTGAACCACTTCTGAGGCACCCTCTTTCCATTAAAAAAAACTAATCAAAATCGGTTCACAAATGCCGGAGGTATCGCGTAACATACATACAAAATTTAGCAGCAGTACAGTTTCTTGTGAAAGAGTTTTGTAAAGGGTAGTATTACCTTACCTATTTCTGCCGCCAAGCAACAATGTGAGCATTACTGCATTCCGGTTTGAAAGGTAAGAGGGTTAGTGAAATTACAGGCACATGGGACTTGTTAATTTATGTCTCAGGGTGACGGTGCAGAGGCAGATGATCCGACCCGACCTCTCAAATCTTTGCAATTCAAAGCTCTGAGTGGCACTGTAACTGTTATGGACAAGCGTGTAGCTAACCATCAGGCGCACGATAACTCAACTTTTGTATTTTTTCATCACATTTGCGAGGAAATAAATACGATATAAATATGTAATAGTTTCAGTTTTGAAGGGTAAGGGTGCTGGTGAAATTACAGGCACATGGGACTTGTCAAATTATGTCTCAGGGTGACGGGCGCAGTGGCAGTGCCCCTCAGATTTTACGATTTAAAGTTCTAAGGACACTGCAACTGTTATGGACAGGCGTGTAGCGTACCAACAGGCGCACGACTTGTTCGTCCCGTCACTTGATATTATAAAAAAAAACATACAGCCAAATTGAGAATCTTCTCCTTTTTTTGAAGATACTTTAGGAGTTAGTATAATTATGTAATGTAATAAAATTACATTATATAATATAGAATTGCTATTTAATTAGCTTCCTATAATTATATTAATTTTACGTTTCATAAAACAATTTAAATACAAAATAACCTATACAAAATTTGAATTACTTTAGATACTAGTTAGTTTTAGTTACTTTAACGTAGCCGGCAGTAACTACTTCCCTGTGACCCTGACTAGTTTCTTGGTTTAATAATCGCAATCTAACAAAAAGATTCGGACCGTGTAGTTTGTTTTAAATGTTTTGTACACGTTCAATAATCATTAAGACAGTTAAAAAAACGACTAACTTTTTATTTCGCACCGTTTGTGTAAAAAAGTCTCATCTGCAAAATTACAACTTTTTAGAGCCCCAAATGTACTAATTTTCTTGAAACCATTACTCTTGTAAATCCATTAAGACTCCACTGACATTACATTGCGATTATGACAATATCTATTATTCTGTTAAAATCTAGTACAGCAAGGCTCCTTGTGAAAGAGTTCGTCCAGGGTAGTAGGTACTGCCCCTTACCTATTTCTGCAGATAAGCAGTAATGTCAACATTAGTGGTGAAATCACAGGCACACGGGACTTGTCAACTTATGTCTCAGGGCGACGGGTGCAGTGGCAGTGCTCGACATCTTTGTGATTTAAAACTCTTGAGTGTCACTGCAAATGCTATGGGCAGGCGTGTCTCTTACCACCAGGCGCACGACTTGTTCGTCCCAACTCTTGCTATTAAAAAAAGACTACATCATCATCTGCGTGATATCGAGTTGTCATTGAAGAGCAAATTTTTTTGCCCTATGGCTAGCCATTGACAAACCCCTACTATTAACTGTTAACAGAATACCAGACGTACAAAATCCTACCATTGCAAATGGTATGGCGTGTAACTTACCACCACCAGGCGCGCAACTTGTTCGTCACTTTGTATTATAAAAGAAAAAAAAACGTAATTCCTTTATTGAAGACTCATTGAAGAGCTGAGCAGCAGTCATATTGGCTGTCATATTGGAGGAAGAAGTGTTAATAATCTAAGTTATGCAGATGATATGGTGCTGCCAAGCCCTTCAATTAGAGGGTTGAGGAAACTGCTTTTCATCAGAGAAGAATATGCCAAGTTACATGGCTTGGTTTATAATATTAATAAAACAGTTTTTCAGTCTTCAAATACAAAAAAGGACCAGATGTTGTACATGATGTGTGTCTGAATGGTAGTAGATTGGTTAGGGTCAATAAATTCCGTTATCTTGGTCATATAGTTGAAAGGGTTGTAACCCTAACTAGCCGTGAACAGGTTCACGGCAATGAAATGGAAAACTTCCGGTCCACGAAATTTATTAAAGAAGTAAAGTTTAAAGAAAGGCTGTAACAATATAAAGGTAAATGTAAAAAAACAGGTATAACAGTATAAAACACTCCCTACACTTAATTATTAAGGCATTTACCCCTAAATGGGCCGAGTAACTGAATTACAGATTTAGGTACACGAAGGCTGTAGACTTATAAATTATTACACATGATTTAACTTATTAAATGATTACAAACGTAGTAAAGAACCAGAATTAGCGATTATTCGCGATGGAATTTGGAACAGCTTCGACTGTTGACGAAAACAAAATGAGAAAGTGAAGGAAGATGGAACAATTCAAATTTAAAATTTAAATACATGTATATAAAATATAAATAAAAAATGATAGGATACAAGCGGAGAGAGGCGATACAAAGAGTTGAGATGACGGTGTAAGGAGGTCACACCGTCACATAGTTACTGAAAATCTTAGTGATAATGATGATATTGAGCGAGAAAGGATTGGCAATGCGTGGTAACATGTTGGCCGGGAGATTTGCACTCTGTTCAGATCAAGTTAAAGTAATGCTCTTTAACTCGTACTGTCAGACACTATATACGTGTAGTTTGTGGGTTAACTGTACCAAACAAGTGTACAATGCCATCCGCGTACAATATAACGATGTATTTAGAGGTATGTTTAAATTGCCAAGATACTGCAGTGCATCTGAAATGTTTTTGCTAGCACGTACGGACGGGTTTGCTGCTGTTAGAAAGAGGGTTTCTTCCCTTAGACAGAGAGTGCTAGATAGTACTAATAGCATTCTAGCTGCTATAGCCCGTAGTTGCGACTCGTCCATACTGAGACATTGGATTGCAATTATTAGTAATTAAGTAGGTACGTATATATAATATTTAATTCTAATTTAACATTATTGTAATTCTATGGATTTGTTATGTCTGAAATAAATTATTATTATTAAGTCTTGTCGTTGACTTCCGTAGTTACTTTATAAATATATTATAAGAGTGTTAACTCAAAAAGTGTATTATTTCAGAATAGACGAAAAACGAATTACTCATTTCACGTGAAACATTATTACAATTTATCTATAGGTTAATAAAGTTTATAAGACAACTAAACAATTTTCTACTTGTCAAATGTATTTGAAATAATAATTTCATATTTTTGAGCAAGGACTGTTTTGTCCAGAACTAGCTTTGTGAGATATCAAATTTTAGGTTCAGAAATGGTATAATCTCGAATTTCACATGTTTTGAGTTACAACACTATTGTAATAGCAAGGCGAAACATTGAATAGGAAACGAACTATATATATCGGTTAATGAAGTAAGCTGGTACACATTTCCGTGTTTAACAATTTTGCATAACTAGTAATTTATTTTTAGAAATATTCATTATTTTTTTCTAACTCATTATTTAATTAGATTAATCATTATTGAACATGTCAGCCTAATTAGAAAAACAATATATCAAAAAAACACTTAGTATAATCCATTCGATCCAAACAGATACATCCTAAGTGCTACCTAATAGCCCTTTTACCCAGTCACTCTAGCTCCTAATCGCGCGTGATCAAAGCGTATAGAATTGCGCGCGGGAAAACCTGCACGCCAACAAAAGGAGGAGGTTATACGTTCGGCTATATGTTGTATGTATGTTTCCGATTTCTCCGTCAGTTGTGAACCGATTTTGAGAATTCTTTCCCAGTTCGAAAGGGTGCCCTCTCGTGCTGGTCCCATTGTCACCAATTCAGAAACTGTTGATCCATGGAAATCGAGAAAAATCCTCAAATTTTATAGGCATGTCAATGTATTTACCAATTTCTGCATCAATTGTGGATTTTGAACATTCTTTTTTCGTTTGAAATATTTAGTTGTAAATAGTTTTTGCCCTCGATTTTGGACATTAAACCCGATTTAAACCTCAATTAACAAAGCGCCGGGTGTTTGCACACGCGTGATAGAAAGTCTGTGTAAAGCCAGCTATTCAAACAAACATGTATACTAAACAAAACATACGCAACTGTTTTTGCTGTCTCAGACAATAAGAGTTGAAACGCAAATTTGAAAGTATGTTAACGGAAAGTGGGTGAAATCTACCTGAATTCATCCCTTAATATGGGCTACCTTTAATGATGGAATATTTTCTTCAAAACTGAATGGGACCATTGATAAGGTACCCCCTACCCCACAAAAAAAGAATCATCGGAATGGTTCACAAATGTCTATGAATACAAAAAAATCGATTTTTTTTGAAGTCGGTTAAAAATCTTTTAAAATGGGTCTATGATTAAACCGCAAAATACTACATAGACTTCGCTAATATTGGCTACCGTAGCCCGTAAAGGCCTCTCCACAATCGCGCGCTATTCACGCGCGAAATCACGGCGCGAACCGCAGTGCGGATCGCCTGGTTCACAGTACAGTTCGCGCGCTTGACGAAGATAGCCGCCGAAGTTGCTATTGCTGCTGCAGGACTACTATGCGCTTTGGCGATTTACTATTATGCTTTTATAAAGTAAAAGAAATTACTAAGAAGAAATGCTAGAATAATCTAAAAATGTCAGTTCTAGTTCATTTCGTCAACAATAAAAATGCAAAGGCACGCGAATGTGGAGCCTTGTCGCGTTTGACGCCAAGTTCATGCTTCGCGAACCCTTTGTCCCGGGACAAAATACCGACAACAATCGGGAATGGGCCGTGAAGAATAGGGAATGGAATCCACACTCATGCTTGGCGGGTAGTTAGCGGTTTCGCGCGTTCTGACGGCCTAGCCATAGCTTAGCTAGCGGTAGCGTTAGCGGCTGCAATTGCGGTGGACGTATTTAGACGGCGTTGTCTAAAGTGGCGCTTCTTTGTATCTAATGAAGTTTATATTTGAAACACCATATTCTAAATACGATGGAAGCAGTGTACGGAATGATTACGGAGCGGTATAAATATGTCGAATTTCATAACTTGTACGATGAATACAGGAGATATATATAGATAGAACTGTTCAATTTCTTCCCACAATCTTTTAATAATAAATTTATGCTGAGGATGCCTTGACATCCATACAGGTGGTCGATTTATAATTTCAGGCATAAACGCTTCGGTCGTCTAAAATATTTTATTCCATAAGATACCGCTGAGTGCGTCACTCCACCGCGGTGCTGTCTACGCCACTCTGGGTCGTGTCATCTCCTTCGTTTGCCCATACAAGAGCCCAGGGTTTAAGGGTCATTCGTGTGAGACCAAACATCAAGAACAAGTGGGTGTTGCATCACGATAATGCTCCTTGTCACACAGCAATTTCAATAAACGAGTTTTTGGCCAGTAAAAACATTCCTTTGGCTCCTCAGCCTCCTTATTCGCCTGACTTGAGTCCTTGTGACTTTTTTCTCTTCCCAAAGTTGAAAAATCACCTCAAGGGAAATCATTTTGGGACAGTCGAAAAAATTTAAACGGCTGTAACCGACCAGCTGAAGATTATTCCAGTATCGGAGTTCCAGCACTGCTATGAGGAGTGGAAGAAACGTCTCCAGCGCTGTGTGGCCTCAGAAGGAAGTTATTTTGAAGGTGACAATATAGAATTGTAATTCTGTTTACATAAAAAATTTTAAATCAGTCTCATTACTTAATTTATTTATTTATTTATTTATTTATTAGGCACACCAACAGTTACTACAATAATTCAAGAGTAAGTAATACATTTCACAAACTAATCTAATTGCGTAACCATTTATAGGCGAGCACCTCAAGCAACAATAAACATGTGTGTATAAATTAAAACGAAAAAGAAGAGGAAACAAAAAATAACAAAAACAGTTTTAACAATTTTAAGACCAAGAAACTAACTTAAAAAGATATATATATTTTTAAGCAGAATACAAAACGCAACAAATACTTAACCATGTTATCTGGTCGAACCAAGAAAAGTAAGAATTTTGTTTCTAAAACCTAGCCGCGAGTCAATAAATATATCGGCATGTTTGGAGCAGTCATTATATAGATTAGACATGCGAGCTACAGGGGAGTTACAGGGGAGTTAATTTACAGACCTCGTACATTCGTTTTAGCCGCGCGCCTAGCCCCGCGCGCCATTGTTATAATGTGTCGCCTCGTGGCGTGCTTCATACTGCCCTCTGCTCACTAAAACGCGGCTGACAAAATACTTGACTCATCATAAAAGACCATAACCATAACCCATATTGAAATTGTTTAATAATATTTCAGCTATGCACCGTTCGGGTAAGTTCCGATAAGTCGAACTCGTTAATTAATTTTAATTGTTTTTAAAAGCGAATATTGTGCTCTATTTTTTGCTATTTGAAACGGATATTTGACTATTTGTCACTTATTTTAGTTAGTGGACGGCAGCATACGTTTTAATACATTTGTTCTTGCCGCTCCAAGCTACCACTCAAAGCGAAACGCGCGCGAGTTTGGAGAGGCCGTAATGGTTTAAAAATACAAAAACTAGCAAAGATACACACGCATAGGGCTAGGCAGTATTTGAATTACTTGTACAGGTCCATTGTATTCGCCTACCCCGACGTGTGACAGGCATATCATCATGCAAAGTTTATTTTTAAAGTTTTTTTTTATATTATTCCGTTATATTCGATTTATATGGAATGCATCTAAACACCTGTCTAATGATAACCTAAGCAATTATCGAGTGGAGATAACAGCAAACAAGCAGCAAATCTAAGATCGACTGTAATTGACTAATTAACAGACATTGACGGGTGTCTTTAGAGGTAGAAGAACTTGAATCTACTAAGAATTATTGACGGTGTCTGACGACCTCGTTGGTTCAGCGGTTAGAACTCTGGACGCAAAGGTCGTGATTCGTTTCCAGATAGGACCAATTTGGGAAACTAACTTTACTCAGATTAGTAAGGTCTTAAACAGTGGGTCGATTCAGAATCTTACGATAACTGAGTGGTTGACAGATTCGATTTGATATCGTACGATTTCTTTTAATTTTTATTCACAACACCCGAATCGAACGTCAAACTGTCGTTTTCGAAACCGAACCGAAATGACGTCACACCCGTACGTTTACTCGAACTTCTCGACCGGCAAACGTTATTCAGAACACGGTTATCGAATTAAAGTTACTGAACGTCCTATTGTTTACAAAGCAAGAACGTAATATGGAAATTTCTTATTATTTGAAATAAAATCTGGATTTTTATTGATTTATTTTAATGCAAGACAAAGGCATTCCTATATTTAGGGCCTTTATAGTCTTAAAAATGGATATAAAAGGATTTTCATACTCTATTTTACCGACTAACTCCGTAAACGCTGTTGGATAAAGATGTCGTATCCGAATCCTAATCTAACGTTTAACTCGGAATGTTCTGAATAGCCGGGAAAGCGCCCTTCGATTCGAGAACGATATCCAAAGTTACGATTCGGTTAAAATATCGAAGAGTTCTGAATCGGACGCCAGGGCTGCTAATTTTCTTGAAACCACTAACCATTAGAGATAAAGAGATAAAGACAAATTTATTCCAATGTAACTTAATCTAATACCATACAATTAAAAACAAATGTAAATAAAGCTATTGTAGTATTAAAATAAGCATTAAGAAGGGGATCTAAATTACACATTCTCCATAGTAAAGCAAGCATCTAATAAGTAATTGCGACGCCTAAACTAAGTAAATGTGTACCTGTACATTAGGCGTCTTTTTGTGCAAATGACTTGTACCTAATTTGTATGGAGCTTGGTACTTTATTCCCAGAAAAATTTAACCAGCCTCAATTTTTTTGGCAGATATAAGCTTGAAATAAAGAGCTTAGCAAAATAATAATAAAAAATATTGTGACCTGCTTTTTTATTTATTTATTTCATCGAGTATATAACCAGAAATAGAGACGAAATGTCATTTAATTTGTTTGAAAACTATTCTGCCACTTCACTTTTTTGCCTGCCGTTTCACTTCAAATCAACCTGTTAACTTGAGCTTTGATATAATGGACGAAAATTGCAAAATTAGACATTTAATATTTAATTACAGATGAAATTTGATTCGTTTGTTTTGTAATTAGATGTTTTGCTGTTTTTTTCCACATCACCGAATGGAACAGCAAGCCATTGTAAGAGATATTATCATTGTTACAATCATTGACTTACAAATAAATGGACGACGGGTCTAATACAAAAACCACGAAAAAAATGTCCCAAGTCAACCTATTTAAACGTAGTGACATGTAAAGGAATATGAAAAAGCTAAAACGTTGAATTTAAATTGTAATGTCGTCGCAGTACTGTCTAATTTTGCTTGCTTCGCTGTCAGTCGAACAAACGAACACTAAAGCGTGAATGACGCTCTGTACCTATACGATTTTAACGCCCTGTAAGTTCGGACACTTTTTAGCGCGGACCCGACGTCCATATAATTGTAAGTCAATGGTTACAATAAACACAGAATATTTTTGGATTATACAAAGACGTACACACAGGTCATTGTTGGCGCTGTCTATATTTCAGTGCAAACGAGAGTTGATATTTATAAGTGTTATATCACTGATGAGTTACCAGGAATGTGTGACCCTTATTTCGTCTCTATTTCTGGTTATATACTCGATGGAAAAGAATCATTTAAAATGTTTGCAAATACATACGTTTTATACTAAGGGCAAATTGAATTCCACGGGCACTCGATCATGAGAAAGTGAAAAAAAATATATACGTACACACCTATATGAAAAGAACAGTGAAGCGTAAGAAGTATGTCATGTTGAGGAGCCTACTGGACATTTTTTTTAATATAATTTTCATTGTTTTACTGGTTTTTCACACAACTTTCATTACTTTTTTCACCCCTTTTAAAATTTGCTTTTGCGACAAAAAGCATGCTATATCCTTCTCCTAGGTCGCATCCATCTCTACCAAAATTGCAAATATCAAATTAGAATTAGAATTTGATTTGAAATTGATTTAGTGTTATTAGGCGTGAAAATGTACAAATTAACAGAGTTTCTTTTGCTTGTTAAGTAATATTAGTTTAGATTACATACCCATGTGAACACAAAACATACAATACAATACATTACATTTGTTGTATTACTCATTGAACATGTCACGATCGAGTTAAAGCGCGCGTGCGTAATTCAACCGTTGCGCCGTGCGTTGAACTACAGACTTAATTGATCAGGTTTTGTATGACGGCCATACACATTGTTTTTAACAATTTAAGGTTTCTACATTTAAAAATTGTTCGTAGTAATTGATAGAACCGCCCTTATACTAACAAAAAAATGTCATCCTGTGTGTGAGATTATAGAATAACGTTAAATATACACAAATAAATCAGCTACCATTTTGACTTGATTGTATGAAAAAATTACCCAAGAACACGATTTACAAAATTACCTATAATCTTTTCTATTAAAGCAAAATACCTTGTCCATTTTTCTTTATAACATCTACGTTGAAGTATCTTCGTGGTTATTTAGGTCATTGCCACAATTAGCAACAGCATTTTACCGCTCGCAAAAAAATCTCAATCGAACACGCTGACTTTGAGACTTGTATAAGAAATAGTTTTTCAACGGCAAATGGATCTTTGTTTCTTGACTCGTAACAACAAAGTTTAGATTTGCGCGTGTCAAAATGTTTTATTTTAGTCCATTGTTTGAGTTTACTATTTCTTCCATTGAATAAGTAATACTGTAATTCATGAGTAATTAAAGAAATTTCAATTAACGTACAATAGAGATATTACACGAAGTTACACAAAGGAATAAAAAAATGTAATTTATTGTTTTTGTTGCAAATTTTTCTGTCGTGTAGATAATTTGTTTGATAATTATTGGAGCAATACGAATAATTGGCATTATTCGTCATAGCTCATAGTTTACGTAAAGGATCACCTCAGTTAGTATTTTACTAAATTCTCCATTGTTAAAAAACATTGTAGTAGTGATTTTCGTTAGGCTTTAAAGCGAATATTACATCTTCGATTGCCGTCCGAACCAATTTAATAAACTATTATATTTAAACGTCTTAAAACTTTGTCGAGCATGGCCGTGACTCAGCGGTTAAATTATAGACGCTATATGAATAGGTCCCGGACTCGATTCCCGGCAAAGATCGATTTGATAAACAAATTTTTCTTAATTGGTTCTGATCTGGGTGTTCTAGGTACCCATAGCACTGGACATTACTCAGCCAGTGTCGTGGATTCAGGGTCAAGTACCGGTGAACAATACGTTCACTGTCGCTTTGAAAAAGCCCTAGTTATAACGTTCAGGGAGTCTCTAGGCAGAGAATTCTACTCTTTCTCTATGATATCAAGCGACGAAACGAACAGGTCGTGGGCCTGGTTGTAAGTGACACGCCTATTCATGACAGTTGCAGTGCCACTCTGAGCTTTAAACCGCAAAGATCTACAAGAAAAATATTACTCCAAATCAGAATGCCGTATTTAACTAGAGTATGAAAGTAGCTGTAGTAAATCAATCTAGCAGTTTCCACGTCTTAAAGTTTTCGTATTTTTCTAATCTATTCTGCAGAACTCAATCGTTTTCATAACTTAATTATACGTGGACCCCATTACAATTTAGCATCTGAAGTTATACCCAACGTGACCATATGTCCAGCGGTTCATTCGAGTGGGACAGTCCCGCTTTTAAGCTTCGTATCCCACTATCCCCAAAATACTTAAAAATGTCCCGGTTTGACAAAATATGACACACGTGACAATGCATTTTTAAAAATGGCGCAAAAAATATATTAAACCCACCAGACGTTGGTACATAGTTGTCTATGCACCAGACTACGCAATATTAGTTCTTTTTTCAATTTTTTAATCATATTTCGTAACTATCATAAAGATGTGATATATATGTGATAGATATGTGATGTGATAATGGTGTTTTATTTTTAAAACAATAATAAATTTATAGGCGTCCCGCTATGAGGGAAAAAAGAACAGTCACAGTAATAATAGACTCTTAGTTATACCTTTTTTTATCGGGGTGGAAATGCGTTATGCATAGCCTCGAGCCCGAGGAGACCCGAGAGACATGTGGTACTGGCCGTCTAGTGGAAGGATACCCACTAAAACCCCCCCGGCGCGCACTCTCTTGGCCTATAACTTGACAGTTTTAATATATGACTGTTTCTACAAGGTTCAATTTTTCGCTTCTAACTGTGTTGTTTGTGTCCGTCTGTCTAAAATTAGGTAATGTAATTTCACACAATTTTAGACCGCAAACATCGAGTGTATAGCCAGAAATAGAGACGAAACAAGGGCCATCCATCCCTGGCAACTCATCAGGTAAATGGGCCTTATATAACTTTTAAATATCAACTCTCGTTTGCGCTGAAATCACAAATTAGAAAGCTGAAATAGTACAGCGCCAACAACTGACCTGCGTGTACGTCTCCATATATTCCAAAACTATTCTGTATTTATTGTAATAAAGATAATATCTCTAACAATGCCGTGCTGTTCTATTCGGTGGTGTGGGAAAAACAGCAAAACATCTATTTACAAAACAAACGGAATCACATTTCATCGGTAATTAAATATTAAATATGTAATTTTTCAATTTTCGTCCATTATAGCAAAGCTCAAGTTAAACTGCTCGATTGAAGTGAAACAATTGACGACACCCGTCAATTGTTTCGAATTCGGGCTGGCCAATCAAAACGCAGTTGTCACCGTTATGGTTTGGCAGAATAGTTTTCAAACAAATTAACATGACATTTCGTTTATCTCTATTTCTGGTTATATACTCGATGACTGCAAACCAATCTACAACCTTATATGTATATACTATATTACTGCTACCACTGCCTTACATACACCATATTAAGAAAAATAATGTTCAATGATATTAGCAAGCTTACGAACTTAATAGCAAGGTGAGGTTAATGTGCTTAAAATAATTAGGGTAATTAATATAAAGTAAATAAAGTTAACATGAATAAACGAGTATAATATATTTATTAATTTGCATAAAAACTTAAAAACCAGAAACCAGAAATACCGCTCGAGTTTACGCGCGTGTCGTTCACAATCGAGACAAGGTTTTCTTGCGTAATTCAAACGTAATCTTAATTTACCACAGACTATTCGGTGTCCATTTCCTAGGACAGGCAATTTATAAATAACACAAATTAATAAATAAATAACACAAAGAATCATTAAAGATTTCTTTTTTTCTCTCAATAATAGATAGATGTACAGTTATCCACTTTATTGCTCGCACCTAGGAACAAAAACGTTACATAGACAGCTTAAAACTAATGTGAACAAAAGCGGCATCATCGCTAAGAGCGATCTCTTCCAGACAACCTTTAAGATATAGGAAATGTGTGCCCATAGCACACAAACAAAAATGAACATTAAATTTTATCAAATAGTAAATAGAATACGTTTACGTTCATTTGCCGGAATACGGTAGTTATACAGATCTTAGGAGATACAGATATTAGATACATTGTATTCAAGTTAGTCTTCAAATTCAGTTATTCTTATAAGCGAAGTTGTGTCAATTAGTTTTCATTTTAAATAATCTTTGATATCATGTATACAGATGACATAACAAGTCAAATAATTTCTTTTTAAATATGTTTAAGGGTAAGTGTGCGATCGCTACAGGCAAAGCATTATATATCTTAAGAAAGAAATAATAAATAAATAATTTCTGTGGCGTGTCGCTTCCAGCACATATGCAGAACACGGTCCTGCTCGATACGGCACGGCATTATTCGCCGGTTCTTGAACTTGAGTCCCTGACCCCGGCCGACTGTGCCAGTGCCGGGAAATACCGCCTCTCCCATTTAAAAATTCAAAATTATTTTTTTAGGCCTTGGGAGAGGCGAGAGTCTAAAATAGACAAATAATAATAATGGACACATTATAGCAATTCCTAGAAAAGCAAGTAGTGTTATGATTGCGGTCTGGATGCCTAGTTGAAAAAGTACATACTTCACGTTTCCTAGTAAATAGGGCCACATTTCTTTTTTAACAAACATGCATACTTCAAATACGTACATAGCGGGAAGCGTTAGAATCTTAACTTTTTTTAAAGCGGTCTACAAGATTCAAACGGGCCTACTTTACACATACTTCTGACACACTTTTTCTGGATAAAAAATACACGATTTAGGTCTATACACTTCCCACAGATGATGAGGTTATACCGCAAGCTTGAGCAAACGAATGCATGGTAGGCAATTAAGGCAGTTCTCTGATCACATTATGTGCGTTAGACGGTATAAAGCAAATACAATTTGATTCACTAAGTCTAAGACTATGCCGAGAAAATTGGACATAGTTATGCAAACTAGAACCAACCCACAATATCACTTTCGAGATAATTAGATTTTTGTAAAAACAGTGTGAAGAAATAAATATGTAAGTTATTTGAGACAAACAACGTGAGTTACGTGTAGCATTGAGAATGGTATAGGGAAACTATTATATTATATATCAATAAATAGAAAACATTATGTATTTCTTTATTTAGTTAATGAGAACCATGTGCTAGTTTTCGTAATGAAAACGCTAGAGATCTACAGTACTTCAGTACATGTGACATGGTTCTTTTTAGCTATTAAAAAGTTACTTATTTAGAGTTGGTACCCTGAAGGAATTTTATTTTCTCCATTTTGACTTGGTATATTGCCAGGATCTTATGTGAGCGGGTAAAGGACACGTCTGGTGTTCTACCTAAAATACATAACTCAATTTCAGTCGAGGTGTGGGTTGATTCTTGTTGCATAACTATGTCCACTGGTCGAGCATTCTACAATATCGTGTCCGTGACAGCTTACAGAGAGTTTCTGGGGCTTTCCATTATAAATATAAAATTGTATTATTTTTGTTTTTGACAGTAACGATATAGTTATACCTACATGTATATTAGTACATATGAATTATACCTAAATAAACTTATGCTTACTAATAAATACACGTTGCAGATTAGGATAATGTCAGAAGAAATTTTTAGTTATAGCACCGGCACGCTACGATGGCCGTTTTGACGTTTGTCGGCTTATCAAGTTTCGTATTATTTCATAACATTTTCATGACTACGTTGATGGAGATTATTGCTGTACATTATTGTCAATAGGGACGTGCAGTAAAATTTATGGAATGTATAATTTTACGACGCAACTCGGCATTTGTTTTTGGAAATTCGAAATTTTTAAACATGAAATCTAATACGAACATCACTTAAGGGATCGCTGGCCAACACAACTTCTACCTCCGGCAAACTCGCGTCAAAGCTCAATGCAAAACAAAGCAGTTTCGCATTGACGATATATTGAGTAAACATTTTTATTTTCGTTTTATTAAAACTTTTAATTAGCTACCCCTTGCAATACTAGGTATAAATCTAAAAACTTTTGGACGCGACTCGCATTTGATAGTTTTTTTTTTCGATATTGAATTGAGATTTGACCTTACTAATGTAATCTGTCAAAACGGCCATCATAGCGTGCCGGTACTGTAATATTAATAATTTAAAAATATACCTATTTTTAATTTCTATTTAACACTCATTTATTTGAACGTTAAGTAAAGTCTTGGGTTAAGAAACTGCCTTGACCCAAAACACTTGTTAAAGTTTGTATAACGTATTTGAGAAACATCTAGTTAGAATTCAAATGGCAACACTGAGCGTGCTAAACTGACGAGGCTGTGTCGTAATGTTTGTGCCTAAAATTGTAAATAATGAACCTTTTGGAGGGAAAAGTGTCGTTTTTATTTTGACTTTCAATTATTTTGTGGAATCTAAAATTCGCGAAATTATACGAATCTCGAACTAAAATACCCGTATCGGCCCGTTTTAAGGAATCCCGAGTCAATCCAAGCACGCCGCCTCAAATTGCCTATCCTCTTTGTGGCGGCCATATTTACGGAAACATAATTAAACTTCATGTTTAGGCTGATGGCTTTGCCAAAGCCTTAATAAATTAAAAAAAATCATAAAACTAACGTAATTGCCAATTTAGTGAAATTGAGTTATTAACATATCTGGTGTCAGCGAATCGAAAGCTACAACCCCCCTCTAATATTTTTTTAAATATCTTATTTAGTTTCAGTTTTATTGTTACGAGTCCTATGCTACTACAGCTCGAATTCAAAATTTTCCCGTGCTAATACGGTTCATTTTGCTTTGATCGTGCGGCAATGACACGGGCTTTCAGTATCTCTATTTTTGGGTATATAATCGATGTTAATTCAATGGGTCCTGTGAGTCTCATCCACAATCTTCTGGCCGCCCCGTCGTTATAGTCCCACCATCTAGCAGGTGGTCTACATCGAGGACGTGCGGCACAGTTACCGTTGCCACAACGCGCCTACGAAACGCGATCTCATGTTGCTAATTGTTTGATCTTTGAGATCCACGATGCTGACATTACAATGTTAACATGACAATATTAGCAAACTAATGTGTCAAGCTAACATAACGTGTCAAATCTGTAAATAGCGATAAGAGCGTGTAAGCGTTTTGGCTCTTAATATAAGTTTACATCTTTTTATGAATAATTAAAAAATAAATAAAGTTACTTTAGACAAAAAAATACTTTTTAACTTCGAAGAGAACATTTATAATAATTTTAGATTAGATTAGATTTTGCAGTAGAGCTGTGTTCCGGTTTTGAATGGTAAGGATGCTGGTGAAATTGTAGGCACATGTCAACTTATGTCTCAGGGTGACGGGCGCAGTGGGAGTACCCTCAGATCTTTGCAATATAAAGCTATGAGTGGCACTGTAACTGTTATGGATAGGCGTGTAGCTTACGATCAGGTGCATGACTTGTTCGTCCCGTCATTTCGTGTTATAAAAAAAACTTTACATATACCGATATTTTTTTTAATATCAACTAAATAGAACACGTGTTGTATACGACAGGTATACGTTTTTCAAAAGGTTTTAGTGTCGTTCGTAAAATAATTTCAGTACAGAGTACTAAAAAACTGACCTCAAAAGTTCGTAGAATTACATCTATTTGGCAAGTTTTATTGAAATCGGATACCGGGTATGCGCGTAACCGGATTCATCGCCTAGTTTGCCACCCATTGAGGTGAACTGTTTCCCCTAAATTTAAATGGGACCAAAACCGAAGTATCCTATTCCAACAAAAAAGAATCATCAAAATCGGTTCACAAATGCGCCGGAGTTATCGCGTAATATGCACACGAATTTAGAACCTCTTCCTTTTTTGAAGTCGGTTAAAAATAAGACTATGCAAAAACTAGAACCGCTATAATGTTGTAATAACTCAGAACTTAGAAATAGGCAACACCGTTTTAAGTACCAAGTTATACAAGTAAAGGTTACACGAGCTGTCTTAATTTAGTTTTACTGCACCTAGCCAAAGGCTGGGTTTAGGTGTGTCGCAATTGCCTAGGATAAAGTTTTGTTACGGAAAATTGTACACTACATTTTGTGCCTAAGGTGATACTTATGTGAATTGAATTCGTTTAAATGTGAGACCTATAGTCCATTTGTTTACGTACTTAACTAAATGTAAAGTCTGATTTAAGAAATGATTTTTACTTTCCTTCAAATACAAATATCATATGAAATTGCATACCTATTTTTATACCTATACATATATATATATTTTTAAAGATGTATCAAGGTTGTTTACATTTAGTTAAGTATCTAAACAAATGGACTACATCATATAACAGTAGTTAAAAAGAAATTTAACCAATCATATATCAAATTTAATAAATTTACTATTATTTGACGACTGGACACGTGCCTTGCACACCGGTTTCCATGGTTCCCGAGTGCATCCCCGGCCAGGTCAACGTAGAAAACTAACTTTTTTTAATTGTCTCGGGTCTGAGTGTGTGTGTGTGTGGTAACGTTGTTGTTTCCGATTTCCACAACACAAGTGATTTAGTTATTTACTTTGGGATCAAAGCAACGTGTGGGATGTTGTCTAATATATATTTATTTATTTAACTATACTGCCGTCCGCTAACGAAAATACAGCTAATAATAATAATAAAATATGTTTTTAAGATATCATAAAAAACCATAACCCAGTTTTAGAATATTGAAATTATTTAATGATATTCCAGCTATGCATCGTTTAGCGTAAGTTTCGATAAGTCGAACACCTTAACTAATTTTAACTATTTTTAAAACAGAATTTTGTGATCTATCCTTTGCTATTTAAAACGGTTATTTCGACATTAGTTATGTAGCCACGTTTTAGTTAGTGAACGGCAGTATAGTTGTCCGGAATT
>NW_020653855.1:989377-1017389 GCF_003589595.1 Hyposmocoma kahamanoa
GCGTGCTGATTTTGATTCAATTCGGAATAGAACCGATCGGGTAGTCTCGAAATCAGATGGGTTTCTGAGCGAGAAGATGAACTTGATTCAGACTATATCTTTCTAATTTGTGAGTTAAATCAGCTATTGTTCCGATTAGAAATGTCAAAAGTTTCCGATCGGCCAGTTGTGAACCGCAATTATGCGCCTCGACTCGGAAGAGACGCAGTTTCCGATCGGGAGAGGCAATTTGTACTTTTGTAAAAATCAATCTGTACTGTCCTGAAAGGGGTGAAAGTTTGTATAGAAAAACCAATGAAACTATGAAAATTAGTATAGTAAAGTAAGCTACACGAAGTGCTTATTCTACGCACACGAAGTCGAGGGCACCAGTTGTTTATAAATTATAAGTTACAGATATGACCACATGATGTTGTTGTTACTTCATTATTTTTAAGAAATGGATTGTCTTTACTAAAATGTTCTGTGTGTTTACCTTTGCTAAAACTAGCCTTTCTTTTTTTTCAGCTAGTCAACATCAAACAAAAATAGTATGCAAATTTGAAAACAAAGATGGCGCCCCAAGAGCGAACTCCTTGTTGCGAGGAAGAAGATTCCCGCCAAAACTCAACCATAGACAACAATCTATCAAATATAGACTTGAGCGGCGGATTTATAAATAAAGGATTCGTTAGCGACAGTGTTACCAGTAATGAGAATTTCATAAATTCAGAAAATGATAACAAAAAGAAAAAAGATAAAGAAGCTACCGACTTTGACGACTTGTTGCCATACGTAGGGGAATTTGGGTTATATCAGAAAATATTGTTCCTATTAATGATTCCGTTTGCATTTTTCGTGGCATTTGTTTATTTTTCGCAAATCTTTATGACTATTGTGCCTGAACAACATTGGTGCTGGATTCCGGAGCTGGCGAACTTAACTGTAGAAGAAAGGTAAGTTGTTTAGTTAATTCTTACACCAAGCTTTTGCGATTCAAATTTATATGTTATTTTTCAACATGATTTAAAAACATCTTTTGTACTGTACAGAGGAGTACTATTCCCTATACTATACTATAGTATATAGTCCCATTGTCACCGAGAAGTCAGAATTTGATAAGGAGATCCAACTCAATTTGAATGAAAAAAACTTTTTATTAAATTTCTCCCACTTCTGATGTCCCGATTTTTTTCGTCCCATGCAAAGAATTGATTAACTTACATGAAACTGAGTTAATCAGCACTAAAAAAAATTTGATCAATTTTATTCATTTTTATTGACAAGTCTCAATTGTATTTTATTTTTTTTATATTCTAATTACACAATTATATTTTAATTCAGTTAAAAGATAATCTTACTACTTTATTTGTGTCAGTTTTGTCATCTGTTAACTTATTGTTACCTCTTACAGTAGAAAAACTAAAGCCTCTCTACAAATGTCATATTAAATGTATGGAAGCGTTCAATGTTAAAATTTTGGATAAAAATAAAACTTTAAAAAAGTTATTGATGTCGATTTATTCATTAGGTCACGTACTTTGGATATCAGTTCAAAGCTTTTTGATATCTCTTATATTTGTGGAATAATCGCCTGGGCACACTTAACGATTACACCACGTATAACTTATTATAAGCAAGTGTAATGTAAATATAGGTTTGTTACGGTACTTATTTATTTTTATAATAAACCTTGAACAATGCAAACTTCCGATAAAATTATTGACGTAAGTAATATAATTATTCAAATCAGCTGTAGCAGCAGAATATATTAACCTGTAAGCAACACGACATACGGTCTGTTAGTTTTTTAAAGCATAATTACTATGTACTGTTTCCGTGATGTATTTTGTGTAAAAAAGGAGCAACAAAAACATCTTAAACATATGGTCTCAATCGATTTTTTTACGTAAACAACTCGTGTTGAATGTATAAATAGTCCTAGTGATTATTTGTTTGCGGTTGCGTTTATGCGTTTGTGCGTTTGTCAAATAATGTACGTTTTTAGTGTGTTTATAGATATTTTTTTATAATATCAATTGACGGGACATACAAGTCGTGCGGTAAATGTAACGTGCGGTAAACCACCAGGCGGTAAACGAAACGCCTATCCATAAGAATTACAGTGCTACTCAGGGGCCCTACTATGAGCTTATAAGCAATCAGCCAAATTCCATACAATTCACATGACGTGGTATAACTGAATTGCTTAAATTCGTATCATGACGTACACAAAGTTGAACGGGAATGGCAAGGCAAGATGAGTTAGCAAGAACTAGTTGGCATCTCCCAATAGCGAGATGGAAATACATACTAAATCATATAAAAGAAATAGACAGATGTACTACCCTGGGAGCGTTCAAGAACTATTAACCGATTGTGTTCAAAATGAGATAATTATATTTTTTATTTATTATTATTTAAAATCATAATTTGTCGTAAGACGAAATTACATGTCATGCAATGAATAAGATGAGTTTGTAATTTGATAATATAATTGGAACGTATCTTGTATTCGTACATTTTCATGATTTTCATCGATTAAATAATGCGTTAAAGTCCAATTTGGCGCTACGTAAAAGTTATTTTACGATTTTCGCTAAGTCAGTAAAATTATTAAAATACAATTTAAAAATTGCAATTACATTCATTCTAATAATTTATCAACAATACTCCGTAGATGGGAAACTCGAACTAAACTATTCAAAACGGTTCAATAGTTAATAGTATTTATTTACTCACAATTGGCTATATAGCCTAAAAAGATAACAAATAATTATGAAACTCAAAATATAATAACACTTAAACGTAAAAATGTAACAAAATCTCGACATTTCAAAAAAAGGTAGTCACGGAGTAACTTTCTTTGGATTGCTTATTCTGACAGATAATACCGCCATGTGCATGGCAAATGACACATCGTGATACGATTTTACTATGAAAAAAAGAAAGGAAAGGGAAAGAAGGAAAAGAAAAAAGAAAGGGAAGAAAACGGATTTCGGATGGGGACCGTAAACTGCATGGACAGTGAATTGTTTTTGGGAGCTCATACCGCGAATTTGACAGGCTATCCAACTTACGGGCTTAAGAGGGAGCAGAGGAAAAACTCCTAATCTTCGATTTGATTTTAGAGGGGTATATCCACTTTAAAGTTAAAAATAAAATATTGTATGAGTAACGACACGATATATTCAAGCATAGACATTAATTAGAAACATAAAACAATAAAGTTTCCTCGATAGATAAAAATCACGAAATGACCTCTAATTTTCACATTTTTTCGATTTATCCTGTAGCATTACAAGTTATTAGGACAAAAATTTGATAATTAATTATATTTATGCATGATCGACAACTATCACTACGGATTTTTTAAAATCCCTTTAGTTTTAGAGTTATTTCGCTAAAACGAATTTGGTACTTTTAATGCGCAAAATTCAACATCTCCTGTCGCATGTCACGCGAACTTCAGGTATATATTTGTTTCACAAATTTGGACGGAGCCAACGTCAAAACTTTTTTGGTATGCTTAAATAGGATTGCTATAAGAGCTCACAGTAGGCCCCCAGAGCTTTAAATCGCAAAGATCATAGTCGTCGTTGTAGACATGGCTCTACAACATATCAAAATATTGAATCTCTAGTGACAATGAGAGAAAGAACAAAGGCAAACTCATAATTAAAATAATTCGTTAGCGTCTTCAAATATCTTAATTAAAAGTTTGAATAAAATAAATACATTAGGTTTTTCAAATTATAATAGCGGCATAACTAAGTCTGGAAATAAAATCGTAACTAATTTGTAAGGAAACGGACTGATATCTATAACTGTCAGTCTCTTAGTTTCTTAACGTTGAGCGACATCTAGCCGCCAAAAAAAGAACTTCGGTGCCTACATATGAATATGGTCCACATGAAATTAGTTCACGTAATATCAAATGTATTGATTCGACCGATTTGTAATAAGGTATTAACTACTTCATTACAAAGTATAAAGTAGATAATTCTTTCTCTAAAATGCCACGCGAGAAAATAGCAAAATTGACAAAAAAGTTCCCGAAATCAGAGATAGATGGCACGTTTCACAAAAAAAATAATTTGTGTCCGAGTTTCCAATGCAATAGTTTAATTTAGTCGTGGCTTAACTTCATGCTTTTTTACCATACCAGTATAAAAAATAATTCCCTCTGAACTTTCGTTCATTCAGCTTCTATTAACTCTGTTTGAGGATTCTGTAATTTATTTTGATATAATAATACACCGAACTTAGAATAATAACGCATAGAAACCTAGTCCGCACACGTTAAGTGAGGCAAATTGAAGCGCTCCCAATGGGCCTACACGAGCGGGCGGACCTTCAGTGCTCAAGGTCAACTTGCATCGCGGACAGCTCAAGAATTTTAGCTAAAAATGACGAAATGTGCGGTAAATGAGTGTAAAAATACGTCAGACAAACATAAAATAGATACTAACATCACATTCCACAAGGAAGTAACGCGTTTCAACTTGTATTTTTATATAAATATTCACTAAAACCGAAAATTAACCTACTACTAAAACTAGCCTACATGAATTTGATTTTTGCCTCACATGTGACAGTTCGTTTGATATGAAACTATCATTCCATGCGTTATTATTCTAAGACACCGAATATATTTTATTCAATTAAGTACGTAACACATAACCTCCAAAACTTCAAACCGTCATATCTTTAATACTAGACTTCTCAGAATAGTAAACCCAAAACAAAATTTGTTCAGGAATTTCAAATCAATATTTCCGCATACAAATTATGTCAACATAAATTTATATGGGAGTTTGTCATTATTCTTTGTTTTGTTGTACAATAAAGTATTTACATACATACATACATACATACATACAATTGGCAAAACACGATCGCTGAATGTGTTAAATAGCAGAGTTATAAAATGTCACATAATATACATAATTTGTTTTATTCGTATTGTTTTCATGGCTTAACATGTGATAAAAGCACTTTTGCAATACGATCACATATCTTTATTATACGAGGAATGCGACTATTGTGTACCTAAAATACAACTTTATGTATCGCAATTATCTACCTAAAAATATGATCAGATTCACGGACGATTAAAAACTTCGTCGGTTTGTAAACGCTTGTATCCGGTAGCTGTGGGCAGCCTTCCGGACCGGCGGACCGGACATCCGTTAAACAAATAACTAATGAATCCAAAAGGCGTAATTTCTGTGTTTTGTGTGTCTATGTATTCCCATGGCTTAGACTTTGTACGGCTGACATGGCATTTGTTATCTTTATTTATTTTTATTCAACACACTCTGGCGCAGGGTCGAAGCGTCGCGACGCATGTTTTTCGCTTAAAGCATATTCATCTCTATTTTCCCATTCTTAAGGTACAAATATATGATATGCAAGTATGCTATACGTGTACTTGCATATCATATCATCGTATACAAGTATAGTAAACTATGCTGTGTTCCGGTTTTGAAAGGTAAGGGTGCTAGTGAAATTACAGGCACATGGGACTTGTCAACTTGTCTCAGGGTGATGGCCGCAGTGGCAGTGCCCCTCAGATCTTTGCGATTTAAAGGTCTGAGTGGTGCTGCAACTGTTATGGACAGGCGTGTAGCTTAACATCAAGTGCACGACTTGTTCGTCCCGTTACTTAAGAATATAAAAAAAACACGCGACACGACGCTTTGACTTTGCTCCAGTGTGAGTTGAGTCTAGCGTGATTTACGGGAATCTATTGTAATCAGTCCGTAGACAACATATATTAATGTTTACTGTGCAAAAATTAGTTGTATATTAAAAATAAGTTTTGATTGGTTTGCATGGTGTCACATTTATGGGAACAATATATTTAAAGATCTTTGTAAAACCGTATAGCAAATAAATAAAGATGAATATGAATATAACTTTGAACACTTTATATTCTTTTGAACAATGTGACACATATCGTTAAAATTTCAATGGAAATTGAGACAACAGTGTGTTGTATATAGTTAACAGAAGTTGAGTTCAACGGAACCGGAATTACAATAATAAGGTGGTCGATTAGTTGTGACCTAGAGTTTTGCACGAATTCGTCGACCTTTCACGTTGTCTGACCTCACTTGAGGTCAGTCTCACTCGTGCTGATTTTTAGACAATTGATTATTATTAATATGTATAATAACAGAAAGCATGGCATCCTTTCCAGGGTGAGACGGTACTTCACACTGGAACACCCCCATATATCATATCTAGTTTTGATTATAGTGACTCTATCTACCGACCCTTAGGGTATACGAAAAGGACTCTCTGATTACGAGTTCACGTGTGGCGCTGTGAGTTCGTATTCTGATGTTCAAAGGATTTGGAAGAGGGTCCAAGGGGCCTAGGAGGCCTACCACAACCTCTTAAAACAATATTACTTTAACCTTACATTGACTTTTCGTATTATGACGCGCTTAAAGTAAGCTTATTCGTAATGTTAAAACTATGATGTTTTATCATTGACTTACAAATAAATGGACGACGGGTCTAATACAAAAACCACGAAAAAAATGTCCCAAGTTAACCTATTTAAACGTAGTGACATGTAAAGGAATATGAAAAAGCTAAAACGTTGAATTTAAATTGTAATGTCATCGCAGTACTGTCTAATTTTGCTTGCTTCGCTGTCAGTCGAACAAACGAAGACTAAAGCGTAAATGACGCTCTGTGTACGATTTTAACGCCCTATAAGTTCGGACACTTTTTAGCGCCGACCCGACGTCCATATAATCGTAAGTCAATGTGTTTTATTGTTTTTTATTCACTCAGTTCGTACCATGACGCGACTTTGACATTAAAGTAATATTGCTCTTATGTCAAATTTAGCAATCTCAAAATAGATAGACACGCGGATGCAACGGAAACAATATTTTTTTCAGTTTCATTGTCTTAATATTGATTTGTAATTATTAAAAGTTAAGTTGAACTTATTTATTTACATATATCTCTTCAACATTTTGTTTATTTTTTATTTAATAGCACTTGGGAAATAATTTCTCGTAAAATAAAAATACGCATGTTTATTTCACAAAACTATGACAGCGCCATCTATATGCTCATTGGCGAAACTAACAGTTGACACTAGACTATAGTTCCGAGTTAACAACGTGAATATCAAGACTCAGCTTGTTTTATTTATTTTTCTTCATGAAAATGCGGAATAATAATTGAAAACAACGTAATTTTAATACATTTCATTATTACATACTTATCTTTTCTTGGCAGTTAAAATTCTCTGAATGTAAATAACATTAAGTACTTTAACATTACACTACGATAACACGATCAACATCAAAAAAGAAAGAGATGGCACATATACAGTTAGATACAGTTCATATAGCGTTATTTCTTTACTATTTTCAGTAAGGAATAGACAATATTGGGAAATCATTCGTTCTTTCAGTCATTTTAGCAATAATACATTTCTTGGTAGACAAGTTTGTCATGGTAAGAATTTGATTAATATTGTAAGAAGCTTACTTTAATATACATTGAAATAACATTGTTTTTGGAAATGTTATGAGAAGATAGGACAGACAGAGTATAGGAATAGTCGATTCCTTGTCAATAAAACCCTAAGAAATCAGCGGAAATCTTGCAAGGACCTGAAATATCGCCTACAAGAAGTGAGAATGTTGAGAGTTAGCAAATTGACTGTAAGGAAACTTAGCGAAACAGGTCTACATTCTCAAAGACGTGCTCGAGGTAGTGTTTCATAGAGCATGAAATTAAAATGAGTTTGGTGAGAATGAAATGAGAAATTCTCACTTTTTGTAGATGATTTTTAAGATGTTTGCAAGATTTACATCGATTTTTTAGGGCTTGATAGACTTGGAATCGATCATTCCTATGCTGTGGATACCTTTTCCTTCCAGAACCAGAATCAATCTCTTGGAACCTCTTTCAAATTCTTTGAACCTTAGAATGCGAAATTCCAAGCCGCCGTGTGATATAATGTTTGAAGAGGTTGCAAACTGTTAATATGCCGTGACCAGGATCACGGCATTAAAATAGAATACTTCGGTCCACATAATTTATTTCATCATTCGAAAGAAAAAAGGAAGGCTGTAACAAGAACAGGGCATAAAAAAACAGGTACAGCGATACAAAACACTGCCTATACTTAAATACTAAAAACGTGAGACAGATTTACCCCGAAAGGGCTGAGTTATACAATATTACTAAATTATATTGGTATTAAAATTTGCACGTGTTTGAGGTTGGGAACTGGTAAAAGGATTAAAATTAGACGAGCAGCACTGCTCGCTTCAGCGATTAAGCAGAATGTGACCACGGAACGAAAACAAAGTGAGAAAGACGGGCAACGGGATTAAAGAACGATTCAAAATTTGAAAACAAGTGGCCGGGAACCAGATAAAAGGTGAATAAAAAGGCGGAACGACGATAGAAGGAGGTCGCATCGTCGCACTTTTGTTAAACCTTTCACCTAGAAGAGTGACGACTTTACTAGCCACTACAGTGTTATCCATATCGTAATGAAACTTATTTAAGTGAACACTACTTGCGTAGTACTTGTATTAATCAATAAAACAGTGAAACTAAGAAATATTTACACAACAGACGATAATAAACAGAAAAAATCCCGCGTTTTATTGACAAAATTGGAGAATTTTGTCATAAAATTTGGAATTTAACTTAACATAATGTATTATCATTAAGTGCTCTTAGTTTGGGTTTAAATGATATATGAATTAATGATAAAAAGAACTAATAAATAAAAAATTTTTAAGTTTAATGAAGCTGCTGAATTTCTTTGTGTAACGTCTTTGTTATACGAGTTCTAACAAAAAGCGGTAATACTTAAGTTTTTATTAGCTGGCTTAGACGTAAACTCAATGCCAAAAAAAGTTTACACCTTGGAAATGGTCGATATAACAACGTATTACACTACCCGATTTCAAGGACCCTACGACATGGGCGGCCGTTGTTCCTAATTAGGGCGCCGACTTATTAACTTATGTATAACAGCGCGATATTAAAACAGTTGATTACCGATTATCAAGTAATCGAGTACTTAGTTGATTCGCTAAATCAATAACTGTAGTTATTATTTAGAGCGGGTAACACCGAATGCAGTTGTAAGTGTCAGTTTTTAGGCGGGGAAGAAGTTCGACAGGTCGCCGGTTGTGAGAGTACACTTACAAACACATTGCCTCTAAATTTAACTATTTTGACGTTATTATTCACCGCGGGGCTTAACAAATTTAACTGCCTCCGTGGCCGAACGGTTACCATACCGGACTGCCACGCAGAGGTCCCCGGGTTCGATTCCCGGGCCGGGAGAAATATTTGTATGGCCTACATTTATTTCTCTCGTGAGTTTGGGTGTAATTTGTGGTTGTCTATGTGTGTGTCCATGGCACCCGCGACACAGGGTTTCCCTAGTGCGGGGCTATGTTGAGTGTGTGCGTTATTATTATTATTATTATTATTATTAAATTTATAACGAAGAACGTATAGACCAATTATCAAATAATTCCTGACACAATTAATGACGAGGGAGTTTCCCTCAACGTTTTCCCAAAAAGAAACGTCTTACTCCGACATGTAATAACTCGCCCAAATTAGGAACCCTAATGCTCTGGCCATACAGAGGCAGCCGTGGAAGCCGCGCGTCAGTCATGCGTTTCGGTGTGGCAGGGTTCATTATTATAAACTCGTACATTACAAAAATTCCCGCGCCCGGAACGCTTTAGCGGACGCCTCTGTGTGGCCTGAGCATAATACCCCAACTTTTATTACACCTCACTAAATTAAATTTAGAGTCCTTTGAAATCGGGTAGTGAAATACGCGTTTTAGCTTGACCAATCAAAGAGCATCGTATTTTTTTAAACTGTGTATTCATTTATTTGGATAGCCAAAGGTTCCATCATACAGCCTCTTCATATGTTAGTATTTTTTCTTTATTTTAATAGAAAAGGCTCCAAGCGCCTGGGGGTCTACTCCCGCGTTCTTCGTCCGTCATCCGTCGTGATGCAAATGAAGCTTCATACTTAGCATTGTATTTTGATTACTTATTTGACAGTAATTGTTTTGGACCTTAGACTATTTATTTTTTTCCATCCTCTAAGTTTTGGACGAATGTCAGATGGAGAAATGGAGTAGATCGCCAGTTACTATTTGTTTTTTTTTTAATTTATTTTCCAACACCAAATTGTATACATTTATCGTTCTTAAGTACTGCGATCCGTTTATGTACAGTCATCACATAGCATTATAGCGCATTCTTTTTGATAAACGAAATTAAACATTCAAATAAATTAAGAGTTAAACAAGAAAAATTGTAATTGTTACTTCTAATCATAATGTTTTTAATTTTTTATTACCTTAATTAATTTTTGTATATACTAACAACAATAACTAACAATATATACAGTACTAGAGTATTGTTTGATGAAAAATGTTTTCAACCTGTTTTTACATTGCTTTACATGCTAATATTTTCTGTATAAGGTGTATAGCTTAGAATAATATAACGCATAGAAACCTAGTCCGCACACGCTAAGTGAGGCAAATTGAAGCGCGCCAAAAGGGCCTACACGAGCGGGCGGGCCTTCAGTGCTCAAGGTCAACTTGCACCGCGAACAGCTCCAGAATTTTAGCTAAAAATGACGAAATGTGCGGTAAATGAGTGTAAAAATACGTCAGACAAACATAAAATAGATACTAACATCACATTCCACAAGGAAGTAACGCGTTTCAACTTGTATTTTTATATAAATATTCACTAAAACCGAAAATTAACCTACTACTAAAACTAGCCTACATAAATTTGATTTTTGCCTCACTTGTGACAGTTCGTTTGATATGAAACTATCATTCTATGCGTTATTATTCTAAGGTGTATAGGTAGTGTTTAGCGTATCTGGGAGCATGTAACCCCTTGTTCTTTGTCCATATACATTTATATATTTCGGTTTCTAAGTCGGTAAGTACGATAAACTACGCAAATTAGAAGGTCTCCTTTTTTGTTCCAAGCCATGAATTAGTGTGAAGCTTTCACAAATAGTTAGCATTCTTATTTTATGAAATATACTTAGCACTTTACAGTGACCAAATAATTGTTCTTAGTCATCCTTATACATGTTTTTAATTTTAACAGGTACAATTGTTTTAAGTAGTGTTGTTTGTAAGTTGTATATATTTTCCAAGTAAGTCTTATAGGTACTTCCGTGGCTGTTCAACCCGTACGAGATTACTGAGTCCACCAACGCTAAGTAATGTTCTTAATGTTTTGAATATAACGAAGAACAGAGAATTATTAATATTATTATTATTCATTTCATATGTCATGGAGGGTTGATGAACGCTTACCCCGTTTTTATACTATTAAAATGTAATAGTCAACCGGGACCATGGAACCAGTAAAGGGCCCGAAACGTTGGTTTGTTTGAAAAACATAGGTACGCGATTTAAATCCGGAAAAATAGTGTCATTTCCTATGTGTAACAATCGCGAAAACCTAAGAACTCGATATTAAATTGTCATGGTAAAAGAAGTATCGTAATATGCCCATCGTAAACTCGTCGCATACCCATTTTTTTACATATAAATTTAAACTAAAACTTAATTAGTGTAAAAACTGTAGCTGCAAAAACTCGTCATTTTTTTTTCTCGTATAATTAATGATAACTTTTATGACAATTCATAAAAATCTCCACAATATAATCTTTTAACAACGTATACTAATTAAAGTAAAAATAACACCAAATCTATGTTTGTTTGTAACAAATGAGCGGATTTTTTTTTTCATTAATCTTTAATTTTTTACGACTGTGTAGGTAATTTTGGCTTGGATACAAGTCCTTTGAGCCAAGTCTTCGTTTAATTATGTTTCTGTAAATATGGCCGCCACAAAGAGGATAGGCAATTTGAGGTGGCGTGCTTGAATTGACTCAGGATGCCTTAGATCGGGCCGATACGGGTATTTTAGTTCGAGATTCGCATTATTTCGCGTTTTAATCGTCGATTAAGGCACAATAGCACTATCCTATTCCACTTTAAACTAGATTTCACAAAATAATTGAAAGTCAAAATAAAAACGACACTTTTCCATCCAAAAGGCCCAGAGCGAATCCCTTATATTACTTCATCACCTGCATTTGGTAGAGGTGAGGCATATCGATAAAAATTTTCGACAATTTAATGTATAAATTTAGGGCGCGGTAAAACCGAGTATCATAGTTGTCTGTTTTATTATTCATTATAATACAAAACAGTTTATACAATATTAATACTTGATCGAATTCGTTCATAGATAGATAGATAGATATACATCGTTCAGGATAAGTCAGAAAAATAAAACTTTATAAGAGAGAACTTGCTTCAAAAATCAAATACACTAAAAACCAATCGACTTTACTTCGTACCTTTTCAAATGTCACATTGAACACTCTTAATCAAAGGCTGTATGGTGTCAAATGTTTGCCTTTTCCTTTACGAAAAGAATGGAAAAAAACAACTTATAATCAAAGCTAGGACTTTTATTTTGTTAAATGTAAATGCGCTTTTGACCTCCATCTCACCTGATGGAAAGTAACGATGAGGTCGACGTTGGAGCATGCACACCTAAATATTGTCTGTTCACTCTCGCCTCGAAAAGGTCCAAATTATAACTTTCAGGGAATTCCACTCCATAGCCGTTCGCCATATAAATGTGGAAGCGTAATGCTTCGGGCGAATCTTTATATCCACAAAGAAGCCAAGTCCCCCGGTGATGCAAAAGGGAACATATAAATAACTTCGCACATGATAACTAACATAGTATTATCTCCAAAATTGCGTCATATTATGTTTTGTCTCAAAATGTATGTCATTCGCATACGATTTAATTTTAAAGTTCCAGGACAACACTTGTTGCAAGCTCGCAATTTTTGAGATAATATATACTAGGTTAGACATTGACTTACAATTATATGGGCGTCGGGTCCGCGCTAAAAAGTGTCCGAACTTATAGGGCGTTAAAATCGTATACAGAGCGTCATTCACGCTTTAGTCTTCGTTTGTTCGACTGACAGCGAAGCAAGCAAAATTAGACAGTACTGCGATGACATTACAATTTAAATTCAACGTTTTAGCTTTTTCATATTCCTTTACATGTCACAACGTTTAAATAGGTCGACTTGGGACATTTTTTTCGTGGTTTTTGTATTAGACCCGTCGTCCATTTATTTGTAAGTCAATGAGGTTAGATGTCATGTGCGACATATGAAGAGGATGTAGGTAAAACCTTTGCCTAACCAAATAGACCAAATAGACGGGTGAAAATTAAAATTAAATAATCTCAGTATAGAGTACTAAAAAAACCGACCTCAAAAGTACGTGGAATTACGTCTATTTGCTAAGTTTTATTGAAATATCCCCTAGTTCGCCACTATACAGGACTTGACACTGGAGATAATAAAAATAGGTTCTCACTACGACACTACACAAAGTATATTGAGAGAAAAACGCATTGAATTGGAGATTTATTTAGATTGTATAAAGCACAAGTTCGATCCTGTATGGAGTACTGCTGCCACCTTTGGGACGGCTCTGCCCAATACCAGTTAGCTGCCTTGGACTCGGTGGAGCGTAAAGCAAAGAGACTTATTAACAATAATCCTCTTGTGGAGTCGAAGCTCCAAAATCTCGATCATCGCAGAAAAGTAGCCTGCTTGTCGGTTTTCTATCGGATACATTTCGGGGAGTGTGCGCAGGAACTTTTCAATTTGGTTCCGCCCTCACCGTTCCTCCTTCGGTCGACTAGAAGGTCCGGAGCACTCCATTCTTATGTCGTTGATATTCCACCTATTCGCACTAAGCGCTTTGCCTCCTCCTTCCTGATGCGTACGGCAAAGGAATGGAATGCTCTACCGGCATCTGTATTTCCCGAAAAGTACAATTTGGGGCTATTCAAGGCTAGAGTGAATAGGCATTTTTTAGGCAAACGCGTCCCATCGTCGGTCACATCGTCGCTTAACATCAGGTGAGATTGTGGCCAAGCGTGTGTCTATTATATATTTAAAAAAAAAAAAAAAAAGATATAGCAAAATCAACCATTAAAGTAATTGCTCCTAAATTGAAGTTAGGCGCTATTTATAAAAATGAATCTTCACGCATGAACAGCCACCCTTCGAGGTGGATGATTTTCTTCAAAATAAAATGGGACCACTATGGAAGTACCCCCTTTCCAACAAAAAAAGAATCATGAAAATCGGTTCACAAATACCGGAGTTATCGCGTAACATACATACAAAAAAAACATACAGTCGAATTGAAAACCTCCTCCTTTATTGAAGTCGTTTAAAAAGACCCTCTTTTGCAGACGTCAGAATAAATCGTATCAGGGCTTGAGCTCTTAGAGCAATCATATTTAAGCCTGTAAGTTGGATTGCCTGTCAAATTCGTACTACGAGCTCACAAAAACAATTCGCTATCCATGCAGTTTACGTTCCTCATTCGAAATCCGTTCACCTTTTCTTTCCTAGCAAAATCGTATCATGGCGTGCCGTTTGCCATGCAAATCTGTAAAAATAAGCAATTCAAAAAAAGTTACTCCGTGACTACGTTTTTTAGATTTTGTTACATTTTTAAGAAATTTCGTTTAAGTTTTATTATATTTTCAGTTTCATAATTCTTTGTTATCTTTTTAGGCTATATAGCCAATTGTCAATAAATAAATACTGTTAACTATTGAGCGTTTTTTGAAAATTTTAGTTTGAGTTTCTAATCTTTAAAGTATTGTTGATAAATTATTGGCATGAATGTTATTGCAATTTTTAAATGGAGTTTTAATCATTTTAATAATTTTATTGACCGAAAATCGTAAAATAACTTTATAAGTAGTGCCAAATTTGACTATAATGCAATCAATAAAAATGTACGAATACAAGATACGTTCCAATTATGTTATCAAATTACAAACTCACCTTATTAATTTCAGTGATAATGACTAAACGTGACATGTAGTTTTGTCGTACGACAAATTGTAAAGTACAATTGAAAAGTTGCCGATATTACAAAACAACGTAATTAGCATTATTAATAATAAAATTAATAAAAAAAATATAATTATTCCCATTTTGAACACAATCGGTTAATAGTGCATAAACGCTCCCAGGATAGTGCATCTGTCTATTTCTTTCATATGATTTAGTATGTAGTTTCATCTCGCTCTTGTTAGAGGTCAGCTAGCCAGCCTGAGACAATAATTAACGTTTAAAAAGTAAAATTCATCATCCTGTCATGCCATTCCCGTTCCACTTTGTGTAAGGTCATGATACGAATTTAAGCAATTCAGTTTTACCACGTCAAGTGAATTGCATGGAACTTAACTGGCTGTTTATAAGCTCATAGTAGGCCGTCTGAAGTACGGAAAAATTAGTTTTTTGTGCGTTTACAATAAATAACCTTGAGATCGCCGGTCATTCTCGTGGTTGTACGGTTGCCGCATTGATCGTAAAAACCGGCGATGACTCCATTTGTGGACACAAGGAAACAAATTTCTCTTCAATAGAATAGTTTTTATAGTGCATAATTAAAAGAAAAAGTCATTTGACCGGATGTCCGTTCCCACAATAGTTCGACGGTTGAAATGGCGGCATTCGCACGAATTTTTTTATAAAAAAAATTAGGAATATCACACACGTTGCTCTGATCCCAAAGTAAGAAACAGCACATATGTCATGGAAATCGGAAACAACGACGGTACCACTAACACCCAGGCCCGAGACAATATTGAATTGTTCTTCATTGACCCGGCCGGCAATGAACCCGGGATTTAAGAGTAGCGACACAAGTTATGGGACATGTCGTGCGCCTAGTGGTAAGCGATACACGTGTCCAGAACAGTTGCAGTGTCGCTCAGAGCTTGCAATGGCAAAGATCGGACGAACACTGCCACTGCGCCCGTCACTCTGAGACACAATAAATTTCACCAACACTCTTCACACGCGTCACATTGCTGTTTGGCGGTAGAATTAGATATGAGTAGATATTCCTGGACGAACTCTTTCACACGGAACTTAAATGGCACTAAAATATTTTTTTTATTTACTTGTATTCAGGTTACAAAGACCCATAAATACATACCTTACAGACCAACATACATAATAATACAAAACACACATATAATATATACCTTAAGGAATAACATATATACAACCTTAGAATAATAACGCATAGAAACCGAGTCCGCACACGCTAAGTGAGGCAAATTGAAGCGCTCCTAAAGGGCCTACACGAGCGGGCGGGCCCTCAGTGCTCAAGGTCAACTTGCACCGAGAACAGATCAAGAATTTTAGCTAAAAATGACGAAATGTGCGCTAAATGAGTGTAAAAGTACGTCAGACAAACATAAAATAGATACTAACATCACATTCCACAAGGAAGTAACGCGTTTCAACTTGTATTTTTATATAAATATTCACTAAAACCGAAAATTAACCTACTACTAAAAGTAGCCTACATGAATTTGATTTTTGCCTCACTTGCGACAGTTCGTTTGATATGAAACTATCATTCTATGCGTTATTATTCTAAGCATACAATATAATAAATTACTATTTCTAACTGGATGCTGATAAGCAATAACGTGTCAATCAACAGGATCGCAGTTATGCGAAAATGGCACCTAATGATTTTTCGATGTTTTTGATAGTTAGTACTAAAATTTGTTGTTAACAGTTGTTGGGCAATTATAATAATAAATCACAACAATTCATTCAAACGTAACGAAACAATCTTTAGAGGTCATTTTAGCAAAACTATAATCATGTTGATTGACATGTTATTCCTTTGCAGCATCCAACTAATCTACACGAATTGCACTTGTCGGCGACGTGTGGCGCAATCTGGTGTCAGGTAACCGGCCGCGGAATCGCCACATACGTACATATGAACATACGTACAAAAAATAACACAACCGAATTGGGAACCTACTCTTTTTTTTAAAGTTGGTTAAAAATAAACTAGCTGTTCTTGATAGTCGTCTGCACAAAGTCACAAATGCATTTAAGAGGCAATGTATACGCTTCTATAATAAGATTCCAGGTGATATTCAACATTTGCCATTTACTGTAGTGAAATAAAAACTTTGTTCTAATGGTTATTATACAACTTCTGCGTACTTGTATGACAAAATTCCGTGATAGTGACCCGTTTAGCTCTAGCAGGTAGTCTCGGTCTAAGATGTTTGAAATCTATATGATAAATGTACAAAGAGCAACACCTACGAATGAGCAGTAAAGGTGTGCTTACCTATGAAATAAAGATGATTTTGACTTTGAGCGGTAAGACTTTTTTCGTGCACCCCACTTTACTTTTTATGCATCGAGTATATAACCAGAAATAGTGACAAAATGTCATTTAATTTGTTTGAAAACTATTCTGCGAAATCATTACGGTGACAACTGCGCTCCGATTGGCCAACTCGAATTCGAAACAATTGACGGGTGTCGTCAATTGTCGGGCTGCACGCACACATCGTGGTCGTGATGAGTTGCCAGTGAAGGATGGTCCGTATATCGTCTCTATTTCTGGTTACATACTTGAAGTTTTTATGTAACCGTGATATTCGATTAATATAATTACTATAATTATATGTAAATGCGTGGATCTTTAAGTAACACGTGGTAAATACGGTTGTCGGGGCAAGCATTCTAAATCAATTAACAAGACAATTTATTCAATGTTAAAATACCAATAAGTAATTGATGCCTACATTTTTTATATATAATTTATGATATGTTTACATATAATGTGCATTAATCATAGAAGTATGTGTCGTTATAAAATACCTTCCTGTACTACCGGTCAGACGTATATACATCCAACCTTACCTAATCTAAATCAGCTACTTATGCTATAGAGTCTCTACTACCTCAAATAGCTTTGGTTGATTCTGCATATCAATGAAAGTGGTGAATCAATCAATTTGGAAAAAAAATGTAGTATAATCGATGATGTACATCATTAAACACAAACCTACCTCGAAATTTTACAAGAAAACTGCTGTTGTCAATAGGTACTTACGATATTTAGTAGCAGTAGAGCTTCTTGTGAAAGAGTTCGTCCAGGGAAGTACTTCCACCTTCTTACCTACATATTTTCACCTTACTTTACCTATTTCTACCGCTAGGCAATTATGTCAGTATTACTGTATTCCGGTTTGGATGGGTAAGAGTGCTGCTGAAATTACAAACATATGGGACTTGTCAACAACAACGAACAGGGATGATTGATAGTTGTCATACAGCCGTTCGCAAGAGAGTGGCATCCCTGTTGGCCAGGGTGAGAGGCAGTACCAACAGTCTTCTCAAGGTGGTAGCAGAGAGGATGGACAGCCCAATCCTTAAGTAATGAAATAAATATTTTTATTCGCAAGCAAACACGGTAAGAAAAGATATTATTATGGTGTCAAGAACACGTGTTGCACCAGATACTGGCACGCAAATATTAAAATAAATGGAAGTTAAATAATGTCATAAATTAAAATTATACAATTTGTCAAATAAGCAATGTCATATAAAATTAAGTACAAATGCCAATAAAATCATAAATTAAACAATATCAAAGAACCATGTCAACCGTGACCATGGGACCTGTAAAGGGCCCGAAACGTCGGTTTGTTTGAAAAAACAAATATACGCGATTTAAATCCGGAAAAATAGTTTCATTCCTAAATATCAAAGAAGTGAGAACAGCACAAATATAAGCAAAATGTCAAATACAAACAAAATGTTAATTTCTTTTTATTATTAAAAAATCTTTGATATCGCATAAACACAGATCACATAGCAAATCAAATAACTTTTTTTTAAATATTTTTATAGGTAAATCTGCGATAGCTGCAGGCAAAGCATTATTTATTATTTATTAGTATTGGATGTCCATCCTTCATGAAAATGAACACTTTGCTTCCTACTAACATATACGGGGGGCGCACTATAAGTTTCCGGAATGCATAAGAAAAAAGTACTATAAATGGTCAGAAATGAATTTATTGTTTCTCAAAACATTCTCCGTTAGCGTTAATGCACTTTTTCATACGTATGAAACAATTTTGAAAACATTAATGCCACTCCTCAGTGACAATCTCTGAAACATATTTTTCATACTCTTCGACAGCCTCTTCAGGTGACGAAAATCGTAGACCCCGTAACTGGTTCTTAATTTTTGAAAATAAATAAAAGTCACAAGGTGCCAGGTCGGGACTGTATGTTGTGTGACAGTGCGGGATGGCTCATAAGGTCAACGTTATTCACCTTCAAAAATTCATTTGTCTGTCTGGCCGTGTGAGAACTGGCATTATCGTGGTTGTTTTTACGTTGTTTGTCAATATCTTCGGTCAACAAACAAATGGTCGTGTACTAATCACTATTCAGGGTACAACGATTCTCCAAAGCAACAGTAGCCACGTGTGCAATTTTATTAAAAAAAGAAGCAATCATCCGCTTAGAGGCACTTTGTGCGCGCGCTACTTTGGTTGATTTCGGCTCATCTCGAAAGACCCATACGCTCGATTGCTGCTTTGTTTTGGGATCGTAACTATAAATCCATATTTCTTCACCTGTCACTATGTTCCACACCAAATTTGACGCCCCTTCGTTAAATCTGGTAAGCATGGCATTGCACCAAGTGACGCGATCCGTTTTTTGAGCCTCAGTCAAATTGTGTGGGATCCACCGAGAGCACAGCTTTTTCACAACATATTGGGATGTTTGTATAGTATGGATTGTATTTGACTCATGCCTATGCCTAAAGATGCCCAAATCTCATGGTATGTCACATGCCTTTCTGTTTTGTTCATACGGCGCACAGCATCGACGTTTTTGTTATTCATAGCAGTGGACGGGCGACCATCATGAAATTCGTAACTGAGTTTCACACGATCGCGTTTGAATTCTGTAAACCAGCTATAAATAATCGTCTTGCATGGTGCTTCATCGCCAAAAGCAGTCTGATGGCGATGGAAGCTCCACTGAGCTGTTAAATTACACTTAAAAGCCGTAGAAAATCACCCTACGAAAATTTTCCCGAGTTAAATCCATGGTGACGTAGACAACCAATTTCTAAAATGACGCCACAATGTAAAAACAAGTGACAATCAGATGAAACAAACTGTATTTCTACAGCCAAAGAGTTCAATTTTCAAATGTTGTAATTACTTTTTAAATATTGTTTATGTAAGTGGCCAGTTCCGGAAACTTACAGTGCGCCCTATGTATGTAAGTACCTACTAAGACCATATGGACGTATGTATAACTGTACCTACTGTCTGAAATAAAATTGTTTTATTTCATTATATTCATTAAGGTTTCTGCTAATTAAGTTTTCTGGTAAAAAACACGTTTAAACGGTAACACGGATAAGTATTAAGTTGCTACCTAAATCCAAAAACATAACGATTTGAACGGTATTTATACCCGGTATATACTGACGTCAGCCGTAGTGTCTGACCACTGAACCGTGAGGTCATAAATATGTACTAGGATCGAAAAATTTATACTACTCAAACGGACGTACCTTGCAAACCTTGAATAGGGCCAATTTGTATATAATAAGTATGCAGGTACGATATGGTAGTAAAAACATATTGGCATGTTGTAACGGACTGGTTATTTCTCGTAGAAGGGCGCAGACACTATATCATGCCTCTTGCTCCGTGTAACAAATTTCTTTTATGGACAGTTAAGAACATTATCAAAAGTCGAATGACATTATGAAAGTTATCAGTAGTCAACATTTTCTACTGACAATATGAACGTTATCATAAGTCAACTGAAATTGTATAAATTAGTTACTTTTTATGTATGTTCTGTTCATCCCTATGTAAACTTCAAATTAAGAGTACTCATAAGTTGAATATGTTACGTGACTCGGGTACCGTTATGATAATTTTATCATAGTTATAAATTGTGTATATTTTAGTGATAATTTCATCGAAACTAATCAGGACGCGTCATCCACCTACTAATATAAAATGTAACGAGTTCTCCACCAAAAGAGTAAAGTCTGAAACAACTCAAGCTAAGCACTCTTACCTTTTTATCTACATGTGTTAATTTTAGATGACACTATTCTTACTACTCCCCCCCCCCCCCTTCCAACTCTTAAATTTCTATCCCAAGGTTGCCTGGAAGAAATAGCTACTTAGCAATAAGGCCGCCTGTTGTACATTAGCTTACTCTGTGATACTCACATTGTTGTGTGTTGTTATTCTAATTCTAATGTGCAATAAAGAATATTTCATTCATTCATTATTTAAGGCTAAATTGTTGTTATTTTAATGTAGATAAATGAAGGTTTTTTATTGCTATTATTATGAAAATTATCAGAAGTCGAAATTTTCTATTGACGATACGAACATTATCAAAAGTCGACTGACATTATAAAAATTATCAGCGGAACGGAACGGAAGCGAAATTGCACAGAGCATAATGAAATTATATGAACTGTGTAACGTACAAACTAGGTAGGTACTTCTTTTATAATCTGCCTACGGAAGTGTGATTTAATCTATGTGCGTTGCTTGAAATAACAGTAATTGGCAAAACAAAAACTACTTACACCAAGAGACGGGACGAATAAGTAGCCTAGTGGTAATCTACAAGCCTGTCCATAACCATAAAAGCAGTGCCGCTCAGAGCTTTAAAAGGCAAAGATCTGAGGGGCACTGCCTCTGCGCCCGTCACCCTGAAACATAAGTTGACAAGTCCCATGTGCCTGTAATTTCACCAGCACCATTACCCTCCAAAACCGGAACGTAGTAATGCTACATCACTGTTTAGCGGCAGAAGGTTTACTGGTACTAAAATACACCATAAGTACAAATTATTGCATGAGTGTGTATATAAAAAAAAAAACTTTGTACGTTGCAAGGCGGATCACAGGGTTTCTATATGAACTTTTTATAACACCTTTTGTAACCTGCGTATTACAAAGAAATAAATTAATATGAATTTGAATAATTTTACTTTAAATTTCATTGTTGAATCTTCTCGTTACAAATCTGAAACCAAGCCTCCACATAAAGAGTGATATCGATCAATGATAAAATAAAATAAAATTGTTTATTCAGTAACATAATGTATAGAGAAAACTACAGACTACTTATGCGATTTAATGTAAAAATAACACATGTACCTGAACTAGGAAATTCCTGTATTTCAGGTAAAAAGTACTACTAATTATAAAACGTGGATACTATTAATACTATTAATAAATACTTATTTAGAGGCTTTTAATTCCAAGGAGGAGGCATTGCCATTCTTCATAAAATCAACAATCACTTTCAACAAGGTCCGTCGTAGAAAGGGACCGATCTTGAAAACTATGGAATGTAGAGACCAATGTTTAAAAACAAAAAACTAGTTTTTTATTTCTTTATTGCATGCAACATAAAGATGTTGTCACGACTGGGCTTGATTTGTTTGTAATTGAAATTCGTATTTGTATTTCAAACATACATTTTTCACCTCACTAGCTCGGGAAGGCTTTCTTTCTCATTAGAAATGTGCGCGCTAAAGCGTTTTTTAAATTCAAACTTGACGATGGACTGTGGTGCACCTAACCTTTTCCTTCAATGAAATAAAAAAGGTAATGACAATAAAAGAGATAATGTTCAACTAACCGAATTGTTGCACTTTATTACTTATTTATGTAACATAAATCCGTTGTATATTTTATTCTTCTTATTGTTGAAATTGACATTGAAAACTAATTGTGTTTATTTAATTATTTTAATTCGTTGAAGAACTAAAATAATTTCAATAACCACTAAGTACAGGCAAGAATTTTTTTCCTTTAGTCAAAATGATGTTTTATAGTTCGTCTGTTTTTCTTTCATCTACAATTTCCCTCGCTATAGTGAGTTGAAAAGTTGTTTTGTGTTGTTTTGGGTCTCCTGTCTTGAAACCCTCGCTACGCTGAGGATTCCACTTTTGAACCACTCGCTGTTTCAATATGAGCACTCGTGTGAAACAACAACTTTGTAGCCTTGCATAACAAATGACTATTACAATTCAACAACATGTAATAACCATACATCAATTTATAAAGTTATCGGATGTACGAAGGCCTATGCGATCATAGTACTTCAACCTATTGTTAATAGGTAGTTACAAAACAGCTTTTTGAAAAGGGTATAATAGTTGGGATGGCACCAAATATATATAATAAACTACCGGAAAACATGAAGTCAATACCATTAGCATTACTTAAAAAAAACTGACATCTCTATTGTTTGATAAAATGTTATTATACTATTAATGATTATCTACATGACAACTTATAATTATGAAATTCAATCACATATTTTATCACGTTTTTAATATTTTTAACTTATATCTGACATGAATTATATTTAGGAAATTAAACTATTTTTCCGCATTTAAATCGCGTATATTTGTTTTTCAAACAAAGCGACGTTTCGAGCCCTTTAGTGCTAAGCCCATGCCCATGGTCACGGACTGACGGACCTGGAGTAAAGTGGGCCCGAGTTTTCTAGATTTTTATACTCTTGGATCTCGGAGGTGGAACATTTTCTTCAAATTTGAACGGGACCAGTACTTTCCAACAAAAAAAGAATTATCGAAAACGGTTCACAAAAGTCGGGAGTATTTTTGAAGTCGGTCAAAAACACAGAGTGCATTAAGGGTATTAAAAGACTCATTCAGAGTGCGGGCGCGGGCGCGGCGCCGAGTTCGGGCGCGCGGGTCTTGGCGTGTTCCCTTTCACAGTGGCGAAGCGACTAAAACCGTTAGAGCCGCACGTCGAAGTTGCAAACAGACACTAGATGCTAGATCCAATAGATCCACCCGCGCGACTCACGAGCCGCCGCACCTGCGCCCGCCTCGACACAGGCGCGTGCGGCCACTGTGAATGCTACCACAGACTTACTAGGGAAGTGAACGCAACGAACGTCATCTTCCATTTGATTAAAACGCACTCGCGCCCGCATCCGCGTCCGCCACCACTCTGAATAAGGCCTAACACGAACGACATCTTCAATGTTATAATCAATACCATTTTTACTTACTTTATCTTCAATTTGAAAATACGACCCCATCTATTGGCGAATTAAAAAATTTAAAGGGTAAATGTTTATACACGTAACTATAGATGGCGTTAAATTTAGATATATCTTTCTTTCAGACGATCTTTAGCAATCCCACCAAAAACAGACGGTCCCTACTCCCACGACCGATGCGTGATGTACAAGACGGACTGGGCGGCTGCGCTTGCGCAAAACAGAACAACGTCTGACGACGAGTGGCCGATTGTACCCTGCCAAAATGGATGGGAGTACAATAGGAGTGATGTGCCCTATGAAACTATTGCTTCACAGGTAATATGCACAATGAGTAATATTTAAAAAATATGATTTATGTTTTTTTATACCAAAACACTTTACATTTTTTAAATGGGTTAGGTAGTACCCATTAATTTTTGTGTTTGCGATTAGTGAACTACTCAGCACGCACGTGGGCTGCTTTGTTGACGGAATTTGTTTAAACAACAATAGCTATGCCGATGACATGGTGCTGCTAGCGCCATCGATCAGTACATTGAGAAAACTAATTTGACTATATGAGTCATATGCAACATCCCATGGCTTGTTATATAATGTTAAAACGTCGGAGTTTACGATCTTTGGAGCCGCCGGTAGGAAGAGTCCTACGTGTGCACTTCCTGGTTCTCCGTTAAAAAGGGTTAGCCATTTTTAATTCTTGGGACACTATGTTACCGACGACCTCAAGTATGATCTGGATATGCAGCGCGAACGGAGAACACTATCGCTGAGAGCAAACATGCTTGCTCGCAAGTTCGCCAGATGTACGGCTGCAGTTAAGACAACATTGTTTAGAGCTTACTGCACATCAATGTACGCTAGCGCTCTGTGGAAGAGCCACACTCAGTGTTCTCGGAATGCTCTGTGCGTGCAATGCTACAACGCCTTCAGGACGCTGTTGGGGCTGTCACGTTTCTGCAGTGCCTCAGCCATGTTCACTGACGCGCGCGTAGATAGTTTTACGGCTGTTGTACTGAAGACATTGCTGATAGGAATGAGTGCCAATTATGCGGCACTTAATAAATATAACACAAAGTCCCTGGTAATATATAAGTACTAATATAGTTTTAAGTCTGTACCTACTAACATTTGATTGGATCTCAGTTGTCTCAACAAATAAATTTTATTATTATTATTAACACCCAAAATCGAGGACAAAAACTATATACTTCTAAATATTTGTTGCAAATTGAGTTTTATTCAAATTGAATGATATTATTGCAAAATGTTTATTGCTTTCTCATCTAGACGATTTGATTTGTCATTCTATTGAATCGATGCACTTGAAAATCGCATTGAGATAAATCGATACAAAAAATCATTAGATCGTATGCACTGATCGTTCTTCATCAAAACCGCATCATAATGTACTTTCCTTTTTTTGTGAGAATCTACAGGATTGTGTGGTGTTAACTCTTTTTCGTCTAAAAAAAGATTTTTTTATATCGAAATTTGTAATAATTATTTAATTACACCTACCAAATTCCGTATTCGCTGTTTCTGTTCACAATTTTGGGCAAAAATGGGTTTAAAATCGGGCGCTTTGAATTAAAACTCGGTTTAAAGCCGGCCGCGTTGATCGGGTTTTATACCACTGCCCAGCTTTGGTTACCACCCCTCTTTGGACTTCTCCCACATCCTCAACAATTAAAAATTGTGACAAATTGACATATCTAATATTATGCCCCCCGAATATTGTGAAAAAAATTAATTTTGTGAAAAAAACAAACAGAAAACAAAGTAAAAATAGAAGTCCAAGAATTAACTTGGCCTAGTCTTTGTAATGTTCTTCACTACATCAATGAATAGTCCGTATGTATGTTTGACATAAAGACATTTATTTATGGTAATGACACATATAATAAATGTTCATTTGACTATTTTAATAAAGAACAAATTAGCTTCGAGTTTTGCCTCCACTCCGGCCACCCAAAGACAATATATTTTTATAGTTTATTGGCTTCGGTTCCAGTCCATAACCAATATCGTAACAATGTCCATTGGAGGTATCGATTTGATGTGTATTAACAATTTTTCAGTGCTTCAGTTCTCAAAAAAGAACCAAAGGTTGACTACCTACTATTAAATCACCCAAATCTTCCCCCACAGCTGGACTGGGTGTGTGAACGAGACAGCCTCGCAGCTACAGCTCAAGCGATCTTCTTCTGCGGTGCCATAGTCGGAGGGTTGCTTTTTGGTTGGATTGCCGATAAATATGGACGAGTACCTGCTTTACTTGGTATGACTACAACTGGTTTCCTACACTTTTGTTACGCACGCCTTAATCAATCCTTATAGGACTTAGCTCTGGGCACTGATTATCCTCTAAAGTGATGGATTAGAGTGCTTTTTTATGATGTAGATAGACAAACACCAGTAGAGCTCCTTGTGAAAGAGTTAGTCCAGGGAAGTACCTTCATTGACTTACAAATAAATGGACGACGGGTCTAATACAAAAACCACGAAAAAAATGTCCCAAGTCAACCTATTCGAAATTTAAATTGTAATGTCATCGCAGTATCGCGCTATCAGTAGAACAAATGAAGACTAAAGCGGAGTTTGGCGCTCTGTATACGATTTTAGCGCCTTACAAGTGCGGACATTTTTTAGCGCGGACCCGACGTCCATATAATTGTAAGTAAATGGCCACCTTACCTATTTTTGCCACCAAACAGTAATGTCAACTGTGTTGTCAAATGGTCTCAGGGTGACGGGCGCAGTGGTAGTGCCCCTGAGATCTTTGCGATTAAAGCTCTGAGTGGCATTGCAATTGTTATGGACTGGCGTGTACCTTACCATCAGGCGCATGACTTGCTCGGCCTGTCACTTGATATTATAAAAAAAAATACAATCGAATTTCGTGTAGGTGATTCATTTAGACTTTTCAAGTTCTACATAAGATATGTTTACATAATTAATGTGAATAATAATTGTAAATAAAAGTTAATTTACAACGAGCAACCAGAGACGTAGCGTGGAGGGTGCAGAAGGGGCGATGGCCCCCGACGGCACATCAATACGGGCGGCACATCAATATATTTTTTTTTTTTCACTTAAAATTAGAAAATAAGTTCCACTATTTGAGAAAACGATATCCCGAACAACACAAAGTTGGCGAAGGCAAGTCAACATAAAAACACAATCGAGCCGCGTCAGCTGGAATGAACAAATTTAAGGTTGGCCCCGATGGCAGAAATCAACACTACGCCACTACGAGCAACCCCAAGAGTTTTTTAAGGGAAATCAGAGAAATCTGCCTTATGAATGGACAGTAGTTTAGTAGCAGGACGACGTGTCGTTTACCATCAGGCGCACGACTTGTTCGTGCCGTCAGTTGGTATCATAAAAGTAATTTTTATTAAAAAAAAGGAACCGACTTCAAACTTTGCTTATATGTACATACAAATTGAAACTAAAGAGTTTACAAATGGTTACCAGAACGCGCAACATGATGCATCCCCTAGTTTGCCACCCTTAGAGGCCCTCTTTCCAACAAAAAAAGAATCATCAAAATCGGTCCACAAATTCCGAAGTAATCGCGTACAAAAAAATTACAGTTGAATTAAAAACCACTTTCTTTTTTTAAGCCGGTTAAAAAAAGTAATACTTTTAAATCGATTTGACTATTTCAAGTGTAATTACACTTGCTTGCCACTGATATAAATAGATGTTTAATTTGAATAAACCAAAATTATAAATACAAGTATCGAACACTAAGAAAAATTCGTTTCATCCGGTTGGAAAGGTAGCTATAAAGGTAGCTTAGTGATGAAAAACTTTCATGCATTTCTCACAGATGGCGCTACGACAAAAAGTCGTTAAAAACCAAAAACAAAGATAATAATTATAACAAACTAGCGGAGTAATTTCATAAAATAATAATAGGGGTTAAAGTATGAAATTGCCGATTTGTACTG
>NW_020653855.1:1017789-1058666 GCF_003589595.1 Hyposmocoma kahamanoa
TACAATTATATGGACGTCGGGTCCGCGCTAAAAAGTGTCCGAACTTATAGGGCGTTAAAATCGTATACAGAGCGTCATTCACGCTTTAGTCTTCGTTTGTTTCTTCTGACAGCGAAGCAAGCAAAATTAGACAGTACTGCGATGACATTACAATTTAAATTCCAACGTTTTAGCTTTTTCATATTCCTTTACATGTCACTACGTTTAAATAGGTTGACTTGGGACATTTTTTTCGTGGTTTTTATATTAGACCCGTCGTCCATTTATTTGTAAGTCAATGTTATATATCAATGTACAAGTTTCGTAATGAAACTATATCAAACCCGTCTTACCGCGAAAACGTCTCGCCGACAGCCTTACTACCATTCAGTCAATCTAAAAAATCTAAAAATAAAATCTAAAGCTAGGGAGGAGCGGAGAGTGTCCGGTCTCGTTACTTTTTGTTCTCTACCACTACTGAGATACCCTTTCATCAACAAAAAACGAATCATCAAAATTGGTTCACAATATACGTATAATAGATAAACAAGAGTTCGCGTAACAAACATACAAACAGTCAAATTAAGAACCTCCTCCTTTTTTTAAAGTCGGTTAGCAACAAATGTTAACAGGTTTACACATTCTAAATGGTTATTTTATCTAGATATATGCGACAATAGCAGCATAGTGTTCCGTAATGTCATCTATTCTATCTTGTCGCTTTCAGATGGTTGGTATCACAAGGCAAAATCGACAAAGCTCTGACGATTATGAAGAAGTTCGAAAGAATTAACAAGACCAAAATACCTGACAAAGTACTGAGTGACTTTACTGTAAGTTCAAATGTTGTTTTCTAGCGTTACGTAAATATTACCCTACTTTTTTCATATAAGGTTTTTTAATTTTATGTCATCAAATGAAAATAATTTAAGCCCCAAATATGAACCTTGTAGAATACCCTGAATATAGCTTTTTAGACCCAAGAGCGAACCTTGTGGTACACCGTGACTTTTGCTTTAAGTAGGCTCAGGAGCGACTCTTAATATTAAAATATTAGTTTATGAGGTGTATTGACATTATTTGAAAATTCGAAAACGCTTGTCTACTAGGTCACGAAGTTATGGCGACTCATTATATTGATATAATAAATCTGTATTACGTATTACTCTATATAAACTAATATTAAAATGGTTTTGATTGTAATTGAAACAAAATCTTGCTCTTCCAGGAATCATCATTAAAGACGATCAAGGAATCAGAAGCTGAATCGAAAACGTATTCAGTACTAGATCTCTTCAGAACGCCTAGACTTCGAAGGAATTCGATTTTGCTCATAGTAATATGGATGGCGATTTCTTTAGTGTTCGATGGACACGTAAGAAATGTTGGTTCGCTAGGATTGGATATATTTTTAACTTTTACTATTGCATCGGCTACTGAATTGCCGGCGGATACATTTTTGACTGCAGTTTTAGATAGGTAAGATTTTAACATAAGGTGAAACAAATTGAAATTAACCAACAACGTTACAATTACGTTATTAGGTTGCTTATCAATCCCAAAAAGAAGCTATAAACATTTACAATTAATTTCTGTTTTGCAGCTTATTAAAGGTTCCTGTAGTAAAAAATATTTTCTCAACATGCTCGGAAATAATTTACTTTAATGTGAAAAAAAGAAGGCAGTATTTTGTAGCTTATAGATCATGCTACTCTTTACAGGCCTAGGCCAGGAGAGTACATACGATAATCCATTTCTGTTTTCTGCTATGAACTTACAAATCTGTCTACAAACAGTAAACTATGGAAACAGACTTAAGGAAAACTATCGTACAGCCAAGTATCCACTTTTTTAAAATTATCTTTGCGTTTAATATTAATATCAAATGTACAACTTGCACCACACGCTCTATAAAAACTATTCGGCCTTTAAAAAAACGAGCATGTTATTAATTCAAGAAATGTTTACCGGAATTTTATCAATTTTATGTCCTGACAATGCGGAAAACACTTTGTTTTCGCTTGACATAATAAGCGCATCGTCTAACAATACATTTTATGTTATTTTAGATGGGGTCGAAGATGGCTTGCTTGCGGTTCTATGGTCATCAGTGGTATCTTCAGTTTACTAGCCACAGCCGTACCTGTTGGTAAATATTTCTTCCTGTTTCTTTGCGCTCCACCTCGTCACCGACTACGATTCGATAATTCGTTACCTCTTTAGTATAAGGATCGTTATCAATTAGTGTTTTTTTTTCTTTGCAATAACTTTCACCGCATTGCATTGGTGTAATGTCTTTGAAAAACTATTGTTTTTAAATGAATAGTAAATTTATTTCGCCACAAATTTTGGTCACAAAATATTTTCACAGGTCTTATTTACTAAAAAAACAAAATCTGTAGGGCAGAAATCTAAACTAGATCAAGAGATCTGTGTCTCAAGCTTCCACGCTCCCTAATTCGAAAGTAGGTTAGGTTTACACCAGATTTGACAGAGATGTTATCATTTGTTGTATATTATCATGTTATATTGTATTTAAGGTATTTATTTAATATTTCTGTTATTGTTTTATTATATTATTGTTATATTATATGTATGTTAGTCTGTAAGGTATGTATCTATGGGTCCTAGTTGCCTGAAATAAATAAATAAATAAATAAATAAAATAAATAAAAAAGTAAATATTTTAAACTATATTACAAAGAAGCAACAAAGAAGAAGTATATGTAATGTTTTTGTTGCGGGAAAGGGTTCGGAGAGAAGCCCCGATGTTTGGTTAAATGGGACAGCAGTGCGCTGCAGTTTGGTTTGGTTGTGGAGCAGTTCAAATACCTGGCTCATATTTTAACAAGGGACCTTACAGATGACAGCGTCATAGAGAGACAGAGAGAGAGAGAGAGAGAGAGAGAGAGAGAGAGAGAGAGAGAGAGAGGAGGGCAATCTTGATTCGGTGTAACATGTTCGCCAGAAGATTCGCGAAATGTAGTAAACAAGTGAAGTTAACGCTATTCCAGGTATATGTTAGTGTTTTTACAACTGCCAATTATGGGTTAACTTCAAAAGAGCGAGCCTAAGTACTCTAAAAGCGCAATACAATGACGCTTTCCGCATTCTTAAAAAGTTACCACCCTACTGTAGTGCATCGAGCATGTTCGCTTGCCTGACTTCTTTGTTGTAGTCAGTACTCGTATTGCTTCCTTCTGGGACAGATTGCGTTGTTTTGATAACGGCGTACTGAGGAGCTATTTCCACAGATATATCTGGTCCCATTTTTAAGAACTGGCGTTCCTTCCACCGCGATGGAACAGGAAATAGATTAAACGAAGACCTGTTCGAGTCATATCTTATTACTTTATTGTATTTTAATCTTCATTTTACTACTATAATCTAGTTTATTATCATTATTGTTGTATTATGTCACATTGTACAAGTAAAATGGGATTTATGCTTGAAAATAAACAATTGTTATTAAGTTTCAATTTTGGTGTATCATTGATATAATGAAGCCACATGTGATCATACGTTTATAGTGCTTTTATCACATGAATATCATACAAATAATATTAATTACATAGAACAAATTATGTATTATATGCAGTATAAAAATAGCCATTAATTTCGTTCGTAGAATTTTGAAACCTCTCTTTTGAAAACTTGTCAGTTTGTAGATGTGGCCAAATGGTTCGATATAATACAACAAAATCCTAATTCCTTTTGACAGGCGGTCCCTCAGCTTCGCTTGCAATTCTCGGCCGATTCGCAGTCAACATATCGTACAACATAGGCCTGCAGTACGCGGCAGAGCTATTGCCGACTGTAGTACGGGCTCAGGGCGTTGCCTTGATACACATTATGGGTTATGTTGCCTCCATCGTAGCACCATTTGTTGTTTATTTGGTAAGTGTATTATGACCATAACTTGATTGTTATTATCTTGACTCTGTTATAGATGACGAAGCAGGGCATTATAACGCTAGGGAAAATGCTAAAAAGTTTGTTCGACTAAAATTTACCTCTGGAAGTAACCATTAATAACGTTAATGCATTCTCAACAATTGCATATAAGATGCGAGTCTTCCATTTTTTGAGACTAAGTAAATCTGTTACTTTCCCATTCGGGCTATACAGGTCCCGCTGTTGTAGTACAAATTTATGCGACAAATGGTCTAAGGCTTGGGCAAGTTCTGTGGAGGCTAAACCGTAGTTTTGTTAAATTGATCTTTATTTTAATGCACGATTTCTATAGTTACATCTCAAACAGAAGACTCCTTCAAAATTCCATGCTTCTCAACAGTAGAAATTATTAAAATCATTGCACTTTTTTCAGGCCAACGTCTCCCAACACCTTCCACTTCTGATCTTGGGTATCCTGGGCATAATCGGAGGTCTTCTTTGCCTCTTTCTACCGGAGACCATGGACACGGTAATGCCGCAGTCTCTTCAAGATGGAGAAAACTTCGGCAAGGAACAGAAGTTTTGGGATAATCCTTGCTTTAAAAGGTATATATAGTATTTTTCGAGTTCTTGGACTTAAAACATTATTTCTTTTCATTAGGTTAGCATCATAAAGAGAGTCTCACGTGTCTTTAATATTTTCAGAAAACAAGAAGACCCCGAAGAAGAAGAAAACCCAGGCAAATACACAAAACGCCCCTCTATCCAAGACACCCAGGCGTTCCAAAGAGCTGTTTTAAGTACCATCGGATCCAGGGCTTCAATTAGAGCCAGCGTTCGTGCGTCGAACAGGTCACGAAGGGGAGAAAACAAAGAAGACATCGCCTGAAGCGTTGGTATTGTTGTGTTATATTGGACTCCATTATAGATATTTTCAATCTAGGAACTCATTGTCATATGGGTACAAGAATCGCGAAACTTCGGGGCATAAGTCGAAACCCTAAGCAGAATCGATTTATAAGATTGTGCTTGTGGTTACTATCTCCTGCAGTACGTACAGTATTAAACTAAGCCACAAAGGATAGTGAATGTGATGTCTAAGGAATTACTAACTGCGGTATAAGTCAATTTTTAATATTGTCCAGTTATTTTGTAGATTATTTTTAAGATCAAGTGACGGGACAAACAAACCGTGCACCTGGTGGTAAGCGACACGGCTAACCATAACTGTTGCAGTGTCAGTCAGGGCTTTAAATCGCAAAGATCTTACGGCTACTGCACCCGTCACCCTGAGACATAAAGTTGACAAGTCCCATATGCCTGTAGTTTTAAATTGCACTTGAATTTAAAGGTTTTGGGTTCTACTACTCAGTTGAACAGCAAACTTCCAAAAACGAACAAGAAACTCTAAGGGTCGAACTGTCGAAAGTTTCAGCAAAATTCTTGTCCAAAAGTACAAAAAGTACAAAAGTGAGAATAAATTGATTCCTACTCGGGCATTTTTTTAAATACAAAATCAATTAAGGAACCTAAATTACTAAGGCATTTGTAGCAAATACCTAGGAGTTAATATAATAGATAAAAATTTATTTCATTGAACATCATGATGTTTTACTACCATGATGTGATTGTTATTACAAAGTCTTAATACAAAGATCGAATAACAAAGAAAAATTTCTTCGATATGACAGTAGTTGAACCTGCGTAGGGCCACGGCGATAGAAACCCAAAAAACCCAAATACAAAAGATTCGTAAGGGTCTGCTGACTCGATCTATAGCTAAGTTGGTAGAGCGCTGGCCCTAGTTTGGCATACAAACGCAGGTTCGAATACTGTCATATCGAACGAATTTTTTCTATGTATGTATTCGATCTATGTATTAATAAAGATAAAAATATGTCAAAAATGCATAGAAATACGATACGTTGCGTTATGCACATCGTAAATAAGATAAGAGAAATTAGGCGGGATTCTTTTTCTAAGCTCAACTATTATAAAATTATATTTGTGTAGTAAATTAGTAAGTTATTGTTAACTTAAGTTTTACTTTAACAGTTTAGTAATAAGTGTACATAAAAATAATTTATTATAATTCCTTTACAGCTTTTATCTAATCACTTCTGTTTTTTAGATCTTTGCTCAGTTCTTCATTTTTAAATAATATTTAATTTAGTTTAATGATAAGTTTAATTTGAATATTCTATAAAGGGGTAGGTAAGTAAAATCTTCCACTTTTCTGGGAATTGAAACGTAAAGTACAATTGTGTTGTTCTTAATTTATTTAGGACCATCATCGTCTGGTTCTATAGGAATTTCTTTCATTTTCTAAATTTTGTAAACCTTCTTCAGCGTGCAAGTTTCATTACAATGTTTTTCTTCACTGTTAGCTCCATCGACTACTCAATTAACAACTAGCGGTTCTTCCAATATGTTACCATCGCTTCATATATTAAGAACCTTTATACAATTGCATATGGCAGGTCCATTGTGTATTATAACTTGTGATTCTGTGGCTGCCTGCAGGAAAACCGTATCACCAAATAAAAATGTATATTTACTCGTTTCATATTTGTTACTTTGTTTCAATATTGTTTTAAATATCGTGATTATTTTTTGCAGTATAACCATATATAGCTCCTTTAAACAAATTGGTGATTTGGTGAAGACGATTGTCAAGAACAGATAGTTGAATTTTATTCCTCGTTTTATTCCTTCTATTGATCAAATCACTAATCTAAACTAATTGAAAAATCACTAATCTTCTTGACAAAAATTAAATTTTCTCGTGAATGTGCTTTGACGCTAGTGCATAGTGTAATGTTAATTTCTTTACACTTCTCTCTCAAAGACAGCCCAGATTGTAATATTTATATTGCACATTTTTGCAGAACAAAGATTTTATTAATATCGGCGGTCTTACCCCAAAGCAAAATACTGTGTGTTATTAAACGGCGAAAGTAGCTGAAATAAACCCATATAGCGGTTTTGACGTCTGAAAGTTTCAGACGTACACTGTAGAGCTGAGCCGCGTCCAGAATTTACTTATTTATGGTCATCATTACAATTTAGCATCTACATTATATCTTATCGGCGGCATTACCCCAAAACAATATGATTTCTAAATAAAATCCAATGGTTTCTAGTTCCTGTTTCTTATCAACACCGCCTTCTGTTGCTCGTAATGTGCAATTTACAATAATTAATTATGATATTTGTTGTATGCTGCGTCTTTGACTACCCTATTTTCATTTCCCTATTTTTAAATTAAAAAAAAGTGATCTCTTAGTATTCTTGCCACAGAATTCAGAAGTGATTAAAAATTATATATTTAATATGAAATATAAAAAACAACATTTATTTTAGAATTATTTTGTATAAAGCCATTTAATAAAAAAAATTATGTTAAATTAAGGTATGCTATTTATAAAACTTAATTCTGTGATAAAAAGAAAAAGAAATAAATATTATTACATAAAGTAAAATGGTTTCTTTTCTAACACATAACACCTGCCTGTAAAGTTCACAACTAAACATGGAGTTCTTCGTAAAAGGTTTCCAATAATTGGTTGGTGTCCTGGTGAGTTGGTACCGTTTTTGTTTTTGAGACCCTCAGGCCCTGCAGGTGGATCCTCTCCACCACCAACGACGTCACGACCGTGCTCAACCGCGCTGCTTCTTCTTAAGTCCTTCCCCAGCCAATGACGAAGGTGGAAAGAAGGACATACAACATAGGGCCCAGCACGGACCCCTGTGGAATACCACACCCGACACGCCGCCGATAAAACTTCCCGCTTTTTCCTTCCTTTTCTTTCCATCCTGTCCTGGAAGCACGCATTCAATAGCCTCCTGTAATAGAGAGACCCTCCATGACACTGGAGCGCCTCTGTCAGTGCCTCGAAGGGGAACCTGTTCAATGCGTTTCTGAAATCAAGGTAGACGTAGACTTGTGAAAAAGTTCGTCCAAGGAAGTACTGCCACCTTACTTGATTATGCCGTCAAGGGTGACGGGCGCAGTGGCAGTGTATCTTAAAAAAAATGGGAAAAAAATGTTTACTATTAGAAGTCTACGTTATACGACAACTTAACAATGGGATCTATGCAACTGTGCTAAAAATAACCGTAAACCAATTGTCCTATTTCTTGAAGTTTACAAATACAGATTATGTATTTTGTTTTTTAAACATTTCCTTGAAAGGCGGTCAGTCTTAATCGATTGTACAAAATAAGAAAAGGAAAAATCAATGTTATCCATAGCAGAATTCGTGACTAGCTGTACAACGTAAATATTGACAATTAGTGATGGGAATTAACTGTCGATAGATATCGATAAAATGTATTTATTCATGTAACAATTTCAGCTTAACCCGGCTTCGTGACCGTAAGGTGTCTAAAACATCACGTCCATACATTAATCTACATGGAGTATACATGTTATCACAAAAGCGTTAAATGATAATTTTGGGACGAGGAATCTACTTTTTGTGAAAATACTCTTAATTTCTTATTATTATTCAAAGATCGAACAACCACAAAGAAAAAAACCTACGATCCGACTGGACTTAAACCAGCGACTGTTGCCTCAACGTGGCTACAGCTCTGCCAGCTGATCTACCAATACCAATCCAATATTAGATGGCAGAGGTAGGTTGCACTAACTGCGCAGAACTCGTCAATGGACCGATCACATAAAATCCGCAATATGCGATCTTTTGTATGAGTACACCAACAAATGTACCAACAGGGAAAGATGACAAAATGTAAAAAGAGAAGTCAAATCAACCTCTAACAAACAATTCGTGTTAAACACTACCACTCTAGTAATTTCACAAAAAATAATTGAATATCGTGCTGGTGAAACATGACATTCAAAACAACTTTATTACAATTATTAAACTGACATCTCTAGTCATCGGCTGGTAGCTGTAAAGATGTGACTGACGGATGAGTCCTTAAATCGTCATCCCACTTTTTTATCTCCGGTTCCTGGCCACTTATTTTTAAATTTTGAATCATTATTGAATTCTTTTGCCTCACCATTCTGATTTCGTTTCGTTCCATCGCCACTCCCTGCTCGATCACCGAAGCGAGCACGTCTACTTGTCGAATTTTTGACCCTTTTACCAGTTACCAAAAATCTCTTTTGCGATAAACATTTAGAAGATCACAAAACAACTTTAAAATATTTTTTATAAAGCAAAACTGACACTATAACTGTATACAATGACACTATAAGTATATTAACCAAAAAGTCTAAGTCATGGAAAATACTTGTATCTGTCATTTCACCTTCATACAAATGTTACATAGATATTTCTAATTAAAGATCAGCACTGGGCTTCGTCAATAGGTACTAAAATAAAAAAAAACTAGGTATTGCAACAGTTTTTAACTTAAAAAACCAATAAACCCTAAAAAAAATCACGCCCCGTATCGTGTCCAGCTCAAAAGTTCCCTTTATACTGGCAGCATTGGCTCGCTGAACGGCAATGGACACTTGCTAAACCAACCACGATTCAGAGCAGTGATCGCAGACCCTGTCTCTGAGTCGGCGACCCAACTCTTTAAACAAGCCCCGAGCTTCCGAACCCCAGGGCCCCGCCGCGCCGTCTCGACTGCGACCGGTACGAAGTCGTACATCGGCTCCATAGCAGAATATTTAGCATATATAATAATGTTGTACCAAATTATTGTGACTTAAAATTTCTGATTCGAAATTTATAATTTATGTATATATAATAAAGTACAAATCCACTTGCATCATTTATCGATGAATCTGTCGACACACACTCCATCCATCACTACACTGTCCCATATTTACAAACAAACTAAAAAAATGCGTGGTCTCACCTAACTCTTCAAATATCAACCACATTCCAAACCAACCCCATTCACTTCTCAACGAAATGTCAATAAGACAACATTAGTGATGTATCAACAAGTGATAATATCGATATTTATGCTCCGGCTATCATTGTCTACGTCAAATTTCCTGGAAATAGACAGCAATTATCAGAAACCAAAATTAGAAAGAAACAGTGTCCTAAACAAGGGAGTTTGGGTGAAAAGTATAAAGGAAAATGATAAATCCACAGCGAATTTCTTATTCAGAGGTAATCCAGTTGACGTAGACAACCAACTTCAAAATGATTTTAATCCCTTTGAAGATGGCAATGGACCATCTTCACCATTTATTTCGAGTTACGTGGAGAGGGCCAAGCGTTCGTTGGACCGTGAGTACTAAAATGCGATTTTAAGTTTCTAAATTAATTCTTACAACGGGATACGTTGTCTGTCTAACAAGTCCTTGGTCTGAGATATGATCTCTTGTTCAGAAACCGTGACTATTGCTATCCGAGATACGGTCTCATCTTCCAAAACTATAAATCTTTCTAAACGAGAAATGATCTTTGCTTTTCCAGTACCCTACCTACCCACTTCATGAGATCTTTTACCGAAACCGTAACTATTTCTATCTTTTGCTTTACAAAACAGTGGTCTACCTATGATACAGTATCTTCTTCTGAAACCGTAATACTTTCTATCCGAGATACGGTCTCCTCTTTAGACACCATAACTCTTTCTTACCGAGATATGGTCTTCACTTTACGGAACGATGGTCTATCTACCCATGACACGGTATCTTATTCTGAAACCGAGACCGATTTCCCGGGTTTCTCGAGTTGTTCGAGACTTCTTTTAAAACCTTAAAAAATGAAAATAAATACAAATAAAACAAACACAATTCATTTAACTATTACAACCAACTTAACAAATAAATGATATTACAAAGTATGTATTTTAAGAAAAAAAAACGTATCAACAAAATATAAATCATCTTAAGTCTACTTTGATTTCTGTCCCATTCTAATGAAGTATGCTTTCTAAAAAAACAGTGCATTAATAGCTTCATTCGAAAGCCTATTTCGAATTTCTGTGACGATATTTCCCGAGATTGAGATTGATTCGTTTTCCGTGGATGTAAAGTAAAGCCTTACTGTCATGAGCGCCTTATATAAATTTTCCAAGTTTGGTGTTCGTTTTTGTGTTGATTCGAATAGCCGGGACTCTTTTTTTTTTATTAAGCTTCTTGTTACTTGGTGTCCTGTGCTGGTGCTGCCCAAGGAAGCTGCGGCCTATATGGCTTTTTGTAGTTTCGAAGTTGGCCGGATTTCCCGGGATTTCTCGACTCGAGAAATCTCGAGCAGAAATCCTAGTAGTGACCTGCTCACCCGAGAAACGGTCTCTGTTTTTCGAAATCTTAACTGATGTATGAGATCCTTAACAATTTCTACTCACGTGATATCCGGTGAACCTGTCTCGCCCACCGAGAATACAGACGTAATTATATATACTTAAGGATACCTGAAAATCAGACCAATGAACGAAAAGTGTTCTGTTAAGAGCTACTATAAATAGACCGTAGAAAATACGGTAGCAGGGCAGAATTAGGGTGCCCTTGTGTTACACTGTATCAACCCATATACACCCGACTGCTGCCTACGCATTTTTTTATAATATTAAGTCAAGGGACGAACAGGTCGTGTGCATAGTGGTAAGCTACACGCCATAAGTTGCAGTGCACTCAGAGCTTTAAATAGCAAGGATCTGTGAGGCACTGCTTCTGCGCCCGTCTCTCTGAGACATAAGTTGAAAACACCATGTCCCTGTAATTTCACCAGCACCTTTACTCTTCAACACCGGAACGCAGTAATGCTCACATTACGGGTTGGCGGCAAAAATAGGTAAGGCGGCAGTACTTCCCTGGACGAACTCTCACAAGAAGGTCTAGGTCATTACTGTGTTCCAGTTTTGAAGGGTGCTGGTGAAATTACAGGCACATGGGACTTGTCAACTTATGTCTCAGGGTGACGGACACAATGACAGTGCAGCCCAGATCTTTGAGATTTAAAGTTCTGAGTGACACTGTTACTGTTGTGGACAGGCGTATAACTTACCATCAGGCGCACGACTTGTTCGTTCCGTCATTTGATATTATAAAAAAACCCGTAGGCAGCAGTCGGGTGTACATTGATGATAATTTAAAATGATTATTATGATAATTTTGATTGATCTCGACAATAATTTATTATGTTGTGCCTATTAACGATTAAGATAGAAAATTTCGTCTTGTTTTGTTATTTTGTTGATTTTTAACGTAGTTATTTGTAATATTGACTAAAATTTTGTATTTTTCTAGATGGTTAAACTAATAAGCGCACATTAAAAATATAATAAGTTTTTTCTTTCATTTATATAGGTAAAGTTCTTTTTTTTTTTAAAGTTCTTTGGTTGAGCTCGCCCCGGCTCTTCAACCTATACATGAACCGATTGATCGGCGAGCTCGGCAGCGCCAATGTCGGATGTTATATTGATGGTGTTTGTATGAATAATATCAGTTATGCAGATGACATGGTGCTGTTGAGTCCGTCAGTTGGTGCTCTTAGGAGGCTTGTGAAGGTCTGTGAGTCGTATGCGGTGGCACATGGGCTCAAGTATAATGCCAAAAAAAGTGAGCTGATGATTTTTAAATCGGGTACTAAAGCCTACTCCGATGTCCCGGAAATCTCGCTTAATGGTACACCTTTGTGTCGCGTGGAAAAATTTAAATACTTGGGCCACTGGGTCACTGACGACTTAAAGGACAACCTGGACATAGGAAGGGAACGAAGGTCTCTGGCTGTCCGCTGTAATATGCTGGCCCGGAGGTTTGCAAGGTGTACAAAACCAGTTAAAGTTGCGCTATTTAAAGCATACTGCCAATCTTTTTACACCTGCAGTCTTTGGGTCAGCTTTACGGCGAGTGCATACAGAGACCTGCGGGTCCAGTACAACAACGCATTCAGGGTTCTGTTGGGGCTGCCGTGGCGCTGCAGTGCTTCGGGGATGTTTGCAGAGGCGCATGTGGATGACTTCTTTGCTCTAATGAGAAAACGCTGCGCCTCCATGTTAGCCCGTCTCCGCTGCAGCAACAACGGACTCCTGAGTGTGTTTGTAGACCGGTGGGATTCCCCAATGTTGCAACATTGGGTGCAGCTTCACACCAGGCAGTAATTTATAGTTTTATTTTATTTTTGTCAAACCTACTAACACTAGTTCTAAGATAACTTGTAACTAACTCTATGGGCTTAAGCCTGAAATAAAAGTTTTATTATTATTATTATTATTATTATTTTATCATGTGCTACACAACGTCGTTATGAAAATATTAATTTTGTCTTCTCAAACTAAACGTGTAAAGTTGCGGTCACATACGCGAAAACTTATGTTCGGCGCAAGAGTGCGACCACCGGAAGGTTAATATGAATTAGTGCACTCATGAATAATCACAACATACCTACCGAAAAACAAATGAAACTTAAATCATCATCATCAATCAATCAATCATCATCACAAAATTACTATGTGATGGACAATTGGAGACTACACCATGAAGCAATTAGGATGAATAAATGGAATAATTTATTTTTTGTTTCAGATAAACGACTCCGGCGCTTCAGGAAGAGTTTAACCAACTGCTCAAAACGAGATTGCAATCTCAACACTGTAATTGACGAAAAACCTTCACTAATCAAATCCCAATTGTTGACAAAACTAAAACCTGCTTCCGTTTTCAATGATTACCCTTACGAAATTGCGCTGCTACTTGGAAACAACAAAGGAATGTTAGAAAAGGCTAAAAACTATTCTTCATATGTTATTAACGAAATGATCCGGGATGATAATAAAACTATTATCCCAATAACTGAAACAAATACTAACTACACTAATGGAGATATTGTAACCAAAGTAAGTGATGAAAAAACGGATAAAGTTAACTATACAATTAATTACACAGTAAATAGTAATAATGTGCCCAAAAGGAGTATGGCAGTTGCGTTAGAAGACAGTGTTAAAAGGATAGGCCTTGGTGATTTCAATAATAGCAACGCTCTAAGTGATGACATTATTCACAGTGAAATTGTTGCGGGTGAAATAGGACGTATTCCATCTAGAATACACGTAGATAGAGATATATTTGACAAAGACGACAAGGTATGGCGTCAAAATGCTCCATTACCTAATTCACCTCTGCCCAATATGAACAGAATCAAATCTAAAGAAGAAGAAAGTAAAGTGGTAAGACCTGTTACAGAAAGAGGTTTAGTCAAAGTGCTGTCAATGCTTACGAAGACTTTCAAAAAGATAATGAAACAACACAGTGACATTAAAGATATACATAGAAAACTAAGCCATACGAATGAAAATTTTTTGGAAAACATTCATGTAATGACGAAGAAATTTGAAGATTTCGATAACAAATATAACAATTTGGTGAAATTGTCCGAGAGAATGAAGAATTTAGAAACGAAACTGAGCGCTAAAGAGCAACATTATAAAGCTAAGGAAAGAGAACTATCAAAAAATTTAGTTGATTTTGAAATACAGCAAAAGAAGTTCTTACAGCAACAACGTCAATTTTATAACATACAAAAACTAATGCTGGCACAGAACGAAAGAATAAATTCAAAACAGAATGCTATTGCTAAAACCCAAAGTGAAATTTCTCATAGACAAAATAACTTTGCTAGAATTTTGAAAAAGGCAAAACAAATATATGTAGATAACAAATATGTGCCCAGCAACCCTAAGTTACCATATTCTAAAGCCTTTAGCAATGAGGTGATTGAACGAAACCGTTCAACCGAAACCAATGCAGTCATTTATACTACAACAATAACTCCAAAATCTACTGAGTCCATAAAAATCAACCTATTTTCGATACCATCTTTAGCTAAACTAAAAAACCAAGATCAATTGCTGTTAGATGAGAAAGATGAACAATCAGTAGACGATTTAATATACAAATACTACTTCAACAACACACTTTTAGATAACTTAATGAAACATTTTCTATCTAACTTCCTTGGTTCTCCAGACGGTACAGACTTGTCTAGAAATAATAAAGCAAAACGTGATGATACAAAAATGAAACTAAATGAAATTAGTTCCACCATACTTTTACCAATGAACAAATCAGAAAATGTAGAATTGGTTGGCAAAACTCTTAATCGTGAACGAAGATGGATCAGTCATCATTCGAGAAGGAAATGGCGGACAAAGAATAGAGGAAAAAAAGCAACAGAAATCGTGAACACCGATGACGAAAAGACTAATAAAAAAAATGCTATCGACCTGGAAGTACCAAAGAAAGAAGATAAACCTCAGGAAAAACCGCGCGATGCTAAAGAGTTAATCCAACTACATAAGAATGATGTTTTCATAACAATGGCTACGAATTTTTGTAATGGCATTGGTCAAAATCAAAACGGCCAAATTCTAGATTGGTGTGTTGAAAAAGCGTTAAGGAAATTACAGAATATTGGTACGTACTATAAAATCAAATCTCAATTCATTATCGAAAAAAAATCAAATGTAATATAAGTTTTTAGATTTATAACTAGTATTGCAAGGTGTAGCTGATTAAGAACTTTTAATAAAACGAAAATAAAAAAGTTTACTTAATATATCGTCAATTCGAAACTGCTTTGTTTTGCATTGAGCTTTGGCGCGAGTTTGCCGGAGGTAGAAATTGTCCTGGCCAGCCATTGACTTACGCCAGCGATCATATACGTGACGATCGTATTAGATTTCATTTTAAAAAATTTCGAAGTTCGATAAACAAATTGTGTCGAAAAATTATACATTCCAGAAATTTTACTGCACTGCTCCTTCAACGTAGTTATGAATCAATATGAAACTTGATGAGCGGACGAACGTCAAAACAGCCATAATTGTAGCGTGCCGGTACTGTAGTGATCGAAATTGTAGGAGTTAATTTAGCTAAACTAACGAATAATGTGGACATTCTACAAACTGATTATATTTCAATATGCGTATTATTTACTGGAATTTGAGTACATAAGCGCCAAATTAGTACTTCCTATTAAGTTTTTGCCACAAATTATTGTCTCAAAAAATTATATTATGTTTCTATATGCGCTTAAGTATTTAAAAACTTTAGCCAAAAAATAAACATGAGACAACCTATATTCAGTAGTCTAGCATGGCAGTAGATGAAGCTCTCCGTGACATATTTATTTCACTTGATAAAGTTATTATTAAAATATTTACGAAATTCTAACTACTCTCTTCTATTCATCACAAAATACACAATTACTGGAAATAATTATATGACAAACTATGTTTATGCCTTTATTTTATAACCAAAAAAAGGTTCATAAGTTATAGTTAGCTTTCATTGCCCGATATTGCACTTGAAGAGTCTTCACTTTTATAGAATATGAGTTTGGTTAGAGAGAGTAAGGCATCGATTTGTCTCTATCAGCAGCCAACCGGAACAGTTGTTTGACGGAGGCAATGCCGGTCCACTCCCGGACCTTCTGCAGCCACGATTTCTTTCTTCGCCCAGCGCGTCTCTTTCTCTGCACTTTGCCCATCATTATAAGTTCTTGATCATATGACTGAGATACTGTATTTTGCGCGTTTTGATAGAAGGCATCTTTTCCGGGACATATGAACGCGCTGAAGCACGGTTTCGTTCGTGAAGAATAGAAAACTGATTTATTACAAAAACAAAGTTACGAGGTTTCAAATTTAGGCGACGATATCCGTCTACCCTCATTCGCCGTCGACGACGACGTTCATCTCAATTACTTGTGGAGTTACTATTGTTACTCACTTCTTTCCGACAAACTACACTGTATCCACACGCGAATCTGAAGTCGAAACATATTTGTATTTATTATTATATATAATTTAATAAAAATATACATATAAGTGAATAACCATTGAAGCCTTAAAATCCACATTGGAAGCTGCTAAGTTCGTTTTCGCTTCTCCATTGGCATTATGCTGTTTGACCGGGAAATTTCACATGGGTTAGTTAGCGACTTGTTATCTCCTCAGATATTCCGGTATTTTCACAATGTTACTTGGCACACGATTTAAAGACTTGCCCAGAAGAGTCCTGCTATCTGCTATCATAAATACGGACTCTCCATTACGACCATGAATCTTCTTCTTTCTTTCAGACATCAAAATACCACCTCCTATTTCACCTTCCGGTGCTCTAGCGCTGTCATCAAAGGGCTTCAAACCTCGACGACTTTTCCAAGCAATAATTAACACCAAGCCAAGGTCACTTAAAAGTCCTCAAGGTAATACATAAATGTATAAATCCTAGATATCCTTTCATAGATCATGTATACATCGGTTCACAGCACTGACGGTGGCATCACTTATGGGTGGCATCACCTATTTTATGAATATTTTCTTAAATTCTATTCTCATAATCTTCTTCATAGTTAAATTTATTGATATGTACATTGACTTACAATTATATGGACGTCGGGTCCGCGCTAAAAAGAGTCTGAACTTATAGGGCGTTAAAATCGTATACAGAGCATCATTCACGCTTTAGTCTTTGTTTGTTCGACAGACAGCGAAGCAAGCAAAATTAGACAGTACTGCGATGACATTACAATTTAAATTCAACGTTTTAGCTTTTTCATATTCCTTTACATGTCACTACGTTTAAACAGGTTGACTTAGGACATTTTTTTCGTGGTTTTTGTATTAGACCCGTCGTCCATTTATTTGTAAGTCAATGGATATGTATAAATAATTTACATGCTCATCGAAAACATAGTGCACAAATTTCTAGCAGATTCTCGTAACTTGATTGTTATTCTTTATTTATTTTAATTTTTTTAATTATTATGACAAAAGTATTTTCACAAATATATGGCGCGTGTCCTTCAACACTTCTTCTATTATATTTTATTATATATCTTCTTTTATTATAAGTGAGTTAACAACCATTAAGTACTAATACAAGATTCTTGGTATACATAATAATAATAAATAAAAAAAACGTTTATTTTAGTGACGCAATTAAGTTTACATTAACAGTGGATGGTACCTTCTTTTAAGCTTATCAAGCCAGTGTCAGGAGGTACCGCTCGTCCGTAGCTATAAATGCACATTTTTCATTTTTAACTTATGCGAGTAGTGTTTTTAAATGAAGTGTTCTAGTAGAACATCGGTTTCCTGATACAATTTGAACTGTATTCATTTTGATCAATGATTTTGATATAAGTTTCTTGTAGTTTCTATAACTTTTGGCGTATATTTCTAATTCCTTATTAATTAAATTATGCAAATGGGCCGATATCTTCTTCAAGTTTCTGTTTGCAAATGTTGTATTTACTTTGAAATAAGTAAGAAATAATCTTTAAAATATTTAATTTACACGTTAAAAAAAAATTTGATGCCAATCATTTTAATTAAATTTTTATTGAATTGATATTCAATTATTTTTTGTAAAATTACTCCACTAATTTGTTATAATATAATTATTAATAGAAAGATCAAACACTCAGAAAAAAAAGCTGGTAGCTTGTAAAGCTGTAAAGGTACTAACAAACTGGGTGATAAATCTTTCATAGATTTCTCATAGATGGCGCTACGACTAAAAAGTCGTTGAAAAACCAAATACAAAGACACGACGCAAGCACATAGAAAAATTCGTGAGGTCAGTTGGTTCGTTCCGTGGCTTAATTGGTATAGCGTCTGTCACGGTATGCAAGAAGACATCGGTTCGAATTCGACCGGATCGAAGGAATTTTGTCTGAGTGTTCCATCTTTGTGTCAATCATTTTATTTATTGGATTATAGACGAGCAGCTTTCGCTGGTATGTCTCAATCACACAATATTGAAATTTATATCGTTTCTTTTAGTTCACTTTTTAGCACTAATTCACTTCGTAGCCAGTTGTCGAGCTTGTTTTTGAAGGCATTAACAGAGACAGCAGAAACAACATCTTCTGCACACATTCCAATTTAAACACCCCTCTGTTACTGAAAAAAAATTGCGTGCAGCAGATGTTTTAGAAGGCGCACGAACTAATTTGAAATGATAACCACGTGATTGTTTGAAATTTCTTTGCTTTTAAATATGTTTTGTATGTATCTTATCGGTCTTGATGAGATCACCATGATGAGGTCATAAATTTCAAATTGTATAATTATATAAAGGGGCAATACTATCACCTTATACTCTAAACAATGGAAACGAAATTTTACTGCTTTCGTTATATGTATACAGGATCCATGCCACTATCATTGGTGACCAAGTCAATGACCGCAGAACCCGCATCGGTGACAATGGCACCTCAACTAACGATCACCAATACTGTGATTACCAGCACCGGATTTTTTCCAGGTACATTTTATTTCATAATAATTAATAACAACTTTATTGATAGCCATTACAAATACTGTAGAAATAATTGCAGCAATTAGTTATTGATTGATGGCTGGCCAGTCAGGCATCATCTAGACCCCACAAAGTAAAAGTTTTACACGTGAAAACGTTATTGTTTACTACTACTGCTCGTTCACTGTACCGACTTCCCTGACAAAAACGAGCGAGAAACTCTAGGGATTGCTGTTTTCAAATAAATTTAAATGCTATGGAATACACTTTGAATCATATTTCTGTGGAATCTATACTCATGTTGTCTTTCCATATATCTAACACGTAGTTTACACTTTTGTAATATGACTTTTCAATTAAAATACTTTTAATGTAAGTTTTAAACTTAAAAAATTGTAATCTTAATATATGCTCCGGAATCTTATTGTAAAGACGTATACAGTTCCTCATAAAATAATCGTTTACCTTAGTTAAACGAAATCATAGTACAGTGAGTTTGGACTTAGTTCTAAGGATATTATGGATATCTTCTTCCTTAATGAAATTATATACATTTTTACAGGCATACAAAATATTTGAGTGAATGTACTGTGATGCCACAGTCATGATACCAGTCTCCTTAAACTTTTCTCTGAGAGAAAACCAAAAGGATTTAATCTGTGTGAAGATCAGGCCACACCACGGACAAAGCTAAGCTAAAAAACTAGTAAGTAGTAACGTCCTACACTTGGATACGTGCAGGAGTGAAGGATTCGGGATTCTCATTTGGAGTAAAGCGGCAGACCTACATACATACCATATTTGTATTGCAAAAACGAGCGATTCGTACTGTGTACCGTTTAGGCTCTCGGGTTTCTCTCAGAGACAAGTTTAAAGAGACTGGTATCATGACTGTGGCATCACAGTACATTTACTCATATATTTTGTATGCTCGTAAAAATATCGTAATCTCATTACGACAGAAGATATCCATAATATTAATCTTAGCGCTAAGTTTGGACTTATGGTAACACGATTTCGTTTAACAAAGTTAAACGACTCTTTTATTTATTTTATTTTATTTTATTTATTTATTTATTTTAAACACTAAGAATATGAAGAACTATACACGTTGAGACAATTCTGGAGCATTTATTAGGTAAGATTATCATTTCTTAAGTTTAAAAACTGCATTAAATATATTTTAATTAAAAAGTCATATTACAAAATGGGAGACTATGTGTTAGATAAAGATGTATGGAAAGATGACTCTAGATTCCACACAAATTTGATTTAAAGTGTATTCCATAGCTTTTAAGTTTATTCGAAAGGAGCAATCACTAGAGTTTCTAGCTTGTTCTTCTCAGGGAAGTCAGCATAGTAAACGAGCAGAAGCTTAAAGGTGACGTTTTATGGGAATGCTGTAATGGACACCAGTAACGTTCAGCGCTGGGTGAACAAGTTTGGAAACAGATACTGTAGATAAACAGAGAAGCGGCAGGCCGATAACATCAAATGAAGATCCAATTCAATTCCATTCTAGTAGCAGTAGACCTCCTTGTGATTTAAAACTGTGAGTGACATTTCAACAGCTGTAGATAGGCGTGTCGCTTAACACCAGGCTTACGACTTGTTCGTCCCGGTATTATAAAAAAATCAAATCAAGAACGTACCGAGTGCCACATATGACTCCGCCCAGAGAATAATTGATGACTTGGGATACCACGAAATTCGGATGTCTATAACAGCTTACCCATAAACATTGTTCACGCGATTATAGATTTCCTTAGGCACACAACCGTCTTTTGTCTGAAACTCAATGGCGGCTCTATATTTTAGTTTTAAATCCATTGATCTATTAGTCAATTTGGAAGTGACATAATTTCAATACAGAGTACTAAAAAACTGATCTGAAAAGTTCGTGGGATTACATCTATTTGCCAAATTTTTTTGAAATCGGTTACCGCAAAGCGCGCGAAACCGGGTTTATCCTCTAGTTTGACACCCTTAGAGGTGGAATATTGTTTTCAAATTTAAATGGGACCACTATTGAAGTACCTTTTTCCACCAACAAAAGAATCATCAAAATCGATTTCAAAGTTATCGCGTAACATACATACAAAAAAACATATAGACGAATTGAGAACCTCCTCCTTTTTTTTGAAGTCGGTTAAAAAGTTTAGAAATTGAATAAGATTGCTTCTGAGAGATTAATAAAAGTAAGGAGACATTACTTTTTAACTGCCCTTCGTATATGAAAATAAGTAATTAAAAAAACAATTTTGATTATTATATTTATTTATTGTATAATGTTTTACCACCATAATGAATTATATATCCGAAAATATATTATACATATTTCAATAATGCATTCTTTTTATTTCAGATAACGATAAACTGGAATCAAATCTTAGTAAATATGGTAAGTTTAATTTGTGACTTAACCGGTTTTTCGATATTAATTGTTGAAATCCCCCTTAGATAGATAAAAACGTTAATACCTTCCATGACAACCTATTTACCAAAAAAAGGTAACAGTATAATTATATTTACCCACTTAATAATAACAAATAACAGAAGTAACTTACATCTTTACGTAGAACTAATTGAACTAAATAGTTTTGGAAGTCATGGCAGTGAACGACGACGCTTGTCATTTCAGACCATCGAGTATATAATTAGAAATAGAATGTCCATTTAATTTGTTTGAAAACTATTCTGCCAAATCATTACGGTGACAACTGCGCTTCGATTGGCCAGCCCGAATTCGATACAATTGACGGGTGTCGTCAATTATTCCACTTCAAATTTACCAGTTTAATATGAGCTTTGCTATAATGGACGAAAATTGAAAAATTACGAATTTAATATTTAATTACCGATGAAATGTGGTTCCGTTTGTTTTGTAATTAGATGTTTTGCTGTTTTTCCCACACCACCGAACGGAACAGCACCCCATAGTTAGAGATGTTATTTTTATTACAATAAATACAGAATATTTTTAGAATATACGGAGACGTACACGCAGGTCGGTTGTTGGCAATGTATTATTTCAGCTTTCTAATTTGTGATGTCAGTGCAGTGTTTCGTCTCTATTTCTGGTTATATACTCAATGTTTCAGACAGTCCTCTGGCGATATCATTAAATTGAAATAAGATATTGTGTCACCCTTTCGGATGTAATATAATTAAATAAGTACCCTTCACAAATATTCCGTAAATCATATAACATTTTCCAGAGCTGATCAAAGATACAGAGGGTAACGTGTATTACGATGGCAGTCTTCACGCCAGTGACATTATTAAAGGTAATTATATCGTAGAACAGGTGATCAATTTATTTCGGAGTATAATCTGGTTTTGGTCTTATTGTTAACGAACGTATTTGAACGTGGTGCCGCAATCCGTGCCCAAAAAAAAAAATTAACAGTCGATACCACCTTTGGTTAATACCCCATAACAGTGAAAGTGTCGAAATAATCACTTTGGAAAAAATATATAGCAAAACTGTGGAACACACGATGTAAAAATAGGATTCCTACATTGACTTACAATTATATGGACGTCGGGTCCGCGCTAAAAAGTGAACTTATAGGGCGTTAAAATCCTATACAGAGCGTCATTCACGCTTTAGTCTTCGTTTGTTCGACTGACAGCGAAGCAAGCAAAATTAGACAGTACTGACATTACAATTTAAAAGAGCGATGACATTACAATTTAAATTCAACGTTTTAGCTTTTTCATATTCCTTTACATGTCAATACGTTTAAATAGGTTGACTTGGGACATTTTTTTCGTGGTTTTTGTATTAGACCCGTCGTCCAATTATTTGTAAGTCAATGGATTCCTAAGAAATTTCACGATTGAAAAAAAAAACACAAAATTACCTCGAAAATGTACAATAAAACCGCTGTATTCAATAGGTAACAAAAATAACAGCGATTATTTTTATATCAACTGAACTAAACGGAACACGAGTAGTAAACGATACACATTTTTCAAATAATAATAATAATAATAATAATAATAATAATAACGCTCACACTCAACATAGCCCCGCACTAGGGAAACCCTGTGTCGCGGGTGCCATGGACACACACATAGACAACCACAAATTACACCCAAACTCACGAGAGAAATAAATGTAGGCCATACAAATATTTCTCCCAGCCCGGGAATCGAACCTGGGACCTCTGCGTGGCAGTCCGGCATGGTAACCGTTCGGCCACGGAGGCAGTTAAATATATAATATATAATAGCTTTAATTACGTTTGTAAAAAAAAATTCTGAAATAAAGCCAGACTCCCTGCCAGTCGTTCCAAGCATAATGAACCGTATTAATACGGAACGACTCTTAAATAAGACAAGTGGAGAAAATTTTACACAGGTCCAACGTTGACAAGCGCCCGATGGCGACTGACAGGGCAGCGGACAGTACTAAGGGCGCCTTCCCACTATGTCGTGACGACAGATTGTCGTGCAGTTTACAGTGTCGTGGCTTGTATATTTAAATGAAGTTGTTCGCATATAGCACGACACGATTAACTGTCGTTCACGATTTTTTATCGTTGCAACGACAAACTGTCGTCACTTTGGGAACAGCTAGAACGACAGTCGTCAGACGATAAAAAAGTCACTATAAAAACGTGACGACAGATTGTCGCAGCTCCTATTGTCTATTGTTATTCTGCTCCCTGCCCGCCCCTCTCGCACCCCGCGCCCTCTGCTCACTTTGCAGTAGCGTTGGGTCGTAGCCAGAGATGGGCAAGGAGGCTGTCGTGAAACGATAAATGGTCGTCACGATCTAGTGGGAACAGCTAGTCATGACAGTCGTTCAACGATAAAAAATCGTCCACGACAGATAGTCGTGATATGGGAACAGGCCTGACACGACAGTCGTCCAACGATAATAAAACGTGACGACATAGTGGGAACGCGCCCTAAAGAGAATCTGTTAAATTTTGAAGTGTAGACCCTGTCTACACTTGAAAATTTGACAGATGCTCTTTAGTACTTAAAAAGAAATATCGCCATACAAAAATTATGTGTAAAGTTAAATATTTTATTCTTAAATAATTCCTTACAGACTTTTATTCTAGCTTGTTTACAAGATTGTATATGATCGGGTAAAGTAGATCCCATCTTGTAACAAATTAGGATATTCTTTAGACAACATACTTAGATGTATCGTATATTTTTCGTCGTAATTTATAAGTCCGTTATTAAATAGTAAAAACCAAAAACATTTTGATTTTGCAAAACAGGTTTCTCCGCTTCTCCTCCGGAGACCTGGCTTGATAACTTTGGAACCAACCATGGACAGTATTAACCCATAGAGAAAGGGTCTAGGTCATGGTTTCCCAAAGTAGTCCCTCCGCCTCCCGATAGGCGCTGTAAAGTCCTAGTGGGGCGTTAGGGGCCTCGGAAGCAATTGAGGAACGTAGATGCTGTCCAGGGCGTGCTACCGCATTTCAAAAAAAACCTAAATGTTAGATATATAGACTACTAGAGATGCACCGAGTACAAGTTTTACCGAATAACCGAGTACCGAATATTACTCGGTTTAACATTTGCCTAGCCGAGTTACTCGGTTCATTACAACCGGAACGCGATGATTCTAAAAGTCCGATTGCTCTAGAATTAGACCGACATGTCAATGACATTGTTATTATTACTTTTACCTGAACGCGCAGAAAGCCTTGTATTCCTACATCATAACTTGCCTTTGTTAAATTTTCATTATTAATAATGTAAACTTCATTTTTAAATTACTAAATTGCTACAATTTGTTACAATTGTCTAGAATTTGTTGTCATAAATCTCTTTTGATTATTTTAAATATATTGTTGGTTTTGCTTTATTATGTCTATAGCCGTAATCCTTTATTTTAATCGAGTATTCTTCTCACGAACCGAGTTATTCGGCCGAGTACGAGTAGTAAAAAAACGGCCGAGTACACCGAGTACCGAGTAGCAAACGAGTACTCGGCGCATCTCTATAAACTACACTACAATTTTTTTTTCCTTGTGATTTTTGTATGTGAATTGTCTTTTATCATGCCAAAGTGGGTGAGCAAAAAAATTTGGAAACCTATAGGCCATTCTCTGCTGCGTCACCTAATGTAGCGGTACTGAATTGGCCAATCAACATTTGCCAAATGCGTTTGCCAAACAATATTTGCCAATTCACAATGGGCGCTCGATATTTTTGTGTTGCAGAAGATAAAAACAGTGACGACAGTGACATTATGCCCGGTCTAGAGAGCAACTCTCGGATTGACACGATAGATCCGGAGACATTCGACACGAAAGCCATGCGGCGCGCCATGATTCGTCGGTGAGATGGCAAATTTTATTTGGCGACGTTATAGCCTACATAAGTAACAGATTTCTGTTCTCCTAACCATGACCACGTCATCGTCATTATCATCATGCCATTAATACGTCCCACTGCTGGGTACCGGTCACCTCCCAGGCGAAGGTATTATGCGGGTTGGGGACTTCACAAGTTTTCCAAGAGTCGTGAACCTTCTTCGACGTGTAGGTGTGTGTGTAAATTTGATTTCACATAAAGGGTTTTTCAACAAGAACCTTGTTTTGTAAATAAAATTAAAACAATAAATTTAGATGACAATGATTCAATTTTTATTGTATTAATAAAAGTAAATTTTGGCAATTATGAATGAAAAACGATATCTGATAAATGTCCACCACGACCACAGTTACAGACGTCGAGTCACACAGCCACCGAAACAATGAATTTATTGCAAACCAAATTTCCCGATCGCATAATTTCACGTTAAGTGACCAGCAGTGATTATTTTTTATGGAGTTATGTTAAAGACAGAGTATATACGGAGCCAATCGAATCGATTGCAGCATTAAAACTCAAAATTCGAGAAGTGATTAACTAAATAGACACACTATTTGTCAAAAAGGGATTAAAAACTTTGATGAAAGAATCGACATCTGTGGTCGTGGTGGACATTTATCAGATAACATTTTTCATTCACAATTGCCAAACTTCACTTTTTTTAATACAATAAAAATTTGGATCATTGTCGTGTAAATTTAATGTTTTATTTTGATTTATAAAACCAAGTTCTTGTTGAAAAAAAAAATTCCTAGAAACTGAGATGCGAGCTCGGATTCAAAACCACGGGCTCTGCTTGTCAAACCATTAGGCCACCAGGGCGTATCTATAACTTACGTCATCGGCATTTTTTGCCAAGTTTTATTAAAATCGATTACCGGAAGGAGTGACATCGGATTCATCCCCTAGTTTGCCCCTCTTGGAGGTGATATATTTTCTTCAAATTTAAATGGAACCCATATAGAAATACCCTCTTTCCAACAAAAAGGAATCATCAAATTCGGTTCATAAATACCGGGATAATCGCATAAAATACATACACAAAAATTACAATCGAATTCAGAATCTCCTCCTTTACTAAAGTCGATTAAAAAAGTGTAACACACGGAGTTATATTTATAATCGAGTTCAAAAAACTTTTGTGTGTGTACGTACGTGATTACTTCATGATTTGCGAACCGATTTCGACGGTTCTTTTTTTGTTGAAACGGGCGTACCTTCATAGTGGTTCCATTCAAATTTGACGATATTATTCCACCTCTAAAGGTGGCAAATTAGGCGATGAATGCAGTTTGTTGAATTAATTCACTTTCCGTCAATCGATTTCGGTAAAAATTGTCACATAGATGTAATAAATAGTCTGAGTAGATCAGTGTGACGACCTTTCGTCGTTCGTGTTTAAGAAACATACCCTTTAACCTGATAGACGTAACATTCATTTTAGTATGACTTCCTTAATGCAAAATTAGCGAATGACGTTTTAGGTTGCTAACAGATTGACTGCATTTTTGCAGTTATACTCTGTCCAACCATTTATATAACTCTTGTTATATGTATGCCTCCGAAGTTCCGTAATTATTGACATACAACCATAGACAAAAAAGGGAATTCCTGGACTCTTTTATTTTTAATTTTAGTGACAGCACGAATCTTAATCAATTAGTGATGTCCAGGCATGAATATGTCAAAAGTTAAATAAATGGTTCGACGGAGTATAGGGCATTGTCTGTACCTAATTGTTAATTATTATTGTAATTAATTTTTATTTATTTTTACAGCATGAGATACGAAAACATGTTCAAGAAGATGTCTAAATTGTAATTTAATAGAATTAAATTAACGATCAAAATGCAGTAAATGATTATAATCCACCCGGAACTCAATGCCGACAAATTGTCTATGGACTCCAAAATCATTATACAATAAGATAAGTAGTGTTAGGCTGGCCACATTCGAAACTTCGATTCGAGATTCCGTATATACATCACACTCATACGTTTATTTTCATTCGGAATGACAAGACTCAGCTAAGAAATGAGAGGCATTGAGTCCTGATGTTCTCGCAGCGAAATTAGGTACGTACGGAATTTGCGACTGTGTGTTGCGATCCCACAAAATGTATGGAAGACTTGCATTCAGAATGGCATTCTCCGTGGTGAATTTCTAATGCACAAGCGACTATACAGAACTTCGAATCGGAAGAAAATTCAAATAGTATAGTACTGTATGTGTGTTATAAGTCTGATTTGTATAGTTTTGCTGCCCCCGTGGACTGTATGTGGCCATCCTAACTCCATACAAACGTAGCAGCGCGACTAGTACGTGTACGGAAGTTCCCAAAACCTCGAAGTGAACTTGAATTGCAAAGTTCGGGTTCGGAAGTTGCTGTTTGTCTTATTATACTTTGCCAAAATGGAGGCGCTAATAGATGTCACTAAATTCTATTAAATTAACAAACGCACAAACTAAACATTGATTTTAAATTTTCGAATTATCTACAGACATCTCCATTAAATTCGGTTGCGAAGCGTATCTTCTTTTCTGAACTTCAGAATGGCAAGCAGTTCTTTAGATACAAGGACGTTCTGAAAAGATACATGAAAAGTTGCAACAATGACCCCTCGAGGTGGAAGACGCAGTCGATTTGCCGTTCTGGGTGAAAGCACTTTGTGAAAACTCAGGTGACAAAATTTGAGGAGCAGAGACTGTCGGACCTGGACGCGAAACGTGATGCTCTCAAGGCTAAAACACCTGCAGCCATCTTTTATTACTTTGTTGGCGGTGTCCTTACGTGTCGCCACTGTTTGCGAACATTTACCAATCCAAGGGCACATGATAGAGCAAATATCCGTAGCTCTAATTCTAAACAATGGCCAAAACCGGCTAGGACATACACAAATTCGGTAACAACATGGTCCAATTTTGTCAAGCAAAGTTGCACGGTGCCCTTTTATGGGCAGTCCCATATCTTTCTACATAAATTTTGTATATGCTGACCTTCCTATCAACCTCTTGGTTATACGAAAAGGGCACTATAACCTGTGCAAGCACACCCGCACAGGGACCTTATCAGTCAGGACCATATCTGTCACTAGATCAACCCGTTTGCACAGACGTCATCCGATTTTCAAAAGGCTATTGCGCTTAGGTGGGCTGCTCCGGGTGCGTACAACGCCCTCCCTATTGTCCAGATAGATACCGGAGCTGTTGGCACGCTCATTTCCCGTTGCACAACTAACGGTTGTCACCTATAAAGTCCACTACCAAAACTCCTCTTTGGTAGCGGAGCTGTAGGCACGCTCACCTCCCAATGCCGAGGCGTCTCTCCAGTTTCCAGAAACCTACGCCACTGGTGGTGGCGGCATCCTCTACTAGCTCTCGGGGCTAGTGCCGGAGATGTCGGTCGCAGTATCCTGTGACAATTTCCGGACATATCCCTGTATGAGCAGACCCATATCTTCTACATTAGTTTTGATTATGGGGACCCTCCCTACCGACCCTTAGGGTATACGAGAAGGGCACTGTAACCTGTGCGCGCTCAGGAACCATGCGAATTCAGGTTTTGACCCCAGATCAGCCAATGTACATGGTTGTCACAGACCTCTGTCACTTGACTTCATCCGATGATATGTGCATAATTTAAAAATTTTTGTTTAACCAATTTTTGTTCTGTTGCTTTTACTCCCTTTCTTCCGAGAAGTATCATAATGGTGAATATATGGTGCAGAGACATGGAAACTCAAAGCCTTGTTTGAAGAATTGACGCCTTTGAAATGTGGTGTTGAAGAATACCGTGGACAGCCCGCCACATGAATGTCTCTGTACTTAAGGAACTCAAAATAGATAATGCACAGCGTCTGTTTGGTCGCGTTACACGTAGAGATGCTGATAACCTAGAGCGTTTGATGATGACAGGGAAGGTAGAAGGGAAGAGACCTGAAGGCAGGAGCCCCGAACGGTGGTAGGATCAGGGGATCTACTCTCATTCTCCGTCCGAAACAACTACTGGAAAATAAGTAATACTCGACCCAATTAAAAAAGGCATGATGCGAATGAAGCTTCATACTTCACATTGTATTTTAATTTGCTCGAATGTCACTTGTTTGACAGTATTATAGTCGTCACAAAATAAGAGGCTCCTTAAGACACTTGTCATCGCACCGTTAATAGGGATGTAGCTAAACATATCGGTAACCATATAAGTCGATTCGGAATCTTATGAGGCTGTGATCGTTTAGATTATATTTGTGATAATAATTAACATTTATTTAAGCAATATAGAGTTTAACACAAATAATTAGTAAGTATTTTGAATGGTGACAATGACTACCCGTAGTTAAATAGCAAAATTCTGAACCAAAAAGAAAAGAACGTCGTCATAGTTTAAATTTTTAACCACTTCCATCGGAAGGTGAGGCAAAATCATCAGTTGAGCTAGGATCTCCTGTATGTATAATATTTAACTTTCAATCATATTATCAATGCTAACATAGAGATTTTGGCAGAGGTCAAAATCAAAAAGCCAAATACTTTTTTAAGTGAAATTGAATTGACTCCGTGAACTTCGTCGATTAATTGGTTACAACATTATTATATAAAAAAAAAATAGATTGAGGACCTATCACGGATTTATATACTTCATAAACTGGATTGCTCACTTCGATATACCAATGTTACAAATTTACACCTTATGAGATTAAGTTGATGCTTATTTTAAGTAAAAGTAAAAACCGAACCACGTGAGATAGCTCGAAGTAGTGGTCTGTCCTTGTCTAACAAGTTGCCAACGCAATAAAAATCTTCTTAGGTAGTGTCTAGTTTATCAACTTTTTTAAATTTTGGATATATATATTTGTTTAAAGATAATATGTTTTTACTGTAATAATACAAAATACAAAAAATAGATATCAACAATGAAACCTTCTATCATGAAGTCGCATATCAAATAAGTAGACTAATTTGTATTATGAAACAATATTAGTAGTTTTGGTCATCCATAAGCGGCCACATTTTCTGTAAAAACTAAAAAGGTAAAAACAATATGGCTGGCTGACAAATGAATGAACACTCTATTAGAAAGAGACGCTTTACTACTTTGAAGCCTCTCACTCGGCTCGTTTTATTAACTTAGTGCACGATCCAGTTCAATATACAAGTCCGTGAGACCTATCTGTTTTAAGACGTTTAGAATTAACTCAAAATTGCATTTTATTTTGGAATTCGTGCGAAGATATACTTGAAATATTTTCTATCATATTAGTTATATAATACTGCGCTAAAAATAATATATTTTTTAAAACCCGATAAGTTAATAATTGTTGGTTCACTGTTTCGTTGATTGCATTCAAAGTTACGTACCGATAACACTACACTTGATTTGGATTGCCTCTCCCGATCGGAAACTGCGTCTTTTCCGAGTCGAGGCGCATAATTGCGATTCACAACTAGCCGATTGGAAACTTTTGACATTTCTAATCGGAACAATAGCTGATTTAATTCACAAATTAGAAAGATATAGTAGGAATCAGGTTCATCTTCTCGCTCGGAAACCCGTCTGATATCGAGACTCGGATGAGGTACCCGATCGGTTCGTTATTTTTTAATTGTTTTAGATTCTTTTTTATTCACAAAATTTGTTTTTTGTTTCTTTTTCCAATTTTACTTTTTGTTTCTTTAGATTTTTTTAAAAATTCGGGGAACATAATGTTAGTAAATAAATATGAATGTTTAAAAAATAACAGAAAATGACCAAAAAATGGAGTTGGCGTATGTTGATTGGCGGTATCGACACCATCGTCTACCTTAGTTGTCACATTGTGATTATTACAATTGTTTCGGACGGATGTCGGATGAACGAAAGTATAGGGTCAGATATCCGAACAACTGGAACTACCTGTCAACACCGCACTCCACCAATGGAGACAAATAGTCGGCAGAATAAAGTGGAGACACGATCCTTAGAAGTGAGGAAGCGATTAAGAAGAACAACCGAAAAAATAAATTCATTTCCAATGAGAGTTTTTATTACAGCCTAATGATATGTGACCTATCTGATCTCGGATGGGAACCCGCCGCCATAGTTACATTTGGAGGTCAATAAATTGCGGGCGGTCATAAATTAATCTAGTGAATAAATTAACTCATTAATATTAATCATAAATGATATGTTATATAAGTGTACGCGGTAGCTAAATCATTAATTTTGTAATAATTAACTTTTTATTAAATCCTTTATAAAATAATTAATTTTTCTTTTTGTGCATACTTATCAATCCTTACTATCCAATGTTAGGATCGGTGTAACAAAATTAAACTTCAACTTCAACTTTTGTAGCTATGGCTCCGTCGTTTCGCGCGACAATTTCGCCAACGTCAGGGTTGAAAGACTACAGAATCTGAATATGGTGTGTTCGGGCCCTTAAATTGTTGCAAGCAAAATTAGGCAGTACTGCAATGATGTTACAATTTAAATTAAATGTTTTAGTTTTTTATATTTCGTTACATGTCACTACGTTTGTATAGCTTAACTTCGGACATTTTTTTCTTGGTTTTTGTATTAGACCCGACGTCCATTCGTTGGTAGGTCAATTAATTTCACACGTTACTTGATATCGAACGATATGATAGTTGGGGCCGACTGTAGTTTGTCTATGAATTAAATAAAAACTACGTTTATGTGACATGCGTGAGAAAAGTTTTTATTTGCCGCCATTTCACCAGTCGTAACATGCGTTTCCTGAACACATCAAAGAGAGCTTATAATATGTGTATAGATAAAGCACTGTATGTAACTGTATGTATACAATTAGACATTAAAACATTCGTCTCGTGTTTCATGCATTTCATTATGTAACTGTCACATTAATTACTATTTTGACATGGAAGTCTGTAATAATTAATGTAATTTATTAAGGTTATTATGCACATGAATGGTTATAATTTTTTTTAATGACATTACAAAAATATAATATGAGGGCTCATGCTTAGAATAATAACGAATAGAATGATAGTTCCATATCAAACGAACTGTCACAAGAGAGGCAAAAATCAAATTCATGTAGGTTAGTTTTAGTAGTAGGTTAATTTTCGGTTTTGGTGAATATTTATATAAAAATACAAGTTGAAACGCGTTACTTCCTTGTGGAATGTGATGTTAGTATCTATTTTATGTTTGTCTGACGTATTTTTACACTCATTTACCGCACATTTCGTCATTTTTAGCTAAAGTTCTTGAGCTGATCACTGTGCAAGTTGACCTTGAGCACTGAAGGCCCGCCCGTTCGTGTAGGCCCATTGGGAGCGCTTCAATTTGCCTCACTTAGAGTGTGCGGACTAGGTTTCTATGCGTTATTATTCTAAGGGCTCATGTTATTTTCTTTCTTTTGGAAACATTTTGTGAAGTTTTATTTAGCGTGAAATAAAAAATAAAATCCTTTAGTAAAAGAAAGTTATGTATCGTTTTCGTTCAGAAACATAAACTTTTGATAACAAAATTAAAGAAAATACTTCGTACTATAATTTTTCTAAGATGACGTAAAATGACAGCTCATTGCGAAAAAGTATTGCCAGCCTAGATAGAAGCAGCTAGTGATTGCAGTCGACAAATCAGTGCCTCCAGTGAAAGACAGAATAAGACGAGTTATGCCCTTTTGTTTTGATTCCACATATATCGTCTCTGGCCAGCAGATTAAGCTCCGCTGCATACGCAGTCCGCAGAATACGTGAGCTTACCGATGTTAGTACTGCTAGACTAGTTTACTTTAGGTACTTCCATAGTATAATGTCCTACGGGATTCTCATATGGGATAAAGCGGCAGATATTCAAACCATATTTGTATTGCAAAACGAGCGATTCGTTCTGTGTACCGTCTAGGCTCTCGGGTATCTCTCAGAGAAAAGTTTAAGGAGACTGGTATCATGATTGTGGCATCATAGTACATTTACTCAAATATTTTATATGCCCGTAAAAATTTACATAATTTCAATAAGAAAGAAGATATCCATAATATTAACCTTAGAGCTAAGTCCAAACTTATGGTACCACGATTTCGTTTAACCAAGGTAAACAACTCTTTTATGGGGAACTGTATACGTTTTTACAATAAGATTCCGGAGCATATATTAAGTTTATCATTTCCTAAGTTTAAAAACTACATTAAAAATATTTTGATCGAAAAATCATATTACAAAATTGAAGACTACGTGTTAGATAAAGATGTATGGAAAGACGACATGGCTCCAGAATCCACACAAACTTGATTCAAAGTGTATTCCATAGCATTTAAATTTATTTGAAAAGAGCAATCCCTAGAGTTTCTTGCTCGTTCTTCTCGGGGAGGTCAGCGTAGTGAACGAGCAGTAGCTTAAATGTAGGTTAAATGTGACGTTTTCAAGTGTAAATTTATTTTACCTATGGAATAAATAATCTTTGACTTTGACTTTGACTTTGACTTTGACTATTCCATCATTGGCTTCAGCGTGATCGATTACATAACTTATCAATAAGACATCTCTCTAAAACTCTCTTAACGTCGTTTTTCTTATTGCACTAAAGGCATAACTCACTGGTTTTAAAAGGCATAATTATAGTTATCGGGCATTTTTTTACGAGTCTAAAGATACAAGTGGTGTCAACTTAAAAAATACATGCAAGTTTAATGACTAAGTACAGATATATTTTTGCGTAAAGACACTTTTCGTATTGCTTCATAATGACTAGGAAAAAAAATAGGACAGGTGTACATAAGGGTATAACTGAGCATTCCGTTTGTTCCATTGGACAGGATTGGTCATACCCACGACTATACTATGTTGCTATTGGTTAATAGTTCACAACAGAAAACTTGTCGTTTTATTCTTTTAAGGATTTTATGTCTTTTATCAATGTGGTTAGTAATATAAGTATTGTTATAGCTGTAGAACAGTCGCAGTTAAGGGAATAAGTCCGATTATGTCCTAAAGTTTGTTAACATAAGTCGTGTTATTACCGTTAAGTATAGACAAAGACGCAACTCGAAAAAAACTTAAAAAATATATTGAAAATATGACTGAATGCTTAACCAGTACCTTAATGAAGGCTTAGATGTGTACCTAAAACTTGAAATCACAAAAAATACTAGTAATAAATGTGATCAAGCAATAATCAATAAAAGAATGGTTTTTTGCCTCTCCGGAAAAATGACGATTTTGAGTTATTCCCTTTTTCACTGGAGGCACTGAAATATTCTATCGAATGTCAACCTAAGGACCCCATCACACTAGCGTCCTTCGAGCGTCAGCGTCCTGCGAATGCACATACTGCGTTGACACGACGACCGCACGACCGCGACGCAACGCCAGTAGGGTATACCGACGTTCAGCACTATTCAACAGTCGCCCAGTACCGGCGTTGCATCCACAAATCAAATCAAAATAATCTTTATCTCATAAAGAAAACAGAAAAAAAAGGAAACCCTGTGTCGCGGGTGCCATGGCCACACACATAGACAACCACATATTACACCCAAACTCACGAGAGAAATAAATGTAGGCCATACAAATATTTCTCCCGGCCCGGGAATCAATCTGGGACCTCTGCGTGGCAGTCTCGCGGCATGGTAACCGTTGGGCCACATTGGCTAAACTCTACCGCTCATTCGTAAACCAGATTCCCCTGAGAAGAATGAGCAAAAACTCTAGGGGTTGCTCTTTGTAAATAACATTTGTACACATTCAACATTTACAATATATTTTTTTTTGTTTTCAAACATCAGAGACCGAAGCTCCTCCATGAGCTAAACGGGTTACTACCACGGATTTTTGTCATCCAAGTACGCAGACGTAACCTTTGCAGGTTATCGTAAAGATAAATTGATTTTTGAAAAAAAAATTGTTTCTCTGCTCATTTCTCACTAATTTGATGTTACTTTTTTTAAAATGTTACTTTAATTTTATGTATTTGCTTAAACAAAATCTATTTATTTAAAAGCGAGACTTATAAAAATTGTTTATAAAATACGTCACTTAGTGGACGTCGTCACAAAGTTATATTGTGTAGAAGTTTGTGAAGTGTCACGGGGATCATCCTAGAAAATTTGTAGTATAGGGATACTACGTTACGTCGCCGCTGCACGGACGACGACGTATCGATGCTGTGCTCATGAGTAGTATCGAATAAAAAGTACCGTACTCATAAAAGTATCGAAGCAAAAGTATCGATACCTCAAGGTATATATTATATGTACCTTGAGGTATCGATACTTTTGTCCAGCAGATTTTTTTACATGTGACGGACACTGAGAAATAATTACGAAACGAAAACGGAAAATGTCAATTGAAATGTTTATAATTATTTTTTTTCACTCTCATTCTTATAAAGAGGCAAAGGGTTGCATACGGTTGCCAAACGGTTACCATGCCGGACTGCGACGCAGAGGTCCCAGGTTCGATTCCCGGGCCGAGAGAAATATTTGTATGGCCTGCACTTATTTCTCTCGTGAGTTTGGGTGTAATTTGTGATTGTCTATGTGTGTGTGTCCATGGCACCCGCGACACAAGGTTTTCCTAGTACGGGGCTACGTTGAGTTTGTGCGTTATTGTTATTATTATTATTTGTGATGAAAGTTTGCCATTAAAAAAAGTCACTAGGTGGCTTGCGCTATGATAAGGAGTGTCCTAAGTAGGAATTATTGGAAAGGTACTACGCAATATCTGTCAAAAAGTACCTAATACCAGAAAAGTATCGGTATCAAAAGGAAAAGTACTCAATATCAAAAAGTATCGATACTTCATCCGTATCCCTAGTTATCGCATAGAGTTATCACCGTTTAGACGGATCTATTTGAATAGTTTTGTTTTTGTACAAAACTAATATGTGATTAATTAATAAAAGTTATGGAACTCAAGTTGTTCTTTATTTAGCAACTTTAGTAGCAGTAGACCTCCTTGTGAAAGAGTTCGTCCAGGGTAGTACTGCCACCTTACCTGCTTCTGCCGCCAAGCAGTATAATGTCAGCATTTCTATGTTCCGGTTTTGAATGGCAAGAGTGCTGGTAAAATTACAGGCGCATGGGACTTGTCAACTTATGTCTCAGAGTGACGGGCACAGTGGCAGTGCCCCTCAGATCCTTGCGATTTAAACCTCTGAACGGCACTGTAACTGTTATGGACAGGCGTGTAGCTCACCATCAGGCGCACGACTAGTTTGTCCCGTCACTTGTATTATAAAAAAATTCATGCCGTCCAATAAAATAACATCAGTCACCATCTAAGCTCACAACGAAATGTGAAAATTAAAAAAACTTAAACAATATACAATGTCTTTTTTTTTGGGTATTTGGCTTCGGTCCCACTGAGGACAATTCTGCCAGTGTCCGGGTATATACAATGTCATTTTTAAATAAAATCTAATATTGTAGAATGTCATTTCATTGAGGTAATTATACAATACAATACAATATAAAAATTCTTTATTGTACACCAAAAAAGGAAACAAATACAATACAATTAAATTAAAAATACGCGGTGGTACAATGGGCGGTCTTATCGCTTTAAGCGATTTCTGCCAGACAACCTTTGGATGGAAGTAATTATATAATTCACATGAAAAAGACGGCGGTGTATAAGGAATTACTAATCAATAGATAAAAATTGATAGATAAATGCAAATAAACATATATTTATAAATAAGTAATAAAACCAATACATATATATGAATATCGTAAACTACTATATATTCCTATACCTATAAATATAAAATTTCTAAAACGCAATTTCAAAACATAAAAATACCTAGGCAGTCCAAGTCACAGTATATAACATTGTCTTAAATTCTGTAGCATTATTGCAATGCCTTATTTCAATCGGAAGTTTGTTATAGACCTTCAAAGCCATTACAACTGAGCTTTCTCTAAGTAGAGCAGTTTTGCATGGGATTTAAAGCTCTGAGTGTCACTTATTACCAGGCCCACAACTTGTTAGTCATGTTGTTGGTATCATAAAAAAAAATTCGAAAAACGATGATTGACTCAGCACAGAGCTTCACGGCTGTGCTACAGGTTTTAAAAAGCAAAATAGGACGCAGAAACGTCCATTTTAAAAATAAGATTCTTGTTTTATCCAATTATAACCCATTCTTTTCAATAGTGAAAAGACAAAGTAATAAAAACCACTTAACAATGTAACTACGTGAAATGTTTTCATAACATTCCGATTACAAGGCTTCCTCCATTGCAGTGTAGTTCTTCATCTCATACTAGATGTTTATTCTGGCGAATTTTTCCCAAAAACTAAATTTATAAACAATTTCAGTGCAAGTAAGTTTTTTACGTTTTTGAATTTACGAATAGTTATAACCTTTTTATAAAAGAAAAAACGATCTTTTTGATTGCTATTACATCTATTTGCCAAGTTTTACGGAAACCATCGAAATCGGTTCACTCCTTCCTTTGAAGTCAATTAAAAAAGAATAGTAACTAAAATGTGTTCTTAATTCAAATTTGTTGTGTTTTTTTTTATTAGTGATGTCTTGATTATTATCGAATGTTATTAATACGATACTGCTATAATCAGAACTAAAAAACTAGAGAGAACCAGCCCAAAATCTTATCGTTCCTGTTCTAACTGTACTTATTCTCTTATCGAGTTTTTAGGGTTTCGCGATTGGATTTTACTATTGTTTTTTTTTCAAACAAATTAATTGGTGACGGTTAACGGAGATGTTAAAATCATCATTGTAATTTTCACGGAAGAAAAAACATTATTTATCAGACCCACCAAAACTCACACAAAAAAATTATAATGATAAACACATTGACTTACAATTATATGGACGTCGGGTCCGCGCTAAAAAGTGTCCGCACTTGTAAGGCGCTAAAATCGTATACAGAGCGCCAAACTCCGCTTTAGTCTTCATTTGTTCTACTGACAGCGCGATACTGCGATGACATTACAATTTAAATTTCGAATAGGTTGACTTGGGACATTTTTTTCGTGGTTTTTGTATTAGACCCGTCGTCCATTTATTTGTAAGTCAATGGATAAACACTATGAAATTTTGATAATGATTGGCGTATTTGTAATTTAAAAAGATGTAACAAATTTAAACTTTACCCAGTCGCCATATAGTTGAAAGTTCAATACCTTTATTCCAAGTTACGACGTTTTGATTTTATGGACTCATCCGTAGAACAAAGACCTATGTGCTATTCTTCGCTGTGGATATCAGATTGACCAGTGTTCGATTTTATATTGCCCAACCGAAATACGATACAAAAATTCTGGAAACATCTATCGATTAGCCTTATTTTGAGTGACGAGATTGTGTATTTATACTATTTTCGCTGTATCATCACATCGGACTTTGTTCTTTGGATGAGTCGTTATATTCAAATTTTATTCAAATTTTATTCAACATGCTGCCATCTTGCGGCCTATAGCTGGACTATGACGAAATGCTAACATCTGAACGAATAGAAAGTAGAATAGAACAGTTGAACAGTGTCAATTTCCTGCCTGCAGACTTATTCCTTGAACAGTATAACTCGGGCGTTTTCAAAACGAGAGTTAATAGGCATTATACATGTTCATGCATGTTCCATCGTCAATTTCCATCAGGTGAGATGAATGTAAGATAATAATAATAATAACAGTTTTTTTTATTAAAGACAGCATAGGTCCACTTGTCAGTTTTACAGAAACCTCAAGTACTATGTTAGTTTACAGTATAATATTTATAAATGTAATAAAATAAAATACAATCAAAAATAAAATTATTAAAATTTTAAATTGAAATAATTTAACATTAAGGCTCAACTCACACTGGCGAAGCGTCGTGACGCGTCATGTTTTTCGCCTATAGCATACTCATCTCTATTTTCCCATTATTATGGTACAAATTTTTGTTATGCAAATATGGAAATGCGCGTTGGCGCACGACGACGCGCGCATTCGCGCGTCGACGCTTAGTTGAAGTCGAGCGGTTTCCCGCGTCGCTGCGCGGTAATTGGGCGCAGTGAGGCGTCAGACGCCGACCACACTGTGATCCGGGTGCACTAATGCGAGAGTCGTCGCGTGTCGCTGTAGTCGGAAAACAAGACGCGAGTGACGCGACGCTTCGACACTGCGCCAGTGTGAGTTGAGCCTTAAACATAAAAATTGAACTATAACAATAGTCACATAAAATTTTTGAAACTGAAATAAAATAAACAAAAATAAACTTTGGATAAATAAATAAAAATTTAAATAAATGAAAATAAAAATAAAAATTGCACCCCCAGCTTCATCTAATTTAATTTGAAATTTTGGGTGGGTTGGCGTACCAACACGCCAAATGCACAATTAAAAAAAAAAGAAATATTTTAACACTTTCAGCGCTGGCTATGAGCCCCCCGCGTTGCAACTTCGATGGAGTCTTCTATAGAGTGGTTTGCATCACCCTGCTCGCTACAGCACTAGCTTTAACTGTCATCCTGACTGATGTCTTTGTAGATCTAGATGCTTTACTGGCAGGGAAAGGGAAAGGTGAGAAAAATCTATTTTTTTAAGTTTATTGAATATCACGATGTTTTATTACCATTATATCGGCCATTCTCACATTCAATGTTCTCAGCCTAATTACCGTAGCCATTTCTGTGACGTCAGCCTGATTACCGTAACATTGAAATATGTTCATATTTAACTTTAAGCTTAATTGTCAATATGTCTAAATGGCATTAGCATAGATAAGGTAGTTTTCGTCTCATTAAGACATTAATATTTTAACTGTAATTAGATCTAATTGCCGTTTCCAAAAAATATTTCTTTCTTAAAAACTCGAAAACTTTATCTATTCTAATGTCATTTAGACATTGATAAAGTTGTTCATATTTATATATGTACCCAACATTAAGCGAGAACACCGAATGTGAGAATGGCCGATATTCAATTATTTTTTTGTGAAACTACTCCACTAGTTTTGTTACAATTGTGGCGGCTTTAGACGCCGCCTCTTATCGCGGGCTGGCTGTGGCGGTCTCTTTGGACGAGAGTCGCCAAGGAGAGTGTTACACTTGCCAATATGTTCGACAGTGTTTTAGTTATGTGAATTATCACTTATGTCAGCGATTTCAAATTGTTTGAATTGTTTTGTAAAATTATAAAACATTTATGAAGTTCACCGTTTTATTGACTGCCTCTGTGATCGAACGGTTACCATGCCGGACTGCCACGCAGAGGTCCCAGGTTCGATTCCCGGGCCGGGAGAAATAGTTGTATGGCCTACAATTATTTCTCTCGTGAGTTTGGGTGTAATTTGTGGTTGTCTATGTGTGTGTCCATGGCACCCGCGACACAGGGTTTCCCTAGTGCGGGGCTATGTTGAGTGTGTGCGTTATTAAAAAAAAGAAAAAAGTATAGTGTATCTCGTAGCTAATCTATCCAAGGAAGAATTAACAATATACACGCGAAAAGTTAATAAAGA
>NW_020653855.1:1058766-1127420 GCF_003589595.1 Hyposmocoma kahamanoa
TAATATAATAAGTATAATATATATAATAAAATAAATAATATAATAAGGGAGAATGAATTCCCCAAACAATTATTATAACAAACATAGAAAGACTAAGAAAAATTCGTTCGATCCAGCTGGATTCGAACCAGCATTCTCAGGCAATTCGTGCCAGATGCTCTGCCAATTAAGAACGAACTAGCAGACCTTTCCATTTTTTCTATGTGGCAATTCTTTGTTTTTGGTTTTTAACGACTTTTTAGCCGTAGCGCCATACTTACTTACTTCGCTGGCTCAACGACCCGAAGTGGATCTTCGCCTTCGAGACAAAAAATACGCCATTTTTGTCAATCTTGTGCCAAGTCCGACGAAATTTAACATTTCTATTTACTTTCATTAAAAGATAATTATTGATTTTTTTTATTGAATTGATATATAGGAAAAGGGGGAATAGCCCCCCATAGTTACAGATATTATTTTTATTACAATAAATACAGAACATTTTTGGACTATACGGAGACGTACACACAGGTCAGTTGTTGGCGCTGTACTATTTCAGCTTTCTAACTTGTGATTTCAGTGCAAACGAGAGTTGATATTTAATAGGCCCATTTGTTTGATGAGTTGCCAGGAATAGATGGCCCTTATTTCGTCTCTGTTTCTGATTATATAGTCGATGAAGAACACACTCGAATCACACTTCAGAAACCGAGACAAAAAACTTCACTTACGTCATAAATACACCTGTAACACAATTTTTTCTCCTGTTCGCAGTATTACAACAAGCCAAAAACAATGAAGACGAGTTCAATAACGCATTGAAGATCGCGAAAGTGGAAAGTCAGATGAAGGAAAATCAGGATGATTATAAACAGGATGACGATTACGCCGTTTATAGAACCAAACGGTCTTTAGGTATAGTATAAATAAGGCAATGCACTTACGGATGATTAAAAGTCTATACTACTTTGTGACGATGTGACCTCCTTACATCGTCATTCCACTTTTTTGTCACTTTTTCTCTGGTTCCTGGCCACTTGTTTGCAAATTTTGAATCGTTCTTTAAATCCTTTGCCCCGCCATTCTCTTTTTGTCTCGTACCGTCGTCACTCCTCCCTCGATCTCGGTAGAGAGTATTTCGGCTGTAATTTTCAATTGCTTCTAATTTTGATTCTTTTACTAATTCTCAACCTAAATCATGCGCCAATTTTAATGTTGATACCAATCTGTAATTCTATATAACTCGGCCCTTTTGGGGTATCTTGTTTATATTCAACTATAAGCATATCCGTATGTAATTAAATTAGGGAGTCTTTTATAGTATTATACCTGTGTTTTTATATATCTTTTCTTGTTACAGCGTTATATTCTTTCTTTTCTTTTCCTTCAAACTATCATATAAATCTTTATGGCCCGAAGTATCCTATTTTATGTGATCTTGGTCACGGCACATTAGTGTCTTACAACCTTTTCAACCTCAAATGGCTTTGGTTGATTTCGCATAACAGCGAGAGTGTTGAATCAATCAATTTGGATAAAAATATATGGTAAAATTGAAGATATACACTGATTACTACACGGTGTGAAAACACGATTCCTAGAAATTTTCATGATAGAAAAAAAACACAAACTTACCTCGAAATTTTTCAAGAAAACCGCTCTATAGGTACATTACATGTACCAATGATTTTTTTATATCAACTGAACTAAATAGAACACGTAAATAGTATACGACATACATTTTTGAAATGGCTTTAATATCGTTGGTAAAAAAATTAATTCTGTAATAAAGCCCAAAATGAACCGTATTAGTACGGGAAAAATTTGAATTCTAGCTGCGGTAGTACCGACTCTCAATCGAGATGTTTTTCTTCCTGTCATAGGTCTGTTACAATCGACACAACGCTTTTTAAATTTGTTTTATTGATTTTAAGCGTTGTGTTTTCGAAGTATGTCTGTCCCCTGGCAGACACACAGTGCAGATGAATAACGAGTACAGAGTAATTCATGTTTATTTTTGCAGACTCATCAACATTTCAATTCCACTTAAAGAATCCAAAGATGAAACAGATACTAACAAACAGACTGAATACGTTACTAGAAGAGCTCGACATAGAAGAAACGACAAAAAGAGTATTTAAAAAAATAGCAGAAGATAAAGTAGACAATGAAAATCACATTGAAATAAATCAAGACTCGAAAGGTACATATAAAAAGGACGAAGACATACTGCATATGACATTGCACAATATTTTATTGAAAGGTAATTTTTGACGTAAATTTATACTATTTGTAATTACATGTAGGTAGTTAGTTATGTGTGGCGGTGGGTGGGTCACGTTGCTCGAAAGAATGGAGCCTGGTGTAAGGCGGTCCTCGAATGGCGACCTGGTGGAGAAAAAGCCCCAGAGGGAGACCGCAGATGCGTTAGAAGGACGATATAAAGAAAATAGCGGAGTTAAATTGGATCCAGATAGCACAGAACCGAAGGAAGTGGCAGAAACAGAAGGAGGCTCTTCTCAGCAGTAGAGCTCCTTGTGAAAGAGTTCGTCAAGGGAAGTACTGCCACCTGTTTCTGCTGCCAAGCAGTAATGTGCGCAGACACGTGGGACTTGTCAACTTATATCTCAGGGTGACGGGCACAGTGGCAGTGCCCCTCCGATCTTGGCATTCAAAAGCTCTGATGGCACTGCAACTGTTATGGACATGGTCGCGCAAAACCAGGCCCACGACATATTTGTCCCGTGACTTGGCATTATATAAAAAAGTGGCCTACACCGATGTCGTTGAGAACGGCTAGAACACAAAAACCGACAGTGTCACAAAAACCAATGTTGGTGTTACCATACACTGCCACTGTTCTTCTTGAAAATCACTTGAATTAGTCACATTGACTAAACTCTGCTACTCAGGTGAGGCAGGTCAAAAGAGAGGCAGGTGCGGTCCCTGCATAAGGTTCAATTTATACTGCCGCACAACGGCATGGAACAGAAGCATCAATTCCGCTTCGTTGCGCGAGAAGGCGCGCGCGGTTGGGCCTTGAGGCTGCGTTATTTCGTTGTCGTTTGACGTCACACTGCGCCTACTTTCGCGCACCACTTCCAGCAGATTCGCCTGGCGTCGCCCAGACTTATGTGGAAACTCCCGCGAATGCGCGAGCATTCTCGAGTACGCGCGAATTCAATAAGCTGTGTACAATATCGTTACAAAAATTCGCTTCCATTTCGTTCCACCGTTATTTAAATTGAGCCTAAGGCATGTAGTGTGCGCTGGTGTGAATTACGATTTTTAATAGTAAAGATTAGAATTATCTTTAGATCTATTTCGTAGGTGTGTAAAATAATATATTATTTTTATTAAATAGTGTTTCTTTTCCTGTGCCCATAAGGTATTTCAGGACATATGGACATGAATGAAGTGTATGGGAAAATACATACTTTGATCGGCAGTTTTCTTAAAGGACAGTTTAAAAAACCCCTAACGAACGAGACTCCAGGTATGTAAAACATATTAAATTGAAAAAAAACATTAGCACCATAAAATCTATGTGTAAAAAAACAAAAGAAAAACAGAAAATCGCGCATATCCCTTTTTGTTGCAAATTGAGTTACAAGTATAAAGAAACCACAGAACAAACTTCTTGCGATTTTTCAAAGATATTTTTTAAATTCAAATTTTCAAACATCATTTGTAATGAGTAATTAAGTTCTTCATTAAATTATCGGCCAATTCGAAGCAAATATTCTCCCGGCACGGGGATCGAACCCGCGACCTCTGCGTGGTAACCGTTCGGCCACAGAGGCAGTTCTAATCAAGCTCAATGGATAGCCACGGACAACCACTTCTCTCAACTTTTAGCAGAATACCAAACGTACAAAACCCTGCCATTGGCACTCTATCGACATACAACTGAGATTGTTTCAAATTAGCAGGCTTGGGACCGTGTGACACGTAATCAAACCGTTGGGCCTTTCTTATTTCTAATTTATATTAATGATCTTCCATTCTTTGTTAAGGAACATTGCGAAATAGTGTTGTTTGCTGATGACACATCCTTGATTTTTAAAACAGACAGACATGAGATTAACTATGACCATATTATTGATACCCTCTCTAAGGTAGTTTATTGGTTTAATGCTAACAATTTATTGCTTAATGCCAAGAAGACAAAATGTGTTAAATTTGAATTACCTAACGTAAAATCGACTAGTCCAAGCATAGAAATAAACGGAGAAAAGTTAGACCTTGTTAATAAAGCAGTCTTCTTGGGAATGACCTTAGATAGTAAACTTCAATGGTTTCCACATATATCTTCCCTGGCCAGCAGATTAAGCTCCGCTGCATACGCAGTCCGTAAATCAATCAGAATACGTGAGCTTACCGATGTTAGTACTGCTAGACTAGTTTACTTTAGTTACTTCCATAGTATAATGTCCTACGGGATTCTCATGTGGGGTAAAACGGCAGATATTCAAACCATATTTGTATTGCAAAAACGAGCGATTCGTTCTGTGTACCGTCTAGGCTCTCGGGTTTCTCTCAGAGAAAAGTTTAAGGAGACTGGTATCATGATTGTGGCATCACAGTACATTTACTCAAATATTTTATATGCCCGTAAAAATATACATATTTTCAATAAGAAAGAAGATATCCATAATATTAATCTTAGAGCTAAGTCCAAACTCATGGTACCACGATTTCGTTTAACCACGTTTCGTTTTTACAATACGATTCCGGAGCATATATTAAGTTTATCATTTCCTAAGTTTAAAAACTACATTAAAAATATTTTGATCGAAATTGAAGACTACGTGTTAGATAAAGATGTATGGAAAGACGACACGGCTCCAGAATCCACACAAATTTGATTCAAAGTGTATTCCATAGCATTTAAGTTTATTTGAAAAGAGCAATCCCTAGAGTTTCTTGCTCGTTCTTCACAGGGAGGTGAACGAGCAGTAGCTTAAATGTGACATTTTTAAGTGTAAATTTATTTTATCTATGGAATAAATAATCTTTGACTTTGTTACGATATCGTAGCGATTTAGTCGTTGAGCGGCTTTTTCGTATTCACGTGTGACAGTGAAAGTCAAAGAGTCTAATTTTAAAGTCGTTCGACCCAAATGTCGTTAAAGCGTATTCTGGTATATGAATCCAACTTAAATCGACTCTAAACGACAAGTCATACGTATTCTGCTAAACTTTTGACAGTTTTTTCAATAGACTTTCGACGACTAAATGTCAAATTTCACAATCCAAGATGTCGTTCATTAGTCCTCACGTTTCGAATCTACTCATATCAACGTTCGTTCAAGTGATACGTGATTACCCATTTTGGATAGGACTTCGATCGAACGACTACGTAACTTCAACGATATTTTGATAGCTGGAACTTACGTGAATCGCACTACTGGTTCGTTACTTAGCTCAGTTAGGGTGAGCGTCAGGCATGGTATGCTGAAGACACTGGTTTGGATCCAACCGGATCGGATTCTTCTTAGTATTCGATCTTTGTACTAATAAAATAATTAAATTGAGGCCACGCAGAGGTCCCGGGTTCGATTCCCGTCACATGACGTCACACCCGTACGATTACTCGGACTTCTCGACCGGCAAAGGCTACGAACGTTATTCAGAACACAGTTATCGAATGAAAATTACCGAGCGTCCTATTGTTCACAAAGCAAGAATGTAATATGGAATTTTTTTTATTATTTTAAATAAAATCTGGATTTTGTTCAATTTTATTAATTTATTGTAAATGCGAGACTAATGCATTCCTACATTTTAGGCCTTTAAAGTCTTAAAAATGTATATAAAAGGAAGAATAATAAAACTAATCGGGGTTCTGGAGAAATATTTGTATGGTAGCATATATTTATTTATCTCATGAGTTTGGATGTAATTTGTGGTTGTCTATGCGTGTGTCTATGACAGCCGCAATACAGGGTTAAAATGTTTAAAATAACTTGTGAAGGCAATGACTATGTTAATATTATATTGTTAAATTTTCCAGAAAAGAAAGCTATTGCCAGGGAACAGAAACACTCCGTAATACCTCCAAGACTAACTGAAGTTGAGGCAAAATTTTTCGAAGAACTTGTGAAATGTAAGGAGCTACAAAACCAAATTCAAAAACAAAGCCTTGTAAAGACTACTACAGGTACCAGTGTTATAAAAGATACGACAGTTTTAAGGAATGCTGGTTTAAATGTGAAAAATAAAGAATCAGAAACAATTAAGATACAGAAAAGTAAAGGTAAGCGTACACCATACCACCAAAAATATGTTATGAAAATCGCGGATTGGTATTTTCAATTATCGAGTATTATTAACGTGACCATTATATTTTCCTCAGAGTGGGACTAAATTTATTATTATTTCAAAAATTAAATACATGGTTATGACAGTTACGAAATGTTTAATCATCAAAAACAATAAAAAGAAGTAATTTTCTGATAAGCTAGCTTTATTTAGAGGGATTAGCAAATTTCTTAATATCAAATTACAAGGATAAATCTGTCAAAGATTTCTCATAGATGGCGCTACGACTAAAAAGTCGTTGAAAGACCAAGTACAAAGACACGACGCAAGCACATAGAAGAATTCGTGAGGTCCGTTGGTTCGTTCCGTGGCTTAGTTGGTATAGCGTCTGGCACGGTATGCAAGAAGACGTCGGTTCGAATTAGACCGGATCGAAGGAATTTTTTCTGAGTGTTTTTTCTGATTGTTCGATCTTTGTATTAATAATTATAACAAACTAGTGGAGTAATTTCACAAAAAAAAGAATTGAATATCAATTCAATAAAAATTTAATAAATTTCTTTAATTCATGAGGTTTAGAGTTTAAATCTCTTTGCAGCCGCCGTCAACCGCACATCACCGCCAAAAACAATGCACGCGCAGTACGTACGCACAACTAAAAGAACCGGGCGACAAATCTTACTCGACGCTTCGCTTTCGCGTCATCATATTAAATTTATTTCACGTGTATCCTGTTTTGTCATGCGGAACACTTTTAGGGACAGCGAGACAAGCTTAAAAGAGGAACTGTCCCGTCCAAAGCGTTTGGTCTCGTTAAGTATCAATGAAGACGGCACCGCGAGATAATGCCAAAGTGTGCGTCCGTGCACGGAGCGCGACGGGCGCGCACACATCGTTACTCCAATGAACACTATACCAAGTTAATTTTTGGACCTGGGGCCTTACCAATTAACTTTTATTACGGTTCAGTATAGGTTCGTACCGATAAAAAATGGGATGCTGATATACACTTCATGTAGCGCTGTCTCACTACCATTCATTTTAGATCCTAAACTGAATCGTAATAAGAGTTCATGGTAAGGCCGCTGGCCTGTTTTTATTTTGTTTTTTGTTTTTTATTTATATTTTTCACAAAAAACGACTTTGGTTTTTTTCCAATTTTGTTTTTTGTTTCTTTATTTTTTTTTGTCACAAAATTTCGGGAACATAATATTAGTAAATAAATATAGCTCTTTACAAAAATAACAGAAAATGACCAAAAACCAAGTTGGCGTAGTGTCCATAGGAGGTATCGACATGCGTATTAAAAAAGGTCTTATAGTCTATTATACATAGTATATCATTTATTTAATTTGTTTTAGAAAGCCCAATGCTGATCAAGACCGTAATAGATATAACCACTGCCGATACAGAGAAAGGAAACGACATATCGTACGTATATTGAAAATTTATTTAGTGAGTATGCAGCAATGATGCGTTGAATAAAATTGTATTTAAATAGTACATTGTGTATTAAAGGTGGTAAATAAGGAATTACCACATAACAATAAATACAGTGCGGAAGTGGTTAGTTAGCGTACGATGCGTGCCAACTAATAGGTCTTGAATCGAAATCGAAATACCTATCTGAGCTCAGTCCGCCATTGTCGCTTTATATGGTATGTTTGTGTCATTCTTTCGTGCAAATTTTCTAAAATCCTAGAAAAATGCCTTATTGTGCTGTTTTGGAGGGGGGGGATCTTTATATATTAGGGGACACTCCCTCCAGACTGGAGGCCCCACCCCACTAAAACCCCCCCGGATTTACCTCCCACCTGACTCTCGGGGATCAGGCGAGCAGCGAAGTGTCTTCGCCTTCTCCCCGTACGTCTGCTCCGAAGCGGGTGCGCGTCCGCCGCGTCCTCGAGCTCCCGCTCCGCAGCTTCTTTTTGCAACATAACCTCTCCGCAAAAGGAGGTCACCGCCTCCCAGGACTCCTCGCTACCGAGCATGGCGATAACCACGCCAGGCAGCGAGACGTCGCTTATTGTTTGGAGACTAAATTAATGGGTAGCCCCAATTCGTCGTCGTTCAGCAATGAACCGCTAGATGGCAGCACATTGATAGAAATTTCAATATTGAACTTTCAACGGTATGCCAACAGGGTAAAGTTTAAATTATATTAATAAATTTGAGACTACGACCAATCAATATTAAGATTTTGTAGTATTTCACATTAAGAATGTGTGAGTTTTGGCGACATCGGTTCTGATAGTAATCGAGGCATGAGGCACTTCCTTTGTTTTTTTCTTCCGTGGGAATTACGAACGAAACCCTATGTCGGAGTCGAGGTTCGTAATTCCCGTACCGGTTATGAAACATATACATTGTTTTTCATACCATTTGCAAGTAAATAGTATAATTGCATGCAGTCTAATTTGACTATAATACCCCAAATAGAACCATCAGGCCTTTTTTCTTCTCACTACAGCCATGGTCGTGTAATGAGATTTATTTGTTTCAGTTTAGTGTCCATACTTTTACACGTATTATAAGATTTGTATCTTGTAACTGTGCTAAAATAAATAAAATAAAAAAATTAAAATATAAAGCTTTTTCTGATCGGTTCAAGCACATTCACACTAATAAGTGTGATGATTCCCTAATAAGTGCCAGAACCGAATTTGTTTGCGTTTGCTAATTGATTCGACCTCCTCTTGTAAGTTTAGGTTAGGTTAGAACGACAATCATGCTTAACTGTCCCATCCCACTGGATCGTCACGACAATTTATCGTTTCACGGCAGCCGCCTTGTCGTTTGCAGATACCGGACAACGATAATAGTAGAATAATAATAAATAATAAAACTTGACGACAATAGTAGCGGCGATTATCTGTCGTCACATTTTTGTCGCGACGTTTTATTTGTCATTACCTTCGCACTTACCATTGTCTTAATAATCTGTCGTCGTAACGTCAAAAAGTCGTAAACGACAGTTAATCGTGTTGTACTATATGTGAAAACTTCATTTAAATATACAAACCATGACACTTTAAACTACACGACTATCTGTCGTCACGACATAATGGGAACGCGTACTAACTTGTCAGAGTATATATCTGAAATTTTATATTTAGTATAATATAAGTATTTTTTTAATTTTCACAGATCCTCCAACGAAAGCAGTGTAAAGGGAGTAATAAAACTATTCTACAATGGCAAATCAGTAAGAATATCACAAACGGACGAAGAAACCACAACCGTCGCTACTACAACGTCTGCTGAAATCACGACAGTAGAACCAGACATTGTACAAGAAAACGGAAGTATATTACTAACAGAAGCTTTAATAGGCAAAGCACTAAAAGAATATGTAAAGAAACATAAAATAATACACAGGACAACCAAAAAACGACCACAATCTTCCGAAACACAAACCAAACGGTTAAAGAGAAACATAAAGTTGAAAATTAACAATAAATTGAACGGACACGAAGAAGTAACTCGAAGTCCTAAACCTAATACTGAAAAGAAAGGCGACAAACCTAAAAAAGAGGACGATGAATTATTTGTTGAAATAGAAACTCACTTTGATAGTAAAGGCATAAAAGGTGAGAAGAAAAAGAAATTAATTCAAAATATTGTCGAAAAAATCCAACGAGCTATACATTCTGATCTGGATGGTATAGAAAGTAAAAAACATGCACCTGCGGTATCAGGGAAATCTGGGCATGTTTTAAAAATAAAAAAACGATTCCAGAATCCTTTAACAATAGAAGAAAACAAACTTATGAACAAGCTTATTGAGCCTTTAGATAACATTATTAACCGTCAAATGGAACCTATTAGTAAATCTGTAAGTTTGAGTGAAAGCATGCCCAAAATTTACTATAAATTGGGAGCATCTTGGAATAAAAATAGAAATGGACCTAGTTTTCTATCTAGCACCAAATCTATAAACTCAGGCGAAGAGGGTGGGACGCAGTTAGATTATAACAAAGTAATGAGAAATAACGGAATTCCACAAAGGCTGCAACAACCATTAAATAATGAAGTAGTTGATGAGAACGGCAATGCTTATTTTGACGTTGGCGATCTAAAATTTGTTATCAAAGAAGTTGATGGTACTGGATTTTCTATAGGTTTTAATCAATATGTTGCTGAAGCACCCGATCCTAAAAATATGAATGTTTTCACTGGTTTACAACAAATATTAAAGACTTACGTAGATTCCGGACGCTATGAAATTACTACTGAAGTTAATGCAAAAGGTATTCCGACATATAAAAGAATATACCACAGCATTCACGACAAAAGCCATGAAATTGTGAAACGGAATGTAGAAAGAGAAATAAGGGCTGACTTTGATGATGATGACCACGCTAATGAATATCAAACGATTTTTGACCAGAACTACTTACCATACGACACTTATCAAGAAATTTTTGAAGACAGAAGAAAAAAGGTTACTTTTTCAGTACAAAGAGAAGGAACGATAACAAATAAAACCATAACACCTATAAATAGTTACGAATTAAACAATTTGGGATTACCATTCGAAGTATATCATTCTTACCAAATGCCACTAAAAAGGAATAATACAAGAGAATTAGTTATCGATGATAAAATATTCGAGAAAAAATTGAATCCTTCACAAATTTTCATCTTAGCAAATTTGCTTTCAAGAAAAAAACGATCATTAAGTATGCACAAAAATGTTAAGACATTTACAAAGAAAGTAAGACCTGGAATGAGTACTTACATGAATGAACATCCAATCAATACAAAAGTGTTTTATAAAAACAGGAAACGAAATAAACGACAAATAGATAAAATACGTATAATAGCCTCCGACGGAATGCCTAACTTCCAAAAAAATTCAGATGAAAATGTATACGTAGTCACATCAGGTGAAAACGTCTTAGCTGACAGAGCTATTAGAGATGAAATGTCGGAACACGAACCAGTGAGCGATTTCGAAAAACCAACACAGGAAAAATTTGAATACTTCGATCCATATAGTGCTTACAATTCACAAAAAAATCCCTACGCTAATATTTTCGCAAGTAAATCAAGACATAACGTTTTAATGTCCAAATACCCTCATATTTTAATGGAAGAACTAACGAGATCTAAAGAAGACTATAACGACAAGGAATCACAAATTACTTTGAGTAAATATATGACAAATATCGGTGATATAAACTTGGAAAGCACCACGCCTAAGTTTACTACATCTATAGACGCGGCTGTAGCTCCAGTAGTGCAAGACCTTTCAGAAGCCTTAGTACCACATCCTAATTACAAATTGACAGTCAAGATTGTACCCAAGAATGAATCTGACCGTCACCCAGGTTTCAAAGAAATACATACGAGTATAAATAAGAGTGTTAATAAGAATGGAGTAGTGTTCTCATCGCAAATGAATATATCAGAAATATCGAAAGTCGAAAATTATGAAAAGGAAATGGGATTGCTACAATTAGGTAATTTTTCAAAAACAAGCTCACCATCGCCTTTGGTAAAGCAGTTGAAAGAACAACAAGAAAAAATGAAAAAGATCTTAAAACAACACACTTTAAAAATCGACGAGCAACTTGATCACTTAAAAAAAGAAAAACAAAATATAGAAAGTATAATTGTACCTGGAAAACCAGGCTTAAGAGACATTGATGATATAGACGTTTATATACCTTTAAATCCACCACAAGTGCTACATTTAAACAAAGTTGAAGCAAGGCAACTTATATCCTCCGCAATAATGAAATTACACGAAATACCTCAACTAAATGACGTTGTCAACAATACATGCACTGAAGCGAAGAACGTGGAAGGAATTGAAACCACTATTACCAAAAGGAAAAACACTCCTACAACTACTACTACTACACCCCAACCGCCGATCTCAACAACTACTCACTCAAGTATGGAAATGAGAACTACAACTCATTATATCCCACATATGCCTAGTTACCACGTACCTAGAGTAGATCCTGACAGGTTAAGGATACTAAGAACAATACAGAGAAACGAGAATTTAACACATGCAATTTTGTCAAAGATTGACAAAAATACTGATCTTTTGCAGACATTTTTACAAAAGTTGACGGAAAAGATAGACCCGGACATAAAACGTGAGCATAAACATGAAGAGCCCAAAACTGACAAGACTATTGAATTTCCAACACAAGAAAGTCCTGTTATGAATATCATACCACATCCCAAAATGCATAATATGCATTATCCATATCCAAAAGAATGGGGCCGTCAATATGTCGACCCCAATTTCTATAGAAACATGCAAATGCACTTACAAAATGGTCTACCAAACAGTATGCAAAATATACCAAATGGTTTACACAACATACCAAACGGTTTACACAATCTACCTAATCTCCAAAATTCTATGTCAAATGGTCTACAAAACATACCAAATGCACAAATGCATAATATACCTATAATGTCGATGACAAATTTACAAAATTTGAATGCAGAAGAAGGCAAAAATGATACAGATACATCTATACCATTCGTGTATGCTTATCCAAATGCATACCCATTGGCAAAACCCAACAATCCCCCAATGGCAAGCGTAGTATACCACGGACATATACATCCAAATGCAATGAAAAATTTGGTAAAAGATGGACATCCAAAAGAAATACCACATGTCAAGCATTTAACCAATAAACAAACAGAATCAGCGAATCAAACTAGATTTTTCTTTGATGATATGGATCCAGTTGCAGTAGGAATGAACTTGGGAGCGATGAATAGAAATACTACGACAACATGAAATGATACTGTTGTGGATGTTATGTTTTACATAGGTATATCATACATAGAAAGGGCGTCGCATTTATCTTTATACAATGTTTCTTTGTAAATGGGACAATGTGGGGAAATCCGAAACCTTATAATATAGAAGGAAACTGTCTTTCGAATCAATAAGTCTTTTTGTGAAAACAATTCAACACCAACTTCAGCTGTCTCGACTTTTTTCCCCGTACAATAGAATCATATAGGAAATGAAACTATTTTTCCGGATTTAAATCGCGTATATTTGTATTATTGTATTGTTGTTTTTTCAAACAATCCTTGGTTTGTTTGAAAAACAAATACGCGATTTAAATCCGGAAAAATAGTCTCATTTCCTATGTGTAACAATCACTAAAACTTAAGAACTGAATCATACTTATAAAATCTGAATAGAATCATACTTATAAAAAACTTAGCCCAAAATTAGCATTAAAAAAAATTTGTCTATTTTATTCATTTTGTATGAAAAATATTTTATAAAATTTGACCAACTTCGGCTGTCCCGATTTTTATCGTCCCATACAATGAAATTAACCCTTCATGAAATTGACTCGATTACCACAAAAAAATATTAATCAATTTTATTCATTTTCATGAACAAATTACGCTTCACCAAAAAATTTACTGCGCCAAAATTGTTTTCACAAAAAAAACAATGATTCCTAAGACAGTTTCCTTTTATCTTCTATGATTTCGGATTTTCCCATACTGTCCCGTTAAAAAAAAACATCGACTATCGTAAAATCCAACACTAGTGCTTTGTCCTTTACATTTAACAGAACCTAAATCAACCAACTAACTAACCAAGACATATTTAATTTTTGTACGTTTTTATTACAAGTAAATGTTGAAATATACTTCCATTGTCTTATTTTAATAATCTTGTTGTAACAACCTTTGCATTCTCTAGAATTGCTCGAGGAAGACGAAAGACTAAGATAGTACCATCCAAATTACCGCCTCTAAAAAAGTATTGGGATACTTGTAATCGACATCATGGACGAGTTCCAGTTCCGGGGTTAATTGGTGAACAACAGGCTTCTAAAATGCCCGGAATCCTCAGAACGAAGTGATATTTTACACCGGGGGTCGATTCAGAACCTTACGATAACTCAATTGTCAACCGATTTCTTTTCATTTTTATTCACAACACCCGAATCGAACGTCAAACTGTCGTATTAGAAACCGAACCGAAATGACGTCATATCCATACGATTACTCGAACTTCTCGACCAGCGAAGGCTATAAACGTTGTTCAGAACACAAAGAATGAATTTTGCCGAACGTCCCAATGACTTACAAATAAATGGACGACGGGTCTAATACAAAAACCACGAAAAAATGTCCCAAGTCAACCTATTCGAAATTTAAATTGTAATGTCATCGCAGTATCGCGCTGTTAGTAGAACAAATGAAGACTAAAGCGGAGTGTCGCGCTCTGTATACGATTTTAGCGCCTTACAAGTGCGGACACTTTTTAGCGCGGACCCGACGTCCATATAATTGTAAGTCAATGGAACGTCCTATTGTTTACAAAGCAAGAATGTAATATATATAGATAGATAGATTACTCGTTTATCTGCTGAATGAACACATTACATTACAAACAAGCTTATGACTTAGGTACAATAGTAATCATAAAGAAAAAGGCTAGTCTAGGTTTGAGGGTATGGTCTAGAGTATAATAAAGTATCAGGTGTAGAGTTGAATGTACTGTGTCAGCAAAAAGGGCCCGACTCAGCATTATGCCGCAGTTCAGTCGAACTACGACCCAATGTGAGCCGGTAAAAAAGAAGTAACTCAGAATAGAGAATCGACACGGAGTTAGAATGTAAGGTATGTAGGTATAATATTAATTGGAAGGTGAATAAGTTATCATATAAGCCATAAAACGTGGACAAGGTAACTGGAAAGAAAATAAAAAAAGATGAAAGATCTAAATGTGTAGTTGTATAGTAATTGTAAATGAGTGGGTGTTTTGCTTAAAGGTAACACGCCTTTGTTTGTATGTAGGTACGTAAAAAATAAGTGGAATATATGTGTGGTTTATGTTTAACTATGGCACAAAGTATTTATGGCAGGGAAAATATTTTGTAGGCAGGTAGTGTAAAAGAGATTAAGGGTAATTTGTGAACTTTGATATTTGTATCAGACACGCGTCAAAATATTCTGTGGAAAGTTTTTTAAAGTGCACATTTAAAAGAGTGAATTGATGTAAGATTTCTAATGGGCGGTGGTATGTCATTCCATATTTTGGACGCGTTGTATTTGAAACAGCCACAGAAAGCAGCCGTTTTATGTGTGGGAATAATGAACGGTGGGATATGGAAATCTCTTATTATTTTAAGTCTAGATTTTGTTCAATTTTATTAATTGATTTTAATGCAAGACTAATGCATTCCGATATTTTAGGCTAGCCTTAAAAATGTATATAAAAGGATTTTTATTTTTCTTATAATCTATTTCACCGACTAACTCCGTAAACGCTGTTGGATAAAGATATCGTATCCGAATCCTAATCAAACGTTTAACTCGGAAGGTTCTGAATATCTCGGAAAGCGACCTTCCATTCGAGAACGACACCCAATCGAACGATTCGGTTAAAATATCGAAGAGTTCTGAATCGGGATCCTAGTCACCGACTTTTGTAAGACAGGTAAGACCCCACGTAGAGTATTGCTCGAATCTCAGGGCCGGAGCTCCAAAATCAACTGCCTCAGTAGCCCAACGGTCCCAGGTTCGATTCTCGGGCCGGGAGAAATATTTGTATGGCCTACATTAACTTCTCTCGTGAGTTTGGGTGTAATTTATGGTTATCTATGTGTGTGTCCATGGCACTTGCGACACAGGGTTTCCCTAGTGCGGGACTATGGTGAGTGTGTGCGTTATTATTAAAAACAAACCAGCTTGATCACTTGACTGCACCTTAACTTAACATCCAACGTCTTCTTCTGTGTCTTTCTTCGTAATTTAACTTTTAGTGGCATTGCAAATAATCAGGTGCACGACTTGTTCGCCCCGTCACCATGTGAGATAATGGCGAAGCCTTTAGCTATTGTTTATAAAAACAAACGCTATCGAGTAACACAAAAATGTATACATGAATCTATAGAAAGATACAGTATAAACTTTTATGCATGGAGTATCTCAGATGGAGCGAGAAACTATAATGGCCGACATAGCTTACAAAATCAGTAAGAAATAATAATAATAAGACATTTATTCATAAGCACATTTACAATAAAATGGTTAACAGTAAAGAGTTTCGGAAATGTGGACTCGAGTACCAATGAAAAGGATGGAACCTCAGCACTACTGCTGCTTTTCAGGTTCCACCTTCATACATGGACATCCGCTGCTGACAATTGTCAATCACCACAGGAATTACATTTGAAATTTATAAGATATGTTTAAAATTAATTTATTATTTCGATGAGCACACAAGTATATATATATATTACATGTAAAAGAACATTAAATACCGGACACAAACGGTACTGGAACAGGTCTCAACTTCTTAAGTAAGCTTAGTGGCACGCACGACTTGCTCTTCCTGTCACTTGATATGTAAAAAAAAACCAAACCTCAAAACAAGCCGTTTACTGTTTGAAGAAAAATTTACTTATAAGAAACTAGCGTTAGTTAATTATACTGTAACTGTCGATATATTTACGTAATCATTTAAAATATAATTTAAGATGTTAATTAATCCTAGCAATTTAAATGAGTAGTTCAGTTGTTCACATCTTACACGTGCGCCATATTGTATGATCGAGTAAGTATAACTCAACTTATAAATATCCTGTAGGCTTTCTTTGAGAAAGACAAAAAAAGCGTTTCACGGTCGAGAAGTGAACAACTCTAGTTCTCCTTCATATTGTGAAAATCGGTGTGAGTGAGAAACTATTATACTCGGTGAGTGCCTGCAGATATTATATACCTTAATATACTTCTTAGACATTACGCTTCTGCTGTGTATGTAATTGGATGTTTTGCCAAATTATTTATAAAATATAGGAATTACATAATAACCTTGTTCGCCATTATACTCGATATGATGCCAATAGACATTTATATTTACTGAATTATATCTAACATGCCTTATTTAATGTACTGCCCAAGAAGTTACTCAACTAATAAATTATCTTTATACCTAATGTTGAACAGTTTCATTTACTAGATAATTAATTATATTGTTTATAGTCATCTGTAATATGTCTCGATTAAATGTAATTAATTAAATGCCTCATCTGGGACTAGAGGTTTCCTGTACCTTGACTACCAGAGCTACGAGAATTCACTCCTGAGGATTACCCAAAACCTCGATTCAGAACTCTTCGATAGTTTAACCGAATCTATCGATTGGATATTGTTCTCGAATCGAAGGGCGCTTTCCGAGCCATCAGAACATTCCGAGTTAAACGTTAGACTCGGATTCGGATACGATATCTTTACCCAACAGCGTTTACGGAGTTAGTCGGTGAAATAGATTATAAGAAAAATAAAAATGCTTTTATATACATTTTTAAGACTTTAAATGCCTAAAATATAGAAATGCATTAGTATATGTTGTTGGGGTTACCGCGACACTGTAGCGCTTCAATGTTGTTGGGGTTACCGCGACACTGTAGCGCTTCAATGTTGTTGGGGTTACCGCGACACTGTAGCGCTTCAGGCATGTTCGCTGAGTCACGCACAGATGGCTTTCATGCCATTCTGAGGCGGGTTGCCTCGCTTTGGCAACGTGTGCGCGGGTGCCCCAACAGCATTCTAAAAACTGTGGTTAATAAAATTGATTGCCCCATCCAGGCCCACTGGATGAAACTTCATGTGGCGATTTAGTTTAAGTCTACATGAGTATGTTAAATTAACTTCAATTTTATAATTTTCAATTTTATAATTTTCAATTTTGTAATTTTCAATTTTGTAAGTTTCAATTTTATAATTTTCAATTTTTTTTAATTTTCCATTTTGTAATTTTCAATTTTATAATTTTATATTTAATGTTGTATTCGTGGTTTATTTTTTGGATTTGAATTGTATAATTATTTTGTTTTTCATTTTTTATTTGTTTCACATTATCTTATTTTATTGTAATTTTAGCATTTGAATAGCATAATACTAACCTTATTCCTAAGTTCTTTACTAACAAACTATGGATAACTGTCCGAAATAAAGTATTATTATTATTATTGTTATTAGTCTTGCATTAAAACAAATTAATAAAATTGAACAAAATCCAGACTTTATTCAAAAGAATAAAAGATTTCCATATTACATTTTTGCTTTATAAACAATAGGACGTTCAGTAACTTTAATTCGATAACCGTGTTTCGATAACGTTTGCCGGTCAAGAAGTTCGAATAATCGTACGGGTGTGACGTCATTACGGTTCGCTTTCGAATACGACAGTTTGACGTTCGATTCGGGTGTCGTGAATGAAAATGAAAAGAAATCGTACGATATCAAATCGACTTGGTCGACAACAGAGTTATCGTAAGGTTCTTCTTCCGACGGGCTGCCTCACCACGTGACCAAGGCCAGTGCAACCTGGCCGAAATGTCGGGAAACTAGGCATCTGTGAAAATACCTATTCGTATGTAAACGCGTTTAATCCCGTTTGCAAATATTAGTACAATGCAACGCGAAACTTTAAAAGTATATATATTTTTCATTTACACCAAAGTTGATTAACTTACAGAATTATGGACAAAGAACCGCGCCCTGGCGGACACCCGTTGTTTATAGTAAAGTGTATATGTATAAATTAAATTTTTATTGAATTGATATTCAATTATTTTTTATGAAATTACTCCACTAGTTTGTTATAATTATTAATACAAAGATCGAACACTCAGAAAAAACACAAAAATTCCTTCGATCCGATCGAAGATAAATCTGTCAAAAATTTCTAATAGATGGCGCTACGACTAAAAAGTCGTTGAAAGACCAAGTACAAAGACACGACGCAAGCACATAGAAAAATTCGTGAGGTCCGTTGGTTCGTTCCGTGGCTTAGTTGGTATAGCGTCTGGCATGGTATGCAAGAAGACGTCGTTTCGAATCCGACCGGATCGAAGGAATTTTTTCTGAGTGTTTTCTCTGAGTGTTCGATCTTTGTATATGTATATTTTTTTTAAAAATTAAGAAAAATTTAGAAATGCTATGCAATTAGAAATAACCACGAAATGACGTACAAGTTAATGTCTAAACCCATTACTGAATTAATCATCATAATTGATTTAAAAGATAAAATTAATATTACTATCTTTTCCTCTTTCCTTACTAAATATTTATGTCTATCTGTTTGTCTGTTACAAAAATAATTACCCCGTAACGTCGTCAGCAATAACAGCTCTACTGCGATAGCAAACCCGCATGAGAAGCGTGCGCGCAACACCTACTTCCAGCAACATATTTACAGATTTAGTGCCATTCAGGGCTTTAAGTCGCAAAGATCTGAGGGGCACTGCCACTGCGCCCGGCACCCTTACCCTTCAAAACCGGAACACAGTAATGCTGACATTACTGCTTGGCGGCAGAAATAGGTAAGGTGGCAGTACTTTCCTGGACGAACTCCTTCACAAGGAGGTCTACTGCTACTAAAATATCAATCACTATATCAATGCATATAAAATTAGGCGACCTATAAAATTAATATACTTATACCCTTAGAATAATAACGCATAGAAACCTAGCCCGCACACGCTAAGTGAGGCAAATTGAAGCGCGCCAAAAGGGCCTACACCAGCGGGCGGGCCTCCAGTGCTCAAGGTCAACTTGCACCGCGAACAGATCAAGAATTTTAGCTAAAAATGACGAAATGTGCGGTAAATGAGTGTAAAAATACGTCAGACAAACATAAAATAGATACTAACATCACATTCCACAAGGAAGTAACGCGTTTCAACTTGTATTTTTATATAAATATTCACTAAAACCATTGACTTACAATTATATGGACGTCGGGTCCGCGCTAAAAAGTGTCCGCACTTGTAAGGCGCTAAAATCGTATACCGAGCGCGACACTCCGCTTTAGTCTTCATTTGTTCTACGGACAGCGCGATACTGCGGTGACATAACAATTTAAATTTCGAATAGGTTGACTTGGGACATTTTTTTCGTGGTTTTTGTATTAGACCCGTCGTCCATTTATTTGTAAGTCAATGACTAAAACCGAAAATTAATCTACTACTAAAACTAGCTTACATGAATTTGATTTTTGCCTCACTTGTGACAGCTCGTTTGATATGAAACTATCATTCTATGCGTTATTATTCTAAGCTTATACCATGAATCATTCAAATGTCCAAAATGTAAACAAAGAAATGAATCATGAATGGATCATGAATTTATTGTCAAAGTGTGAATGCAAGTGTGCTAAACCTTCTATTTTTAACCGAATTATAAGAGAACGAAATGAAAACCTCAATTTTCTACAATTTTAAGTATCTATTACAATATACAACAATAAACAAAATCTTCAGCTACTCACAGTAATTTAAAAAAACTCACTACGAAGTCGATAAAATATTCGAATTCGAGAAACGAAATGACAAATGACGTGTCACGACAAAATGGCGGCACAAAAAATGTTTTTGATCCCGATTGTGCTACCAGTGACACTAAAAGTATTTATTATCTTAACCTGAGTAAACATACATATTGCAAATTGTGAATAGTTCTAAGTTTAATCGGATTACAGCTTAAAAAGAGTTCTAATCGTTTACTATCGTCAAAAATCACAGTACGGAGTACTAAAAAAACTGACACCAAAAATCATTCATCACCTAGTTTGCCACCCTTAGAAGTGGAATAGTTTCTTCAAATATAAATGTGACCACTACTGAGCTACCCTCTTTCCAACAGAGAAAAAATAATTAAAATCGGTTCACAAATTTTTATAGAGTTATCGTGTAACATACATATAAAAAAACATACAGACGAATAGAGAACCTCCTCCTTCTTTGAAGTCAATTAGAAATAGGAAACTGCCATTTAAAATGTATTTTTATGCTCGGTTTTTCCATTTGTTTACGTTTTGGACATCTAATTATAATTCATACTTATAGGCATATTTAGGTTTTTTTTTATAGAGTAGGAAGAATAATATGTATGTAGAATTTTATTTACCTCATTTGGTTCCGATCACTGGTTATTCCACGTGTATATAATTTGTTTCATATAATTCCTTAAGAAGACTATAAAGATATTGCGTAGGTGAAACATAAAGGAAAATGGAGATGACACTAGTTAAAAAATTTAGATAAATATAAACGATTTTAAGAATATCAAAGATCTGATAGTCGGATGGTTTGATAAAATAACAATTAAGTCTTTGGTATTTATACAGACGAAGCGTAGTTTGTTACCTAATTCCGTACGAGTTGTAATTCAAGTTTACGAGTGTGTCAAAATGAAAAGGTCACAGGTAAGTGAATAATTAATTTAATTCTATAATACTAGTTACGCATCCTTCGGATTTGAAAAACTTGGCCCGATCCCAATGCCCCGTTTTCACAAAATTATATCCAGAACATACACTGTCACAGATAATATACTTTTTTTTTAAATGGGACGGTATGGGGAACTCCGAAACCATAGAGATACAAGGAAACTGTCTTAAGAACACCTTAAGAACCAATGTCTTTTTTTGTGAAAACAATTTTGGCATAGTCAAATTTTTGGTCAAGCGTGAGTTTTCCTTGTAATGAATAAAATTGATAAAAATTTTGTTCTATGGACTCAGCTTCTTATAAGGATGATTGTATGGGACGAAAAAAATCGGGACACCAGAACTTAGTCAAATTTAGTGAAGTTTGAACCTTAACTTAGTTTCTAGAAAAGAAATACCATTTATACAATTTATTTCGAACTAAGAAATAAAAAAACCGACCTCAAAAGTCACGTCCCCTAGTTTGCCACCCTTAGAGGTGGGATATTGTCTTGAAATTTCAATAGGACCACCACTGAGGTACCCTTTTTCCAACATAATAAAAATAATCTCAAAACTGGTTCACACATTTTTAGTTAAAGTTATCACGTAACATCATACAAAAAATACATACAGTCGACTTAAGAACCCCCTCCCTTTTTGGAGTCGGTTAAAAAGTGGGAACTTTCGATTTGTTACCTTCACAAAGACAGTACTGTTTTCACCAATTATCATAATAATTTGCAAATTAATTTCAATTGAACATTCCTAAGTTGTTTAAACGGTTTTGCATTTCTTTTTTATTCTGGTTCTCAATTCGACTGCACGTTATTTTTTATATGTTGTATATATAAGTTACACGATAACTACATATTTGTGAAGCGATTTCGATGATTCTTTTTTCATTGGAAAGAAGGTACCGCACTAGTGGTACCATTTAAATTTGAAGAAAATATTCCAGAGTGGCAAACTAGGGGAAGAGTTGCTTTTGAAGTCGGTTTTTAGTAGGTAACTACTCTGTATTGAGTTCATTATATTTCATACATTGACTTACAATTAATGGACGTCGGGTCCGTGCTAAAAAGTGTCCGAACTTATAGTGCATTAAAATCGTATACAGAGCGTCATTCACGCTTTAGTCTTCGTTTGTTCGACTGACAGCGAAGCAAGCAAAATTAGACAGTACTGCGATGACATTACAATTTAAATTCAACGTTTTAGCTTTTTCATATTCCTTTACATGTCACTACGTTTAAATAGGTTGACTTGGGACATTTTTTTCGTGGTTTTTGTATTAGACCCGTCGTCCATTTATTTGTAAGTCAATGATTTCATACTTCATATTTAGTGTGAAATTCAAATTTTCGAGATTTATTACTTTATATTTATTATTTTATTGAAGTGTCTTATTTAAATATGTAGTAATGTTAATGTGTCACTACAAACATTGATATCAATAATTAACATAATAATTTTTGTGGCAAAGCCTATGTGCTTTTCCTAGCACCCGTTATCTTTATACCAAACTTCATCAAATTTGCTTCAGAGGTTTTTACTTTCACGTTTATAACACTGGTTCGGATGTTTTATGTTTAAATAGTAATTTGTTTTTTTTTTTCCAGTTCGCGTTAATTCTTCTCTTCTTTGCAATAACATTTGCAAAGGGGTTCACCATTCGGAAAACTGACGAGGTAAGCAAATTGCCACTATGCTGTACCTACTTAATTACCTCTTTGTAACTAACTTCATAGGCAGGTTTACCGATATTGACTTACTAACATTCAATAATACCTCCAATTAACACAACGTCAACTTAATTTCTGGACTTTTTATTTTTGTTTAGGGTTTTGTTTCTTTTTTCCTCAAAATTCGGGGACCATAATATTAGTAAATAAATGTGGCTGTTTACAAAAATAACAGAAAATGATCAAAACGTAAAGTTAACGTAGTGTTCATTGGAGATCCATCTGGAATAACAAAACAAAACTAAAAATATACACAAACAAATAGATGCGCAAGTGAGTGATATCGTTAGTGAGGCGCGTGTCAGGAAGCTGTTGGAGGCGCTCCAACAGCTTCCTGGCCACTGTCGCGGAAAGAGTCGACGGGTGACGGGCGCAGTGAAAGTGCACCTCAGATGTTTGCAATTTAAGGCTCTGAGTGGCGCACGAGTTGTTTGTTCCGTGGGCGCGTGCCCATTATGTCGTAACGTTTTATTTATCGTTTGGCGACTGTCCCATATCACGACTATCTGTCGTGACAATGTCGTGGACGTTTGTTGTATCGTTGAACGACTGTCGTCTCTAGCCTGTTCCCAATAGATTGTGACTACAATTTATCGGCTCACGGCAGCCGCCTTGTCGTTTGCACGACAGAATCGTTTAAAGCTGCGATTATCTGTCGTGTCGTGCTCCTCAGATCTTTATGATTTAAAGGTCCGAATGGTACTGTTATGGTTATGGACAGGCGTGTAGCTTACCCCCTTGATTGTAAAAAAAAAGATATATTATTGGAAAAGACTTATTGGTGTAAGTCACCACTGAAATCTTCCTACACGGAGGCAATCGTTCTACAAACTAATATAATATACTATATCTACAGCAAAACTCTGATGTATATGCTGTTGAAGAAAACGACAAAGTCATTGCTAGATTGATATATCCGAAACCAGAGGAGCCAACCTTACGAGAAGTACTTTTCTATCATGTTTGGGAAAGACCATACTATGGAGAGAATAAGGTAAGATTGTCTATATATTTTCCTGTTTGTCACAGCCGCGGTATAGTTAGCGGACGGCGGTACTAATCAGGTCGTTTATTTTTTAAAGTGTAAAAAAAATACCGACTACCGATTCTTTTCCCGCGTGAAGATTATGAAGTTCAGAGTTAAGTAGGTATAGTTGGCGAGTTATTATTTGCCCCAATTTGTCCTTCCGCTTCATCTTTACAATACAATAGGACATAATCTCAGTACATAGTACTAAAAAAACGACCTCAAAAGTACGTGGAATTACGTCTATTTGCTAAGTTTTATAGAAATATCCCCTAGTTCGCCACTATACAGGACTTCACACTGGAGATAATAATAATCGGTTCTCACTACTCAAAGTATATTGAGAGAAAAACGCCTTGAATTGGAGAAATAGCAAAATCAACCATTAAAATAATTGCTCCTAAATTAAAGTTAGGCGTTATTTATAAAAATGAATCTTCATGCGTGAACAGCCGCCATCAAAGGTGGATGATTTTCTTCAAAATGAAATGGGACCACTATGGAAGTACCCCCTTTCCAACAAAAAAAGAATCATGAAAATCGGTTCACAAATACCGGAGTTATAACGTAACATACATACAAAAAAAAAGAACATACAGTCGAATTGAGAACCTCCTCCTTTTTTGAAGTCGGTTAAAAAGATTGAGCCGTCTCGGTAACGCACGTGCCATCTTTATACTGCAAACAATTAGTCTTAACATTTTTACGCATTGGCACTTAATTCTAAACAAGAAAATCTTTATGCGGAACTAACTTTGTTGAATTAGGAAATGAAACTATTTTTCCGGATTTAAATCGCGTATATTTGTTTTTTCAAAACAAACCGACGCGTTTCGGGCCCTTTATAGGTCCCATGGTCACGGTTTGTTGAATTAGTAGAAAAAGAGCCGGCAGTCGGTATTTTACGAAGTAGATACATGTTTTAAAAAACGGGATGACGAGTAAAGATATTCAAAACCAAAATTCAGAAAAAGCATTTTGCGCACCAATGATTCGTACGATGGACCAAGATCATTAAGTCCATGTACGCTTTTAGTAAAATAAGTGTTAATTGTTTCATTACTCTATTGTAATAGAAAGGATAACCCGTTCCAAGAGATAACATTCATGGCTAGAGATGGTTAATATAATATATACCTCAAATTATAACGTTAAATTAAAAAATAATTATAACAATTATAATTTGAAAGACATAAAGGTGCTAAAATTATTACTTTTTTTCACTTTGGCTTGGAGTACGTTAAGAAAATTAAACCAAATGCCGACATAATTGCGACAAAATAGCGACATAATTTTACAATATTTCAATGCCATACCATCAGTCTATCCGTGCTTTACTTACGCAGCTAACAAACAAAATCCTTCTTCGTCCTGAGTTATCTCCCTTAATATTTCATAGATGGCACTGTATTCTATGTGAAAATTGCTGCTCTTGTCATTGGTTGAAACAATTATAACGTGAAATACTTTCACATATTATTTATAGAATTTAAGAGGGAGCATGCCAAAAAAGTTTTGACGTTGGTTCCGCCCAAATTTGTGAAACAAATATATGCCTGAAGTTCGCGTGACATGCGACAGGAGATGTTGAATTTTGCGCATTAAAAGTATCAAATTCGTTTTAGCGGAATAACTCTAAAACTAAAGGGATTAAAAAAAATCCGTAGTGAGAGTTCTCGATCATGCATAAATATTAATTATTAATTTTTGTCCTAATAACCTGTAGCATTTCGAGGATAAATCGAAAATATGTGAAAATTAGAGGTCATTTCGTGATTTTTATCTATCGAGGAAACTTTATTGTTTTATGTTTCTGATTAATGTCTATGCTTGAATATATCGTGTAGTTACTCATACAATATTTTATTTTTAACTTTAAAGTGGATATACCCCTCTAAAATCAAATCAAAGATTAGGAATTTTTCCTCTGCTCCCTCTTAACGTTTGGTGCGAAACGCGAAATAGCTGATTAATAATAATAATAATAATAATAATAATAATAATAATAATAATAATAATAATAATAATAATAATAATAATAATAATAATGATTGGTTTATTGATGTTATGAGATGAATTTCACGTTTGAGTACGCTGAGTGGTAATGCTATATTTATCACTTAGCAAGTATTATAATCGTAGTTATGTTATGAATTATAATTTTGGTTACGTTTTAATACGATTTTTAGCTAAAGGTGGAACGTTAGCAAAATTTCATCTGGTGAAGCGATTTAAATTAAGATATAATTCACGTTTGTTTAATTAATAAGTCGTTGTGATACTTGGATATAAAAGTACAAGGGTGTGCGTTATTATTAATTATTGTGAGTGTAATTTACTGTAAATAACCAGTGTAAAGTTCTGTGCAAATTGTAAATATTACATTGTTGAAGTATGAAGGGAAGCTCATTGATTTATCGTAACCACCATATTATGTAATAGTTACAAAACAAATGAAGTCTGTCATAACTAACCATAAAAAACTGTGAAGAATTCTATAGATAGATCATATATGCTATACTTAACAAGTTAGCGCACGTCAACTATTTCACGTTTCTTTCCATTCGTTTCATTATCACACGACCGTGAGCTGCTAAAAACTATAATTTTAGCACTTTAAATAGCGCGCTATAAAAATTTAGCATTTAGCGTGCTATGCGAATATAGCAGTTGATCTCATCTCTATTCATGGGTGCAAGTAATATTTCTTCAACTATACCAGTACGTAAAAGTATTTAAACTAGTTCTTAGCACTATACAGACGGCAAGTGCTTTACCGAGACCACTCCCCTTTTGTTATATATAGATAGAGTATAGTAGTAGTAGATAGATAGATAGTACTCGATAGATAAAGCGATAAGACGAAAGGGTGTAAATAATGTTTCGTCAACTATAACTTAATTATAACATCTAACTAAAATGAAATGGTGATTTTGATAGGTCGTTTTAGAATTGCAACAAACACGTTTAAGTAAACTAGTTACACTAAACCTACGGCAAACTATTATATAATTAATAATCACTTGACAACTTGACATAGGGTAAAACTTTGATAGATGCCACACTTTTTGAAGGAGCCTCCTAATTTAAAAATTATTAGTTTACCATGAATAATTCCTATGGATATAACTAGTTTAGTCATTTACATCACATTAATACTTGATTTTATTGATCTAACATTCACTGATTTTGAAGAGATTGACTTTTTGCAAACCTATTTTTTTGAGGATAGATGCCTACCTATATGGATAGACGCCACACGATGAAAATACTAAGAAGGTAGATGCCCTTTAGAATAAAATAGTAAAATTCAAAATAAAATGTTTTATTTATAATCTTTAATATGTTGTATATACATATTACATCTTTAATAATAAATACATACGTATTTAAAGTTACTACCTACTTCACTTCGTATTTTTGTAGCTATCAAAACATTCTATACAAAAATGTTTTTGCTGTTTGAACTTTGAACGATTTGTCTTTTTGGTACTTGTAATTACTTTTAAATTATTATCATTTACATGTCTTTTTCACTAAAATAATGTATTTCTTTATTTTCTTTTCCTAACGTTTTTGTCTTGTCCTTTGCCCCTAAGGGTACCTATACCGCGAAAAATCGAGGCGACTATCCTATTCGATATGGACAGATACCCTTTTATTATATAACTAAGCTATATACAAAAGAGCGATTATTGACACCTAGGTGCACGTTTAATGAACCAGTGCATAGTTATAATAAAAATAAATCGGAATTTATTATAATTAAGAAAGTCATGCGACAGTAAATACTTGCGTCTGAAATTTTGAACCGTTTATCGTGTTCGTCGCGGAGATAAACGCATGCACAAGCCAAACGCGTCTATTCCACACGAAGCCCTGCAGGAACTTTGATGTGTGGTGTCTATACTCCTTAATTAAACCAATTATTCTTTGTTGCGATTGGGGAAGTTAGGTTTTTTGAAAACGAGGCACCTATCCCACTGCGGCATCTATCCCGGTTTTACCCTACGTTAAACAATTATGAAGAATTAATTATAAAGACAAGATGCATAAAACAACTTATACTTTCCAGGATGTTCAAGAAATAATTGCACATTCAGATGTTCCTGAATTAGATGGTACTGAAAGAAGCTTCACAAACGGTCATGGATACCAATACACTGAAGCTTTGCCTGGAAAGGTAATATATTTCTTCCAAGATATACAGTCGTCTGCAACATCACGTGCACCTGTAGCAAAATTTTGAAGTTCCTGCGCGATCTCCGTGATGTATCCGATAAGAATCGCCAACATGGCTTACCTACTGATTTTACTGATCCGCGGTGATTGAGACTTGGTAGCTTTAAGTCCACAAGAGAGTGATTACCAATTAGTAGGGCCTTCAGTGTCGCTGCACTAAAAAATCCGAGTGTTTTGATTGAATCGATCATATTAAGTTAGAAAAGCTACAAAAAGTAGCTATAAGAGGAAACTTGTTTAGATGGTTATCTTCTTATGTCCGAAATAGATGTCCAACAGTAGTTTTAGGTGGTTACTCATGTTCGTCTATGGACATCCCCTCCGGTATGCCCCAATGTTCATTCATTTTCATGATTTTTGTAAATGATATCGCTTCCTGTTTTCTGAACTATAAAATACTTTTATATGCCGACGACATGAAAATTTTACGTAAAATTAAGCATATAAATGACTGTCTTCAGGATGATTTTATTACATTTCAAAATGACTGTACTGTAAACAAATTGGACCTTAATGTTTCAAAATGCTACATGAGTACCTATACCCGAAAACCCACAAAAATATTTCTTGCTTCGCTAACTAGAGTAGACTCGATTAAAAATTTAGCAGTAACTTTTGATAGTAAAGTATGTTTGATCAGCATATTTTAGTTAGTTAGTTTTGTGTTAAGAATAGCATCGGAATTTAAAAGTATCAAAACTTTTAAAATACTTTTTTGTGCTTACGTACGTAGCCATCTGGAATACGCCTCTCAGGTGTGGAATCCTTCTTATGATGTGTATTCTGCACGAATAGAAGGCGTCCAAAAGAGATTTCTACGTTGCTTGCAATATCAAGCCGGTTTATTTCTGCCAGACTATGAGACTAAGCGTCGTATTCTAGAACTCTACTCAATGCTCAAGTCAGGATTTAAGTATGGTTTAAAGCACTCGAAATCATACTCAAGTCCCTGCCATTAGGGTCGTATTTTCAGTGCTTGTGTTTCCAGTGCAATCCTGACTTGAGCATTGAGTAGAGTTCTAGAATACTACCCTAATAGTCGCAAATTTCACTTTCTGCCATCATACAAACGGAGAGAAATGACTGATTTAACTTACCTAACTTGCATAGCAAACGGCACTGTCGATTGCCCTGAACTCCTTGAGCAAATAAGATTACGCACAAGCAATGCACTGAGAAATCCTATCACACTTTACGTTCTTTATTTATTATGTTTTTTTTTCTATAAGTAGGCAACTTACTTTGTAGTTTATTTCTATCACTTTAAATAATTATCTCTAGATTTTTTAATTAGCCCTCAGCATAAATGCGCTGGCCTGTCAGGCGTGTATTATACTTTATTCTATTCTTGTTACCTAGCTGTGAGTTTTCCAAATATAATGAAAATAAAAAAAAATAAACAAATAAAATAAAACTGTAGTAGCATCTGAGCTACGCGCCTACCCATAACATTTGCAATGGCAATGTCACTACGCCCATCACCCCGGAGCATATATTCGGCAAGTCCTGTACCTATGTTTTCAATGGCCACATTATTGTTTAATGACAGAAATAAGTATAGCAGTAGAGCTCCTTGTGAAAGAGTTCGTCCAGGGAAGTACTATCATCTTACCTATTTCTGCCGCCAAGCAGTATAGTGAGCGTTACTGCGTTCCGGTTTTGAAGGGAAATGGTGCTGGTGAAATTACAGACACATGGGACTTGTCAACTTTACGGCTATCGTCACATTTTTATCGTGACTTTTTTTATATCCTCAGACGACTGTCGTTCTAATTCTTCCCATTATCACGACAGTCTCCGATTGGGGCGATGCCAATCTTGTCAAATTTAATTCTACCAAAACGCTGGCGTGCCTTTTCCCCTCTAAACAGAGTCCCTTTCACCTGACTTCGAGTTTCCGTGATATATCCATACCGATAGTCGACCGTCTCCACCTACTTGGAATGGACCTGTCGTCCAATCTGAACTTTGGCAGATACATTGAATCCATGGCCAAAAATACCAGCTTACTTATTTCTGCCACCAAGCAGTAATGTCTGCATTACTGTGTTTCGGTTTGAAGGGTAAGCATGCTGGTGAAATTACAGGCACATGGGACTTATCAACTTATGTCTCTTGGTGGTGGGTGCAATGGCGATCTTTGCGATTTAAAGCTCTAAGTGGCACTGCAACTGTAATGGATAAGTGTCTAGCTTATCAGGCGCACGAGTTGTTCGTCCTATCATATAATATTATAAAAAAAATCTATAACTTGGACCTTTTCAATAGACATAACTTAGGTGTGCATGCTACATCCTCGACCTCATCGTCACTTTCCATCAGATGTGAGATGGAGGTCAAATGCGCACTTATTTTTTATAAAAAAAGTCTTGAACTGATATTCAATTTTTTTTTTATTCAAATGTAAGTGTGCATTTGAACTCCATCTCACCTGATGGAAAGTGACGATGAGGTCGACGATGGAGCATGCACACGTAAATATTGCCTATTTACTCTCGCCTTGAAAAGGTCCAAGTTATAACGTTCTTTCTTAATAGTTCCCACTATTAGTAGTTTTTAGATAAATTATTTTACAGATTTCTGCTAAATCTGAGCACATTTCAACGTCCTCTTCTTCATCATCAAGTGCAGAATCGGAGTTAGGAAGTTCCGAAGAAAGCTTCAATTCATCAAGTGAAGAATCAGATGCAGAAGATTCTGAAGAAGATTTTAATTCGTCGTCTCACGAGAATAGTGAAGAGAATACATCACCGGAAGTATCCAACGAAGATCAACATGGTGATACACATGGTGATACACATGGTCAGCCTCAAGGTGAAAATAATGAAAGTCAAGGACATATTGAAGCAAACTCAGACGACACTAAAGAAAAACAAGAAAATACAGAGCATAAAGACAACAATACTGAATCTCCAGAAAAAATAAATGAGCAAAATCATGGAGATGATAATAGTCAACAACAAAAAGAAGACCAGAAAGAGCAAATAGAAGTTGTTACCGAATCTCATAATAATAGTACTAATGAACCAGAAACAGTGACACCGGTGAACCAAAATGTAACAGACGGAGTAGAAAATGAAGAAGACGAGAATATTGAAATTGATGTAAGATTTAAGGATAACAGCGACACTAAAGACGAAAAGGTATAAATTGTAGTTTAATTATGTAGTACGTATACTTATTACCTACATTATGATTACTAAATTATTTTGTTTAAACGTCATATTTTTTTAATAATTAGTACGGCGACTGCCATAGATTATTAATATGCTTAATTACGTTCATATTTGCTAAATGTAACATTAACATGACATAATTAACATAGATTTTGACAATTTGTGTCAGAATGAGTCATTTTCAATAATAATAATACAATGTTTGTTTTATACTTTTAGACAAAAAATAATAATCCAATTCCGGCTGCAGAAGAAAAGGTAAGTTGTTAAGTTTCTACACTACAAGTAATAACCGGTTTAACTAAAGCATTTGGCAAAGTTACTAACGTTTATTTTATTATTTCTCATGATTATTTATTACTTTTAAATATTTAAAAGGAAACGAAAAGTTACTTAAAGGAATATAAAATCAACTGTATTTCTTAACTGTCTCATAGGAAAAAAAATGTTTTAGATAAAAGATATCAAAGTGTTGCCTCAGGGACTATAGTTAAACCCACTTTTGTTAGAAGTTTATAATGAGAGCTACTAGGTCCGGTAAAGTTGATAAAACTCCACTTAAATGATATTCTTTTAATTGTTTTTAGAAAATAGCTGCACGGAACCGCCTCTTCGACAATGCGAAAGACAAATATCAAAAAAGAAATAAAAGAGAAAATAGTCCACAGGTAAATATTAGGTATCATTCGTTATAACACACATCCTTTTCAACTAATTTTAAGGTGTAAGAAGAAGGTTAAACATATTTCCACTAAAGGCCGTTCTTATGCTTATAACAATAAACAAGGAATCGAAGCTGCAAACTCCGCGTTTTGTTTGTCAAGGTAATCATACTGTCCATAATAGCACAGTTGCAGGTTGCTAAGATATCAGTTAATCTAGACAAAATGAATACGACATTTTTGTATTATTTTATTCACGTATTGCATAAATAACACTTTTTTTAAAAAAAAGCAATTATTTGAAGAATTTAAGGGTACGTGTGATGGTGAAAATACAGGCACATGAGACTTGTCAACTTATATATCAGGGTGACAGACGCAGTAGCAATGTCCCCCACATTTGCGATTTAAGGCTCTGAGTTGCACTGCAACTGCTATGGACAGGCGCGTCGCTTAGCATCAGGCGCACGACTTGTTTGATAAGCTCATTGTAAATTTCAAATTATATTTCGCACATAAATTCCAAGAAACTCACGGCTGCAAGCCGGGGATTCGAAGCTACTGCCCTCTGCTCGAGATGTGATAGGTCAAACAATTTGGGTACCATAACATTTTTTATTGTTGTTGTAATGAAATTTTATTATCCTCCATTAATATGAATTACCTATTAAACTAAAAATATTATGCATTGATATATTCCCTGCGCACAGCTCCCTCCTTTATCGCCTTGTATACTAATATCCACTGTATTGTGAATTTCAGCCTATACCAGAAGGTCCGAAATTACCTGAATTACATTACGAAAACCTGCCAGGATTTATGAGATTACTTCTTTCTACTGAAAACCCGGTAAGTCAATGCTAATAATGTGAATGTTTTTTTTTTTAAATACCTATGTATTCTAAGGCTCAATTTCCGGCGGAACGAAGTGGAATGGAAGTCAATGCTCGAACATTCCAGCGATCGCGCCTTAAGTATGCATGCGCGAGAATTCCGCACAAGACTGTGCGAGACTGTCATATTTTGTGAATTATCCAGGCAAACCCTGGAGGTAGACATTGTAGTGTAGTTGTGTGTGGATAGAGCTCTGTGTGTAATAGTAATGAAAAAATCTATATAACGATTCATGTGTGTGGTAAATATCTAATAATCGGCTTGAAATCTTAGAACTAGAATGATAATGTGTTAAGTTCTTCTTCTTTTTATGAACATAGGAGGCTGTAGCAGAATATCAGCGGCGTTGTGACACACTCAGCCGTTTGTGTGTTTTGCGACAGACCTTTTTATCTCACACCACATTTCGTACCTTTGCCATAGTAAATCCACATGTGATCACGTCAAAAGTTCTTTTATCTCATAACATAACACGAATTAAATGAGACAATTTATGCATATGAGAAATGTTGAAATTTTGCAGATGTGGCCTTGTTATACCATGGGTGTCATTTAAAGAATATGTTGGCATAGGGCTGAGAATACCCAGGCAGTTCATAATGACAAAATAGCTAGACTGGTTTACGTCCGCTACTTTCACAGTTTAATGACATACGGCATTTTGTTTTGGGGTAATGCACTGATATTAATAGAATCTTTGTGCTGCAGAAACGTACAGTTATGGCAATTTACATACTGGCCCCAGAGCGTCTTTGAGAGATAAATTTGAAGATTTCTTACACTAACGTCACAGTGCATTTATGAAAATATTTATGTTAAGAAAAATATATTTTTTTTAATGAAAAATAGTGACAGTCTATAAATACGAGGAATAATAAATAAGCTAGCTATCCTTGTTAGTCGTCTTCATAGATTCTTAAATTAAGGGCAATGTATACGCTTCTATAATAAGATTCCTATTGATATTCAAAATTTGCCATTTACAAGGTTTAAAACTATTGTGAAACAAAAAACTTTATAATAAAGATTATTATACAACTTCTGCATACTTGGATGACAAAATTTCGTGGCCCGTTTAACTCTTGCAGGTGTTCTCGATCTAAGATGTATAAATTAAATATTGTAATGATAAATGTATTCAAATGTATATTTACAAAGAGCAACCTCTAGAGTTTCTTGCTCATTCTTCTCATGGGGAATCTGCCTTGCAATTGAGCAATAGAGTTTAATCAGTATGGCGATTTTATGTGTAATTTGCTTACTTATGAAATACGATATTCGTCAAAATTGCCTCATACCACACAAATATCACTAACACTGTTCCCATCCGACCAATTCGCTGTGAGCGAACCGTTTATTCGTAAGTAATAAATTTAACATCAAAAAAATTAAACAATGATGTGACGTGTCCCCAGGTCGAAGTATCTGAAGAACTGTCCAAATACGAAGACTTGGATGAAACCAACGAAGGAGAAAATGACAAAGACGCTGAGTATTTCAAAGAACTTTTAGCTGATAAAATTCATGAATTATTGGCGAGTGCAAATACTGATGAGGAAATGGCAGTTTCTAAGACATTCGGTATGAATCTGACTGAGAATGGGGGCTATGTGTGGAATGTAAGTATGATTTTTTTAAACATGCATAATGATGATTTTTTAAACATGAATAATAATGCTTGAAAATTACGCATGAAACAGCGTTTTTTTTTGTGTAGACATACATAAATGGACTTGCTGCGATCGCCATAACACCAGCTCAGCTACTAGGTTATTAGTTGTTATTTCTGTTGAGTACGTGACGCTAGTGGAGACGAATGGAAACTAAAGAGTCACCTGAATTGTACCACTGTACAAAATTCGTTTTCTCCATTATCCTGTCAAGAATACTTAATTTTTTGTTATTGCACAATAATTTCGTACTAAATATACACAAACTTATAGTTTTAATTAATTTACAGAATCTATGGAGTGAACCTGGATATTCTTTCGACGTTGGCAGACCATCCAAAGATACAGAGAAGCCTACAGACTCTTACAGTGAAACCACATTTAAACCTTATGAAAATATTGACTCTAATAACAAAAATCCAAATGAAAATAAACCACTAATTATTGATTATGTTTTAAACGAAAATTTAGACGATATTTATGTAAATGTGCACAATAATAACCCGAGAGTTATGATAATGGCACATGAAGAAGATAAAGCATCTGTTATTCATGATAAAAACGAAAATACAGGCAAATCTTACCAACACAAAGAAAACCCAAAAGATACACGGAAGAAAACTAAACACGGACATAAAGATAAGATAAACAGTGATCCGAAGGAAATTGGAGACGGCAATAAGGGACAAGTATCAGCAAACGTATGGGAAGATTTGCTAAAAAATGTAAGTAGATTAAATATCCATTCTATATCTGTGGTGTTTAAATTTATTTGATTTTTGTTTAATTCTATTAAAGCTTGATATCTCGAACGGAAGACAACAGAATTGGCATGCGTGAACAGTTGAAACGGTGTTAGCTAACGCTGTAAAACAACAATAATTGTCTAGTTTAAAGAACGCCAGTCTCTCCCGTCTTGGCACTCCGCTATTCTTATACTGAGTAATACTGAGGACTCGGTGTCCAGTGACTTTAGTTTACTAAATCATTGCTTGCTTCAATGGAGGAGGAAAACATCGTGATGAAATGGAAGATGTTGGAGAAAGTTCACACAACTCTCCGCACATAAGAATAAGAATATGTTTATACATAACATAATGTAACATGTGTGAATTCCCTACTATTGCTACAACTATGGCTTTAACACTATCTGGTATTCCCCATAGTTGTGAGCATCTTGCGTACGTAGCAAGAAATGGAACACTAACGAAAACGTAAATTAAATGTTAAGAGAGCGAAACGGCAGACCACATCGCCAGTTTCATTGACATATGAAATGTAATTAGATTATGAAATTATTTGCAGAAAGAGTTCTGGAAATGGCTGGAACAATGGACTTCATTGTACATAGAACAGTTAATGAAGGTAAGGCAATAATTCATCGTGTGGTTAACCTTGCACGTGCAAAAAGGCCAATATCAGTGAGATAGTTTTAATTCTGAAAACCTTTCTCTTTTTTCCAGCACATCAAAGTAATGATTCATGATGAAGTACTACGACAGATACACAATTATTCAGATGATATGTTCAGGAAAGAAGAAGATGAGGAAGATATCCCCATCGATAAAAGAAAAGACAAAGTAAAAGATAAAGATTCAAGGGATAAAAAGATAAATAAGGATATCGATATTAAAATACAACCTAATAAAGACAGTGATGAATCAAGATCAGACAATTCGATTGACAAAAATGACGCTAAAACTATTGAGAGTAAACACAATAAACATCTTCCTACAATAAAACCTGACGCTGACAGGACGGAAAATATACCTGACGACGTGAAACTGGAAAACGTATATGGAAATTCGGTTGGAAACGAACAAGTGACCAACATTTTCGTGTTTTATCCTAAAGAAAATTTTAGTTCTATTATATCAGAATTAAAACCTGAGGTGAAAATCAATCAAAACAAGTCGCTTGAATCTGAGAACAATTTGGAATTGGCAGCTAAAAAAGATATCGTACAAGATCGTAATATTTTGGAAAAGAATTTTACAAACGACAGCTCGAAAGAAAAAGATATACCTCCCAAAAAAGATCCAAGCAGTGAAACTACTGTCACTATCAATAATGAAGAAAAGAACCAATCATTTACGAAAGAGGAACATAATGACGTGAACATCTTAGAAAATACTCAAAAACTCTCTTCGAAAGAAAAAGACATCAACGAGGAAAACAAATCAAATTATGAAGCAGTCGAAATTGAAATTAAACCTCATTCAGATCAGGAAGTCCAAGAATCTACTACCAATAAACAGAACGACGAAGAATCTAATATAGAAAACCAATCCAATCCTAGCGACACTGAAAAAGACTCGAAAGAACCCCACGAAGCATCGTTAGATGCAAAAGAAGTAAAAGAAAATATTGCAAAGGAAAATGAAAGTAACGAGGAGCAGCCTAAAAAAGATTTGGAAAAATTAGATATAGAAGAAAGTAATAAAGATATAGAATCAAAATCGACTGAACAATTAAATTTAGAAAGCAAGGTTGTAACAGAAAATGATAAAAATTATGAAAACATAGCAGACTCCATAAAGACCGACGAAGGTAAAGAAGAGCAAGATAAAGACAGTGAATCCGGGAACAGTAAACAAAAAGATGAATCACAACAGACTAGCACAAATCTTGAAAACGACCTAGGTCAAAGAAATGTAGACGATACGGCGAAAGAATAAAAATACCATTTAAAGATAAAAGATAAATATAAATTTATTACAATATAAATTAATCTAATATAAGTAAAACAAATGTAAATAAATTATAGTATTAAAATTTTGATTACAATGCATTGTTTTTTATAAGAATTCTCATACCCAGACAAGTTACTTTATTACTGTATTGATCGATACGTAATTTTTCAATAAAAAATTTATAGATATATCTTTAGAATCCAAATCTAGACTAGATGCTCCATGTATTTTTAGTAACAGTAGACTGTGAAAGAATTCATCCAGGGAAGTACCGCCACGTTATCTATTTCTTCCCCTCAGATCTTTGCGTTTTAAAGCCTTTAAAGCCTAAAGTTATGGATAGGTGTAATTAATTATTTCATCTAAGCTCGTAAACAGTGTCATAACATACAGGCAAAGTCCATCGTAATGTCCAAAATCATGCACACAAGCTTTCTCACTACGCCCTATGGATTTATTACGTCAAGATGAAGAAGTCAATCAAAGGCAAACTAGAGCAAAAATTATGAATCTCTTATACCAACCTCGTTGCCATAAAGTAATTTATAAGAATACTGCTTCAACATGTGTATAATTATTTACAATAAATTACCAAACGAAATTAAATTGTTACAAGGACCTTAGAATAATAACGCATAGAATGATAGTTTCATATCAAACGAACTGTCACAAGTGAGGCAAAAATCAAATTCATGTAGGCTAGTTTTCGGTTTACAAATAAAGTTTTAGTGAATATTTATATAAAAATACAAGTTGAAACGCGTTACTTCCTTGTGGAATATGATGTTAGTATCTATTTTATGCTCGTCTGACGTATTTTTACACTCATTTACCACACATTTCGTCATTTTTAGCTAAAATTCTAGAGCTGTTCGCGGTGCAAGTTGACCTTGAGCACTGAAGGCCCGCCCGCTCGTGTACGCCCATTGGGCGCGCTTCAATTTGCCTCACTTAGCGTGTGCGGACCAGTGTTGGGCGTTAATCAATTAAATTTCAATCAATAATTCAATCAGATTAAAAAATCAATTCAATTGAAATCAATCGCAATTAAATCAATTGCGACGCGTCGATTTTTTAATCTTATGCGATTTCAATTGAATTGATTTTAATTGCAATTAAATTTGCAATTAAAATCAATTCTGGCCGGTTGGGGGCCCCGGTTGGAGGCCCGGTTGGGGCCCCCGGTTAAGGCCCCGGTTAGGGGCCCGGTTGGGGACCCCGGTTGGGGACCCGGTTGGGGGGGCCCAGTTGGGGGGCCCGGTTGGGGGCTGCGTTGGGGGCGCCCGGTTGGGACCCCCGGTTGGGGGTCCGGCTGGGCCCCAGTTGGGTGCCCCGGTTTGGGGGCACCGGTTTGGGGGCCCCCCGCTGGGGGCCGGGGCCTCCTACCGGGGCTCCCAACCTGGGCCCCAACCGGGCCCCACAACCGGGCCCCCAACCGGGGATCCCAACCGGGGCCCCCAAGCGGGGTTCCCAACCGGGGCCCCCAACCGGGACCCCCAACCGGGCCCCCTAACCTGCCCCCAGCTGGCCCCCAACAGGCCCCCACAACCAACGCCCTAACTCACCCCCATATGCCCTATAAATTTATCATAATTGTCAGTTTTAATTGTTAATTGTTAATCAAAAACATTGAAAAGATTGAAAATTGATTAATTGTTAATTGTAGATATTTGCGATTAACGATTGATCAATTGTCAATCTTTAATTGCCAGAACAATTAAATTTTGCCCAACACTGGTGCGGACTAGGTTTCTATGCGTTATTATTCTAAGACAAGGACATACTTTTAAATTAAAATTGACAAAATGGCTTTTGACACATTGCTTCTATAGTAATAAAGAATACTTAGAATTTACAAATTCACTACATCAATTAGAAACTATAGAGACTAAACATTGAATCCCATTAATATTTGCACATCTGCTTGCAGGTTGAATACAATGTACCTAATTTTACTTAAGACCTTTGTAATTACTGTATTCTGGCAAATAAACGTATTCTATTCTATTCTATTTAAAAACTTTTTATGCTCGAAAAATCTGAACGCATATTTCGCACAAACTAAATACTGAAGTATAAAAAAAACTAAACATTTGCAATTTAACAACATTTTACTAAATTTATTTTATCTACACACATGTCATAAATTCTATAAAATGTGTTCAAAAACCGCAAATTACGACCAGCATAAAGACAAATTGTTTTGTTTGAACAAATTTCTTATCTGTGAAAATGTTATTGCTTCCTAATAATAACGAATTCGATGTTATTATTACATTCAAATTTCGAACATCTCTGAAAAACAAAACAATTTGATTGGACCTCAATTCTAATATCAGTCGAGATGAAGTTTTATTCGAAATGAAATGTCAATAGCAAACAATTTTGACAATTTCACACGTTACTTGATATCGAACGATATGATAGTTGGGGCCGATTCTAGTTTGTCTAAGAATTAAAAATAAAAACTTCGGTTGTGTGCTTAGAGGATGGAAAAAAATAAAAGAAAGGAGCTGCCCTAAGTACAGAATCAACGTGCATATTACCAAAATTTGAAAGTTACAAACGGCGGATTTCTTTAGTGTTGTACCATAATCTATCGATAAGTCATTATCGACATGCAAATGTATGGCTTGAATTTTTGTTTCTTTAGTTTACTGTAACCAAAGTATGCCTAAACAAACACAAGTCTGATAATTTAATCTCGAGTGGTATATTATTATAAATGTCAACACACATTTTTAAACTTCAAAAAAAATTATTTACCAATAAACCTAATGATGGAATAGCATTGTCATGTAATCTAGTTACATTTAAAGTTCTGTTCAAATTTGACTCTTCAAAATGAAGCGAACAAATGAAGATGGTCTTTGATCCAACGTTTATATTCGGCAGTCCTATGATTTCCAACCATTCTTTCTTCCTTTTTTCATTTGTAGGAAAACTTGAAATAATAATAATAAAACAATAAAAACCTCATAGTGAATTGTTTTAATAACAGAATATCGATAATATGTATGCTTACAAGATCAACACTATCTCAAAATAATCGTTAACAACAATCATCAAAATATACAAACAAACAGGCAATCTAAAGTAACAAAAGCAAAATTTGGCAAGATTTATAAATAAACTACTTAAATAAGTCTAATTACATAAAATATTCGGGCTATTGTGTGATTTATAGACAAAAAAATAACACATGCCTGTGCAATGTAACATTCGATTGATTTGCAGTTTTTCTATAGCCGCATCCTTTAATGCTGCAGCGTCGCATTTTTATTAATACCTAATTATTCTCACTGTCAATATTTTTGTCCAATTTAATTATAATACATGTGAATAATTCAATAATACATTTCGAAAAACATTTGTTTTGACATTTGATGTACTTCCCTTTGACAACGGTATCATGTACCTCATGTACTTGAAATGGCCACGGTTGGCATTTAAAATGACGTTACGAATTTTCGATTCCCGTGTTTGACACAGACTAATGTAATGCTATCTCTTTTGGCTTAAGACGGCACGTAATAGTTAAACAAAGACAATAATATGCTTATGTTTTCGACGTCGAAATGCATCATATACATATAACGTCTGATTTATATATGTCAACGTAACATGTCCTTTAGTTTCCATAGTCTAAGGTTGTGTGACATCCGCTTAGACTATGGAATTTTCCATCCTCTAAGGACATGCATGAGAAAAGTTTTTATTTGCCGCCATTTCGCCAGGCGTAACATGCCGTTCCTGAACACATCACAGAGAGCTTATGTGTGTAGATAAAGCAGTATATGTAACTGTACATAATTAGGCATTAAAACACTCGTGAGATGTTTTAATGCCTAATTATGATCCTCACTCGTATTTTAATGCCTTTCATTATTTAACACTCACTTATACTACTATTGTGAATTCAATTTAAGCAGTACTTTTAGAATTTGGTAATTTTTATTTTATATCTAACACATTATGGCTGCATGCGTCTGTGCCACTTTTAGTTTGAGTTGTATTATCTGTGGAAGAATTGTAAGCTATCTGTTTAAAAAAAAAAAAACAAAAACACGCCATTTGCATTATCCGTAAATGTTGTGTTGTGAAGCGATATTTATTTATACAAGAAATAATCCTTTAGGACTGTTGGACCCACTGTTTGGTTCCACAAGTGGGTCCAGTAGGATTTTCAAATACTCGTGGTTCCACTTAGATGGTGGAACCAACGGTCTTAGTTTTAACAAGTAAATTTTTGGCCTCGTGGCCCCACTGACATTTTTTAGAAATAATAATATACAATAATAAGGCATACACTCATAGCCCCGCACTAGGGAAACCCTGTATCGCGGGTGCCATGGACACACAAATAGACAACCACAAATTACATCCAAACTCACGAGGGAAATAAGTTGTAGAAGTAAACAAATATTTCTCCCAGACAGGGAATCGAACCCGGGGACCTCTGCGTTGTAGTCCAGCATGGTAACCGTTCGGCCACCGAGGCAGTTAAGTTAATAAATTATCATTGTATCCATTTCCTCGCAAATGTGTAGAAAAACATTGTATGTAGCTGGGGCGGTAAAAATTACAAACCTCTCGAGTCATTAGAGCCCTCAGACTTTGACGTCGGCTTCTAACAAACTATCTTTACCAATTTTCTTATGTCCCGCTTTAAAAGTAAGTGGTTACTCAAGGACACTCAGTTGGCAATGGACAGAGCCATGCTCGGTATTTCCCTACATGATATAATCAGAAATGAGGAAATGCGTAGGAGAACTAAGGTAACCGACATAGCTCGAAGAATTGCTCAGCTGAAGTGGCAGTGGGCGGGACACATAGCAGAATCGATTGCCGTTGGGGCGGAAAGGTTCTTCAATGACGACCGCGCACCGGACGACGCTCAGTGGGTAGGCCCCCCACCAGGTGGACCGACGACTGGTGGAGGTCGCGGGAAGCCGATGGATGCGGGCAGCGCAGGACCGATCGTCGTGGAGATCGTTGGGGGAGGCCTATGCCCAGCACTAATACACTACACAACAAGTACTGTTTATAACGCGTAAGTAGGGTTGTTAAATCAAATCATTTATTTCTTTGTGATACACAGGCATTTATAAAGTTGTTACAAGAATGAATTTTGAATCACTGTAATCCGCCTTATGGCATACAAAGTTTTCTTTGTTTTAGTAATTCTCATGCAACAATTTGTACAATAATATTATAATCATGCAGTCCAATTAATGCAACCTAATACTAATCAAACATAATAACAATAGTAAAATAATCAATAACAAATTTAATAATATGAAATGTAAATTTTATAAGAAATCTTCAATATTATAGAATGTCCTATCATTTAAGTAGTTAAATAATAATTTCTTAAATTCTGCACAATCGTTGCAATTCCTAATTTCAAGTGGAAGTTTGTCATACCTTCGTAGCCATTACTATTATCTCTTTTGAAGTAGAGCAATTTTACATGATCTACTTTTCAGTTGATGAGAACGGCGGGCTCGTGTGACGAATTCAAATAAACGAAGATGACGCTTTACGACAAGTGAAATTTCAAATAATATATAAGCATGGTAGAGTCAGTATTTTCAAATTTTTAAATGGTATAAAGGTTGTTGTTGTGTTTATAAATGGTATTAAGGTTGTTAGCAGAGGTATAATCACCAACCCATATAAACGACTCCCTACTTGGCACGTTACGTGTCTTCTCTCAGGGAGTGCATAGCAGTGGCGAGGCGTCCTTATAACTCGATTTTCACCGGCTTGCCTAAAATTTACAATAAGTTAACCAGTGAAATGAAGTATACTATTGTACTAGTACCTGTGTGCTAATAAGTTGTGTTTAAGTGTTGCCAATTTACTACTCCGGCTTTACTATAGACATTTTTCACGCCTTCTCTGGCTGACTCAATACCAGTTGGGGATTTCACACTTTTCCCGAGGTTTGTGAACTTTCTTCGACGTGCAGGCTTCATCGTAATGTTTACCTTTACCGAAAAGATCTTGACTAAAATATTACACATACAACTACAGGTGCGAGCCCAGATTCGAACCCACCGACTCATACGAAGAACAAAGTGCGATGTGCTTAAACAGCGAAAAGAGTTAAAACATAATCTCGTTATTCAAAAGGCCTATATAAAGGTGTTTTCAGATTTTTTTATGTATTTATTATTTCGTTTCGGAAATATAAAATCGAACAACATTCGATCTTGGCTATGGATATGCGCAGTCAAGAACAACAAACTAAATGTACAATGTCCCAAGAATAAACAGCACCTTGCACATAGGTCTTTGTTCTACGGATGAGTCGCCACGGCTTCTATTTCAGAAGCGATAGGTGAAACCATTTGCCCACCACGGCTTCTAGCAGGAGCAGAAGTGAACAAAATGAAACCAAATTATTTTTAAAATGTAACACAATTTTATTTACTAAATAACAAATCCAGAGCATTATGGCACAGTTAAAAAGGGCATTGGATTTACTCCAGGAATCAATTCTTTCTTGAACTTACAAACTATACATGGCGACTAGAATTTAAAAATATATATATATAATTCACTGGAAAAAGACGATATTATTGCATGGTGGTCACTATAGACTTTTTTTTTAAGGAAATTCTAGTCGACATTTTTATATATATTTGGATTGTTAGTGCAAAAAGATACGCAAACAATCATGGTTCACTTGGTGGAAAGTGATTATCGCCCGTATTATGTTCACAGTGCCAATTACCCGAGCGGAGATTCGTAGGGATAGCTGTTAATACTTATTATTAGGGCTGTGATACCCAGACGTTTGCACTAACAAAACAGAAATTCTTATATTGGCAGTACTAAAGCATTAAAAATCTAATTATTAAAAAAAACTCTATAATATACCTAACAGTAATATGTAATCTACCTTATGTGTAAGGTAGCTATTATTTCGTGTAAATATGTACTTTTTTTAATAATTTATGTGGAAGTATTTAGAGGTAGGATGTTGAACATTTTTCTTATTTATTTTCTATGTTTTGAATTTGGTGATATCTAGTACAAATCGACAGCATGCTGTAGAATGTAGATAAATTCAAAGATTAAAAATTTTTAAATTTCTTCTAACATCTGACATCAATATACAAACAGACAAAAAAAAATATTTGCACATCCGCAATTAAATTACCACATACAACAATAATTTCCCAAATTCCCCTGAATATCTGCCCCAGTGGGGATTTCGGGACAAAAAATCGGAAATTTAAAACAAATCCAATAACCTCGTTAGTAAATATAATTAATATCTCTATTTTGTAAATAAAAATTTATGTGATTGCAGGTTTGTAGTGTAAATAATATTTTTAGAATATTCAAACAATTGTAATTACAACTATAAGTGTTTTGTTTTCTTGTAAGCAAGGTTTTTCTACAGGCTAGTAAATTCAGTGGAAAATGAAACAGAAATATATCATTACGTACTTATTATACGATACGATACTTATACGGTATATTTTATTAAGAAGCATTTCTTAAGTGTCTAAGGGCACGTTCAAATTAGCGTGTCTGTACCGCTTCAGTAATTTTTAGTTCACTGACTGTGACTGCAAAAGTGGCGCGCGCTTGTAACGACGACGTCTAATTTTAAGGTGACTTTGATTATGTCAGATAAAAATATCAGAGAACAAGAAAAGTTGTTTTAGTTTCACTATCTAATCAGTGGGGGTTTTGCGAATGGTTCCCGAAAACCCCATAGAATTAATTACCTTGCTTCCGCAGATATTTCGATTACTTTTCCATATATAGCTGCTCAAGCGTATTTTAACTAGTACAGTCAAACAACATGCTCTGCTTTAAATCGAACATTCAAGTTCAAATCAATAACAAAGGACTGAAGTAGAAAATGTGAAACTGAGAGTGTTGTTGACAATATATTAAGGCAAGAATTTGGACAAAAATTCTATAAAATTGATTTAGTAACAAAAATTACACATTTTATATAATTTATCGTAAAAAAATCGAAAACATTTTTAGTAAATATATATGTTTGTAAATAATGATTTTTTGTGATTGTGATAATGTAAATTTAGTTTTAATTTGTAAATAAAGTTGTTACAAAAAGGTAAGTAAACAATTGTAATTACAGTTATAAGTGTTTTGTAGAATAATTTCATCGCTACCTACAAGGGGCGAAGGGTAACAATAATAATGATCCAGACGACCAATTGACGTGGTCTCAAACTAGGGAATTCCATGAGTGCCAGAGCAACGAAGGTCACTCTAAGGCATCCCAAAACACCCTGATTAGAACCAATTAAGACAAGTTAATTCCCAATTTGGTCCAACCGAGAATCGAACTAGGGGGTTGATTCAGAACCTTACGATAACTCAGTTGTCGACAACACAACACCCGCATCGAACCTCAAACTGTCGTATTCGAAACCGAACCGAAATGACGCCACTCCCGTACCATTACTCGAACTTCTCGACCGGCAAAGGCTACGAATGTTATTCAGAACTCAGCTTTCGAATGAAAGTAAAAGAAAATGGAAAGTAATGCATTCCTAGGCGCTGTTCGACATTCACCCTTCGATTCGAGAATGATATCCAATCGACAGATTCGGTTAAAATATCGAAGAGTTCTGAATCGGGATCCTGGACATCCAGCGCCCATAAACCGTTGCGCCACCGAGGTCGTCTGAACACGATTCACATTAGTTATTCACTTTTGTTTGAATACCGCCGTCTGTACCTTCTACATTTGTTTCCCTTCACATAGCTACCCTCCGCCATTCCTGCTTATACTTAAAACCTAAGTCAAATAAATCTAAATTCTAACTGAAAAAATAAAATTTTACAACTTTATACCTATAAAGGAGTTACCACATTTACCCACACGGAATAGCATTAAGCCGGCCAGAGTTTCATGTTCATCTAAAAAGAGCAGCGTGCAGGACCTTCGCTTTTATTGTATACTTTTTCTTTTTCTCTTTTTTTTTAAGTAAATTAACTTTTTTTATAATAATATCAAGCGACGGGACGAATTACTGCGCCCATCACCCTGAGACATAAGTTGACAAGTCCCATGTGCCTGTAATTTCACCAGCTTGCTCAAGACCACTCCCTGGCTTGCTTACGATAAGAACAAGTCCATATGTGTTTCAAATATTCTAAGTACTGTTATATTATAAGCACGGCAGTACCTAACCTTGGAGCAAAGATAGTCAACGATGGAAGATGCCTATACAGTCGCACCTTAAAGGTCCTCAGGTTGTATGTGCTCGTAAACACTGTCGCAGGCAAGGACTTCGCTTCTGGGCTGTGCGCATAATAAAAGATGACGGTCTGAATACCAGCTCAAGCCAAATCCAAGCATCAATAGATGTGGCGACCCCCTAATTTTACAATAGTTGGATTCAGCATGTGCACTGCAGGGCATCGACTGATCTTGAATGTGGAAACTTTGACTCCGCTCTCTCTTCATCTAAATTTGCCCCGCCCTCGCCCGATCACTACAGTTTTTTAATTTTTAACCGCCAACACAAAAGAGGGGAGTTGTAAGTTTGAAGCCTCCGACTTCAAAATATGGAGGTTGTCAATTCGGCTACGCGATTACAACACTTGTGAACTGATTTCGGTGATTCATCTGATGACGTGGTCTTTTTCCTGTGAGTTATATAATTACTTTCATCCAAAGGTTGTCCAGCAGAAATCGCTTAAAGCGATAGGACTGTTATTGTTATTGATATGTACTGCATCTGTTTCCATTTTGGTGTACATAAAGAAATTTTATATTGTATATTCTTTTTTTTTTGTTGGAAAAAATATTTTACCTCAAAGGGTGTCAAATTAGGGGATGAATACGGTTTATTGGATGTCACCCACTTTTCGTTAAACGATTTCAATAAAACTAGGCAAAATAGATGTATTTGTACAAACTTTTGTGGTATGTTTTTTTCAAAATAGTTATAATTATGTATATATGTGTTTGTCAGTCTGTGGCATCGTAACCCGTAAACGGATGGACAATATATACGTAATGTAACAAAAATCAAGTAATCTCAGTTCGTCCATTTCCCATGAACATTTGAAGGCTGTACCCGGAAAGTGCAAAATTTATGATGCTAGAATCCAACTAAAAAAAACCTATTCTTCTCGTATTACCCTAATTGTCCGTGATTCTTAGTTCTGCAAGCTCCTTCTCCTCGTCTACTTCATCTTCATCATCAGAACCATGGACTGATGCCGCGGGCGTTGTTCCTCCTAAAACAGAGAAATACCACGATCGAATTACCGTGTAAGGCAGCTAAAAGTTGACGGCATAATTGCAGTTAATGCGTGAAGGTGATAACGACTTCACGTGATAACTGCATGCAGTCAATCAGCTACATGAAGTCGACTGCATGCAGTTAATGCACGAAGTGATTATCCAAGACATCGACTGCATTGATATGAAAAAATACAATTTAAAAACGTGTCGTGTTTAATAGTGAGAAACTGATTTGTGATAATATAACTACTTATAGTAATTAGTGTTCATAATTAATATATTTTACAATTGCTATATACCTACATGAATCGTGACAATTGTCATTTCGGGCGCCTTCAAATTAGAAGCTAATAGAAACGCCACAGTGTCACATTTGACACATTATTAACTGATTAACACATTTTCGTATTATATTTAGCGCCACAGTCGTGACATGCGCACGCCATCTTTGCAGTCACAATTGGGCTAAAGTGTTGTAAACGACATTGATTTTTTTTTTACAATAGTACTGTAGCGAATCGCGGCAGTATATTTTATAGACTTTTCAACAGTGTAGTTTTATACTGAAATTCTTAATTTAAATGTAATTAATTTTGGCGTCTTTTTCTTTAGTTTTATATTGAAACTCTTAAATGTCGTGTAAATAAATTGTAAACTCGTTTCCAAGGCCAAAGGAACTTCACTCTTCAATGGCACCCACCCGAACACTAATTGCTACAATCCGCTATAATTACTTTAAATTGGATGCTGATAAACAATAACGTGTCATTGTTTTTGATAGTTTATTCTAAAAACTTGTAAAAAACTTTTGATGTTGTCACCTCAGGAACGATGAATTGTTGTAATTTATTACTATAATAAATATAACAACAACAAGCACAACTGCAAATGTTTTCATTTTACAAGTAAATTTTAGAACAAAATATCAAAAAAAGCGTCCGAAGGGAAAAAATGTTTAGGTGCCATTTTCGCAAAACTATGATCATGTTGGTTGACACCTTATTGCTTATCAACATCCAATTATACTAAAATATATTGTTTCATAATAAGATGCTACTTTCATGTATTAAAAATATTTGATTATCAAATTTAGTATCATTTAAAGAAATATAGCAAGAAAAAAAATGTGAATTACACCACTATTGCCGTATTGCGCTGACATCATCAATTAGTGAACTAAAAATTACTGATATTGAAGCGTTTCTACGAGCGTCTAGTATGAAGGCGCCCTAAGCGCGTTTACCCACTGCATCCGATTCGCATTCCTTCCAAATCCCAGACTACACAAATCTATAAAACTCGGTCCCACTTCGGAAGTCGCTTGTGCACTTAAGTCCCATTCGAATCCGGGAAAATACGATATAGCTTGTACACTTAGAGATAAAATGACCCTTGTAACTTTCTAGGATTCGGAACTGCTATGAAACGGACGTCGTGCGCGAACGCTCTAAGTCTAATTAAATCTATTGAAAGATGAACAAAACACTAGTGAAAATTGCCTAAAGGTCCTAAAACGCGTCAAAAAACCTATCTACCTAAAAATCTATCTACATAGTAACCACATCAAATACATAAGAACCAACCACCGTAATTCAAAATATAACTTTAAAAACTCGCATAATACACAAACCAGCACATTGAGCGGAACACTTTAGTAGCTGTAGAGATCCTTGCGAAAGAATTCGTCCAGGCAAGAACTGCCACCTTACCTATTTCTGCCGTCAAGCAGTAATGGGAGCATTATAGCGTAAGAGTGAAATTACAGGCATATGGAACTAGTCAACTTATGTCTCAGGATGAGGGGCGCCCGTCAGGTCTTTGCGCTGCCACTGCTATGGACAGGCGGGTCGTTTACCACCAGGCGCACGACTGGTTCGTCCCGTCACATGGCGCCATAAAAAAATGGGAAAATAACAAAATTTTGTTTACTATTATAAGATTACGTTATAAGTCAACTTAACAATGGGACCTACGCAACTGTGCCAAAAATAACCGTAAATCAATTGTTCTATTTCTTGAAGTTTACAAATACAGATATATGTATTTTGTTTTTTAAACGTTTCCTGAAAGGCGGTCAGTCTTAATCGATTGTAAAAATAAGAAAAGGAAAAATCAATGTTATCCATAGCATAATTCGTGAGCTGTACACAGCTGTACAACATAAATATTGACAGTTAGTGATGGGAATTAACTGTCGATAGATATCGATAAATTTTTTTTTATTCATGTCACAGTTTTGGTTTAACCCGGCTTCATGACCCTAAGGTGTACCAAAATTATTGAGGATAAACATCACTTGCTCTTGGAGTGTGTTCGGATGGAACACATCAAGGTGCAGTTATTTGCACAGTTTGCTTTTTGTACATTTAATGTTGGTTGATTTCAATCCTATTTGTCTGAACCAACTAGTAGTGCCGCGAAGATTTGGTATACATGCTCATGTTCAAAGCCCCGTAATAAATATAGTTAAAAAAAATAAGAATAAGCAGTGTTTTTTGCAAAGTCTGGTCCAGTCATTTTACTTTTTATTTTAGGTCAAGTTTGAAAATAAAAAAATTGTCAACTGTAATTTTTTCATTTATTTGTTTTGATTTCATAATTAATGCAATAAAAGTGTTTCTATTATATTTTAATATAGGTTCGTCGAATGGTTCGGTTGTAAATATCTTAAAGGTTTTTATTGTTATTTTGTAAAATAATAAGTGGAAGTTCTTTTCTTGTAAATGAAAACTTTAATTTAATCAGCCGACTGTAAAAAAGGGAAAATATTCTCAATAAGACTGTATTATTTTTGTGTGTGTATGTTTAGCAACTACTCCGACATTTGTGAGTGTGTTTGTGAAACCATATGTGAAATGTTACTATTTTGATCCGCTAAATGTGCCGGTACGTGTATATTCAGAAAAACAGAAACATAACCCAGAAACCTTTAAGTTCTTTCGCAGTTTTCAGCAGAGTCGTTTAATTTCTGAATTAACTGATCAATTTGTTCCGCCATAGCCTGATTTAGAGGTTCAATAAAATCACTAGGCGTTCTATAATCCTCCTGCGACTCGGTAAAGGGATCTTTCTTCTTAAATGAAACTTCAATATCTGATTCTGGGACATCAGTTATTTCCAGAATTTCAAGACTTTTCTGGACGTTGATTGCGTTTTTCTTCTGTATATCGATTTGGTGAACAGTCTGTGATATTTTGTCCGTGGTTTCTTTTTTTGGTTCTCGCACTGATGATGTTATACGATCTTCGGTGACAGGGTGATTTTTTTTTGGGAAGAAATATTACAGGTCAGTTTCTTTCTTTTACTACACTTGGTCTCAAACTAGGTTTTTCACACAAGGACATGGACCACACAGATTGCAAGTGAAATGACAGTCACATGGGAGTTGTCAACTTATGTCTCAAGGCGACGGGCGCAGTGGCAGTGTCCCTCATCTTTGCGATTTAAAGCTCGAGTGCCTCCACAACTGCTATGGACAGGCGTGTCGCTTACCATTACGCGCACAAATTGTTCGTCCCGTCCCTCGGTATCATAAAAAAACTAAAATTAATTTAAAAAAGCTGTTAACTCCCTACGTGGCCGAACAGTTACCAACCCACGCAGAGGTCCCAGATTCGATGCCCGGGCCAAGAGAAATATTTGTATCGCCTACATTTATTTCTCTCGTGAATTTGGGTGTAATTTGTGGTTGTCATCGTTATTATGGTTTTTGTTGTTACATCTTTCATTGCACACCCGTTTAACCACACTTATCGTATTAAGCCGGTTCTCCATTGACGCGGCCGTTCGCGCGCTAGTTGTTTCTAAACCAAGACAAGCCGTCGTCGGCATGCGTACGGACGCGGTTGGAAATTCGCAAATCGTTGCCGACCTGTGGCGAGTCGCTTTCGTACGAACCTACTCTTACATTCACGGACATAGACCTTTATCTGTCTAGCTTAAAGTGATTCTGCGTTAGTCATTGTGGTGACTCCCTTACCGGGAGTTGAACCCGGCTAGATTCAAACCAGCGCCTTCAGATACCGTGCCTGATGCTCTCCCAACTGAGCTATGGAATGAACTAGCAGACCTTACTATTTTTTCCAGTTTCGCGCACTTTCCGGTAAACGATTTCCATAAAATTTAGCAAATAGACGTGACTCCACGAACTTTTGAGGTCGGTTGTGCTTTACAGGATAAAAATACTTACTGGAATGAGTGGGGCTGGGTGGTTCCGAGATGGGTCGTGGATAGTTGAACTGCTTGCCGAGGTCCCGGTCCATATGGTCCACGTAGTCCGGGTACACTATTTTCAACGCCTGTGCACGCGCTTGCCGGTAGTACTGCAAAAGATACAGACATCTTTAGTGTACGGACTACATTGCTTGATGTTCAGCTTGCTTAATTACTGAAATATAACAGTGAAAGTATTGAATCAATCGCTTTGGAGAAAATATATAGTAAAATTGAGGAATACACGGTGTGAAAATACGATTCCTAAAAATGATAATTTTTACGATAGAAAAACAAAAACACAAAAATTACCTCGAAATTTTGCAAGGAAACCGCTGTATTCAATAGGTATTTTACATATACCAAATTTTTTTTATATACACTTCCGGACATATAACTCGAGCCACCACACATTTTCAGTATTAAGTGACCTAAGCTTAAACAATGTTTGATTGATCAAAAACTTATGCAATTTGGAAACTAGTATACTAAACGTCTTTTCCATAAGTCCTTATTGGAAATTTGGATGTGCAAAACCGGGGAGAAAACTTTTTCTTCGATGGTAACCTATTTTTGTATTCTAGTCCTTTACGACAAAAATGCGAGGTGGCTCTAATTATGTGTCCGGGAGTATATATCAACTAAACTAAATAGAACACGTATAGTATACTATATACATTTTTCAAATGGCTTTGATTTTGTATGTAAAAAAATTATTTCTGAAATAAAGCCAATGTCCCTGTCGCTCGATCCAAGCAAAATGAACCGCATCAGTACGGGAAAAATTTGAATTCCAGCTGAGGTACTATTACTCTTAATAGCTTTAGTAGGAGTCATCGAGTATATAACCAGAAATAGAGACGAAATAAGGGCCATATATTCCTGGTAACACATTAGCGATATAGCTCTTATAAATATCAACTCCCGTTTGCACTGAAATATAGACAGGCCAACTACTGACCCGTGTCTCCGTATATTCCAAAAAATATTCTGTATTTATTGTAATAAAGATAATATCTCTAACAATGCCGTGCAGTTCTATTCGGTGGTGTGGGAAAAACAGCAAAACATCTAATTACAAAACAAACGGAATCACATTTCATCGGTAATTAAATATGTAACTTTGCAATCTTCGTCCATTATAGCAAAGCTCAAGATAACTGGTCGATTTGAAGTGAAACAATTGACGACACCCGTCAATTGTTTCGAACTCGGGCTAGCCAATCGGAGCACAGTTGTCACAGTAAAGATATGGCAGAATAGTTTTCAAACAAATTAAATGACATTTCGTCTCTATTTCTGGTTACATACTCGATGGTAGCAGTAGAGCACCTTGTGAAAGAGTTCGAGTTTAGGGAATTACTGCCACCTTACCTATTTCTGCCGCCAAGCAATGTCAGCTTTACTGCGTTCCGGTTTTGAAGGGTAAGGGTGCTGGTGAAATCACACGCACATGGGACTTTTCAACTTATAGCAGAGCCTATTAGATCATTGCGATTTAATGCTCTGAGTACCATCAGGCGCATGACGTGTTCGTCTGTCACTTGATATTATACAAGAAAAGCTACTTTGCTGAAAACGAACCTTGCTTAAAAGCAACATAGCGTAAACTGTCACGCATCCTTGAGACACTCGCGTGCTGATTTTGATTCAAAACGGAATCGAACCGATCGGGTAGTCTCTAAATCAGACTGGTTTCCGAGCGAGAAGATGAACCTGGTTCCTACTATATCTTTCTAATTTGTGAGTTAAATCAACTATTGTTCCGATTAGAAATGTCAAAAGTTTCCGATCGGCCAGTTGTGAATCGCAATTATGCGCCTCGACTCGGAAGAGACGCAGTTTCCGATCGGGAAAGGCAATCCAAATGAAGCTGTCGGTCTCCCTAACAATTTTGGTAATGTATTTAAAAAAAATTAATTTCTTGTTTTACACCGTGAAGAAACTTTAAAAGACTTACGATGCCAAGATTTCTCCAGTCCAAAAGATCAGATAACCTCTCCGTTCTGTTTCTCTGGATGATACGCTGTCTTCGCGTCAATCTATAAAGTAAATTTAAAAATTTTGAAACTTAAAATAGAATACAAAAACTATTAGGGTAGTAGCCACCTTACCTATTTCTGCCGCCAAGCAGTAATATACGCATGACTACGTTCCAGTTTTGAAGGGTAAGGGTGCTGGTGAAATTACAGGCACATGGGACTTGTCAACTATGTCTCAGGGCGCAGTGGCAGTGCCCCTAAAATCTTTGCTATTTAAAACTCTGAGTGGCACTGTAACTGTTATGGATAATCATGTCGCTTATAAAATAAAAAAAATAAAATTATATTATGTTAGTAGTAGAGTAATAACGCACACACTCAACATAGCCCCGCACTAGGGAAACCCTGTGTCGCGGGTGGTATGGACACACACATAGACAAATTACAAATTACACCCAAACTCACGAGAGAAATAAATGTAAGCCATACAAACATTTCTCCCAGTCCGGGAATCGAACCTGGGACCTCTGTGTGGCAGTCCGGCATGGTAACCGTTCGGCCACGGAGGCAGTACAGTTAGTTATGTAAGATTAGTTCACGATTGTGGGCGTGTGAGGACGAAGGATTTTGATACCTTTTCTTCTATTAGTTTGTTATTCAGTCGTTAGATGCAACTATAAGGGTGCGTTCTCATAATGTCGTGACGACAAATTGTCGTGCAGATTAAAGTGTCGTGGCTTGTATATTTAAATGAAGTTGTTCACATATTAACTGTCGTTCACGAGTTTTTTGACTTTACTTCTATAGATACGAATGGGAAGAGCTGGAATGACAGTCGTCTGACGACAAATAAAAAGTTACGATAAAAACGTGATGACAAATTATTATATATAAGTGAATTAGCTAGACACGACATTCGTTCAACGATAAAGAAACGTCCACGACACAGTCACGACAGATAGTCGTGATATGGGAACAGGCTAGACGCGACAGTCGTCGAACGATAAATAAAACGTTCAAAGAGAATACGTAGATAGGAGGAATAAAGTGTTTATCACACTTTATTCACTAGTATGACATAAATACAGATTAAATACAACAAGAAAATCAAAACATTTTTGTCATAGTAGTGAAGTGGCGCGGACTCAGCATATCGACTGTGAACTGGCAACCGGTACTATAACAATTTTGACAACTTTACATTGACTTTACAAGTGAAGAAAAAAATTGTTTGCGTCATTTATATAGATAGCATCTGGTTTAATAAACAAAAATACGTAGTTTACGTGTTAGAAATATATTTAAAAACTACGTATTTTTATTTAACAAATCTATATAAATGAGGCAAACAATTTTTTTCTTCACCTGTGAAGTCAATGCAGAGTTGTCAAAATTGAGATTAGTACCGGTTGCCAGTTCACAGTCGATATGCCTAAGTTCACTAAGGCGCTGGTTTTCAGTCAGAATCAACAAGAGGTACTAAATCTGGAAGTTATTTGTAATAATAGATCTAATAAACGACCAGGAGGGAATTTTTTAAATAATAAATGTAATAAAGTTAATAAAGTTATAAAGCAACCTAATGGGATAAGACAAAACGCGCACTGAGGATAATAGTCGATACTAACTTGCTAAAGTCAAACATGAATTGCGCTAGCTGTTGCACAGAGCCTTCTAAACTAATGTAGCGCCGATCAACGACGTAGATGCCGTACGACTGGGGATCCGCGATATGTTCTTGCATGAAGCAACCGAAACCTGTCAACAAATAAAAAAATTACTTGCTGTCTACAGCTCCATGTGAAAGAGTTCGTCCAGGGAAGTACTGCCACCTTATTTATTTCTACCGCCAAGTAGTTGAGTATTACGACAATAGTAATTAACACTATTGCAACTTTTCACCAGAAATTAACGCTAAGTCCAAACTCATGGTACCACGATTTCGTTTGACCAAGGTAAACAACTCTTTTATGGGGAACTGTATACGTTTTTACAATAAGATTCCGGAGCATACATTAAGTTTATCATTTCCTAAGTTTAAAAACTACATTAAAAATATTTTGATCGAAAAATCATATTACAAAATTGAAGACTACGTGTTAGATAAAGATGTATGGAAAGACGACACGGCTCCAGAATCCACACAAATTTGATTCAAAGTGTATTCCATTCAAAAGAGCAATCCCTAGAGTTTCTTGCTCGTTCTTCTCAGGGAGGTCAGCGTAGTGAACGAGCAGTAGCTTAAATGTGACGTTTTCAAGTGTAAATTTATTTTACCTATGGAATAAATAATCTTTGACTTTGACTGTGACTAAACCTTTTAAATTTCAAACATACTAATGATTTTTTTTTTACTACAAGTTATTCATCATACTCGTAGTGACTTTTTGAAATGGGGTAAAATGACAGTTCAATTTTTTTTATTAAGAGTGTTGACTTGGATACAAGTCCTTTGAGCCATGTCTTCGTTTAATTATCGGGATCCTCAATAAATATTTTCCATTGTGGTTTTTAAATAGTCTTACGCAGCGGGAATCAATATTGAAGTTTTCAATTTCACTTAAATCACATAATTGTTACTTTATACACAAACTTAGAATTCGTAATTAGTGGAATTTTCAGGATAAATTCTTTTATAACTTGGTTTAAAATGAGGAATACAGTGATAACTTTCTTCATCACTATTTCTTTCTTCGTATTTTCTTCATAATGTACTTCAAATACAAATAATCTTTGTAAAAACCGTACTTGTAACTTCAAAAACCCGCCATTTTTTGTAACAGTTCATCATAGAGCAAAAGTGTTGCCCATAAATCGACTGCTCCTACGTAAAATATTGTATGTCGAAATTTTCTATCGACTATCAACTGAATGTTGGTTACGCTTATGCAATAAATAGCAATTTGAATTATCAATTTCTGTAAGTTTATACATACATGTCTATTCAAAATATACAAAGAGGAGACATATTTTAAAGCTTTAACTTTAATTCAATATAGATAATCAGATTAACCTCTCCACGGCCTCCGTGGTCGAGTGGCTTGTTTTCATGGTGTAGCCATCTCAGAGGTTCCGGGTCAGTGTAGAAAACTAACTTTTCTATATTGTTTCGGGTCTAGGTGTTTGTGGTACTGTCGTTGTTTCCGATTACCATAACACAAGTGCTTTAGCTACTTACCTAGGGATCAGAGCAACGTATGTGATGTTATCTAATATTAATATTAATAATGATATTAAATTCACCTCTTATTAAAATGTATAATGAATAAAATTTGATTAAATTTTTATTGAATTGATATTCAATTATTTTTTGTGAAATTACTACACTAGTTTGTTATAATTATTAATACAAAGATCGAACACTCAGAAAAAATTCCTTCGATCAATTTTTTCTAAAAAATTCCTTCAATCATTTTTTCTGAGTGTTCGATCTTTGTATTAATAATTATAACAAACTAGTGGAGTAATTTTTATTGAATTGAATATCAATTCAATAAAAATTTTATTAATACAGTGAACAGTGACATCTCTCGCCAGGACTGGTAGCTGCAAAGGTACTAACTGGGTGATAAATCTTTCATAGATTTCTCATAGATGGCGCTACGATTAAAAAGTCGTTGAAAAACCAAATACAAAGACACGACGCAAGCACATAGAAAAATTCGTGAGGTCCGTTGGTTCGTTCCGTGGCTTAGTTGGTATAGCCTCTGAGACGGTATGCAAGAAGACATCGGTTCGAATCCGACCAGATCGAAGGAATTTTTTCTGAGTGTTCGATCTTTGTATTAATAATTAGAATAAAATTTGATTTATATTTTAGTAAACCAACTGTGAAAATAGAAATAAAGAAGGCAATAATGCAATTAAAACGTCGTAACTTTCACAATTCAAACATGTTTGGCAAAATTTTACCTTCTTTCACAATCTATCGACAAAATTTTCGACAACGACATGACTATTTACAATTTTATGAAAACTGGCAACTCTGTAAATGTCACTTTACTCTGTCTCCAAAAAATACAGCTATAGCTAGTTTTATTCATCTAGTTATCCCTAGTACGTGACAGGACTATAGTGCCTACTAAATATCTATTAATACAGGAGGACGCCAAGATGACATGCTTAGACAAATTCTTAATGACGTATTTACTGACCAGACAAGTTAGTAGTGATGCTAGGTATCCCCATAACAGTGCATTCGGCGGGTGTATAGCCCCAAGGTTCATAATACGACGGGAAGACGCCAAGGTGGCACCCGCGGACAAATTCCTCGTAATCCAGACCGAATAACGGGTTTGTGGAGGACAGGAACTCCGGATGGAAAATAACCTGAAATGAAAATTAAGTTTTTAAACGATATCTGTTAGAGACCTGTGAAACTTCTTCACTTGCAAGAAAACGTGCTTGAATGTCGGAAGAGAATTTGACACGTCTGGTGATTGCAACAAGCGCCATCATGAACATGGCGTGAACCAAATTAAGAAAACAATCACAAATAAAATACACTATTCAATGTGAGCATAATAAACAGTATAGTCGGTCTTTTTCGAAGACGGAATAAAATGACAGTCCATTGCGCAAAATTGTTACCCTATCCGCGAGCATCTCAAATACTAGATTGCAGTCGATAAACATTCTATCGACTTTCGACTGAATATTGGTCACGCTTATGGAACAAATAGCCGATTTTTTTCATTTTGATTCAATTTTACATTTCAAGTCTTCTTTCACAATCTGTCGATAAAATTATCGACAACAACTACATAACTAGTTAAAATTTCATGACAATTGGCAACCCAACAAATGTCATTTTATATAAGGTATCTATACCTTATATATCAGATAACAATCTAATCCCGAATGTGTGTGTAAATCAATATTGATAAACATGTTAGTTGTACCCTTTTTCACAACAAAGAAACTTACTTTCACTTGGTCGTTGACGGTGTTGAACAATTGACATCTCCTAATAGAGTTCAGGCAAGGGTCGCTCCAGTCATCCACCTAGAAATGAAGATATTATATTAATTATCTTTACATTAATTAGAGCTCCTTATGAAAGAGTTCGTCCAGGACTGCCACATTACCTATTTTTGCCGCAAAGCAGTAATGTGAACATTACTGCGTTCTGGTTTTGAAGGGTAATGGTGCTGGTAATTACATTCGTAACATTCACAAACCAGACATTTTTAGCTAATTTTACCTTCTTTCACAATCTATCGATAAAACTGTCGATAAAACCACATGACTATTTAAAATTTCACAAAAACTGGCAACCCTGCAAATGTCATTTTCATCAAAAAAAGAAACAGTATATTATTTAAATATTTTTTTGCATGTTTGTTCGAATGCGTTCGTTAGATACATTACTCACACACAAGAACAAACACGGTACATTTAGGCGGGCAAAGGCGGCCTTATCGCTAAGAGCAATCTCATCCAGACAGCTTTTGACGCAAGTTTACTTGAGGAAAATTCACTTACAATGTTATGTGTAGTAATAGGCGGTAGACCGTCTCTTTGCAAAGCGTAGATACATCTCTTTAGACGGACCGTGTCGTCTTTGTGAAACAGCTCCGACGTGTCGGGTAGGTGACCTCTGAGATATGAAAAGACGGGGATGTTAACAATAAAAACTATATAAAATTAACAGGACGGATGACCTGGTAAGGGCGGCGGGTAACCGATGGATGCACGTCGCGTCCGATTGGCTAGTCTGGAAATCTTTGGGGGAGGCCTATGTTCTGCAGTGGACGTCTTCCGGCTGATATGATGATGATCACGTGCATGTACTTTACGTGGGCTTGGAGTGTCATTGCTCGCCACATCACTCTTTCAAGAGTGTACAGAAAGTGATCCTATTGTAAGTTTCTTTTGTGGCCCGTAAACGCAGTAACGCTTTGGCAATGTCTGATCCAAAACCTAGATCTGAAGATCCGTCATATATATTATATTCTATTTTACTAACCTGAGGCAAATATCATACATCCGTTTGCCAACCTTCTGTTGTATGTCCTGTATGGTGTCCCTCAAAGCTTTTGTGACGGCGTGGCCGCGCAAGCTTTCTACGTTGAAGTTGTTGGTTTTCGCAGGGAATATCAAAAACGCCACCACTGTATATGGCGACCCTGATGCCTGGAATAATAGAACAGCATCATTATTAGCGTCTGACATTATTTTTTTATTAGCTTAAAACTAAATAATATTAATAATAATAACTGGGAGCCAATTAAAGATCCTCACAAATAAAAACATAATAAGGAATCTGGTTACACAATTCACCTAACTTATTATATAAAATATTTAAAAAAAAAAAGAAAAACCACGGAAGTTGAAAGCCTTACTAAGAGTCAAAGAAGTGCTCACTCAATGCTCTCATTGCCAAAATCACACTCGCGATGATAAACTACAATAACGGCCAGGCGCGCTCTGAAGAACATTTACTCGCTTATCAAAGCGTCTGATCAACGTGTCGATCGACAAAAAAAAATCGTTATCGATTGTCTGTTTCTTAGACATTTACTCGATTATGTCTGATCATACATGTCGACCGACAATAAAACTTCGTTGTCGATCGTCTGTTTCTTAGACATTTACTCGATTATGTCTGAACATAATTAATTTATAACTACAATTATTTTATTGTTAAATATAGAAAATCTATTTTTAAGCTGTAATATAAAGGAATTTGCTCAAAAAGATGCATAAAATACAGGTATACATTTATTTAGGTATCGCAATTACACATTAGGTTCTAATATTAGAATGTATAGCTTTACTATGAAGATGTGTTTAATTTAGATTCCCTTCTTAATTGTTATTTGAATAGTATAATAGCTTTATCTTCCTTTTATCTTTATAAGAGTCGATCGACAAAAAAATTTCGTTATCGATTGTCTGTCTTTAGACATTTACTCGATTATGTCTGATCATATGTATCGATCGACAAAAATAATCGTTATTGATCCAGAAGTGTCGTTCGACAAAAGATACGATGTTTATCGTCTGTTGCTTTGATTTTACCTTCAAATAATGGTTCAGCCGTGCCAAAGCTTCGATAAAAATATCGGCTCCCTTGTTCCCGAACTCGTACCGACCAGCTATGAAGAAATATAGTGTCTTGTCAAGGTCGAAGTTGAAGTGGCTGTGGACAAACACACACAATGTCGAATCAGTATAGGCATGGATCAATAAATCAAGAGATCTGCTAATCGCGATACAAGACATCGTAGTCGGGTATTTAGTACCTATGGTACACCAGATGTCGCCACGAGTAATAACTATTCTTTTTTTTTATAATTATTAATACAAAGATCGAACACTCAGAAAAAATACTCAGAAAAAATTCCTTCGATCCGGTCGGATTCGAACCGACGTCTTCATGCATACCGTGCCAGACGCTATACCAACTAAGCCACGGAACGAACCAACGGACCTCACGAATTCTTCTATGTGCTTGCGTCGTGTCTTTGTACTTGGTCTTTCAACGACTTTTTAGTCGTAGCGCCATCTATGAGAAATCTTTGACAGATTTATCACCCAGTTAGTACCTTTACAGCTACCAGTCCTGGCGAGAGATGTCGCTATTCACTGTATTAATTAAATTTTTATTGAATTGATATTCAATTTTTTTTTTTGAAATTACTTCACTAGTTTGTTATAATTATAAATACAAAGATCGAACACTCAGAAAAAATTCCTTCGATCCGGTCTGATTCGAACCGACGTCTTCTTGCATACCGTGCCAGACGCTATACCAACTAAGCCACGTACTCTTTTTTTTATAATATCAAGTGACAGGACGGACAAGTCGTGCGCCATAAGGTAAGCTACATGCCATTCAGAACTTTAAATCGCAAAAATTTGAGGGGTACTGCCACTGCGCCCGTCACGCTAAGACATAAGTTGACAAGTCCCATGTGCCAGTAATTTCACCACATCGATTATAAATAGAGACGGAATGTCATTTAATTTGTTTGAAAACTATTCTGCCACATCATTACTGTGACAACTGCGCTCCGATTGGCTAGACCGAGTTCGAAACAATTGACGGGTGTCGTCAATGGGTGTCGTCAATTGTTTCACTTCAAATCGACCAATTAGCTTGAGCTTTGCTATAATGGACGAAAATTGCAAAAGTACATATCTATTATTTAATTAACGATGAAATTTGATTCCGTTTGTTTTGTAATTAGATGTTTTACTGTTTTTCATTTTATTATTCAATTTTGTAATATGATTTTTCGATCAAAATATTTTTAATGTAGTTTTTAAACTTAGGAAATGATAAACTTAATATATGCTCCGGAATCTTATTGTAAAAACGTATACAGTTCCCCAGTAAAAGAGTTGTTTACCTTGGTTAAACGAAATCGTGGTACCATGAGTTTGGACTTAGCTCTAAGGTTAATATTATGGATATCTTCTTTCTTATTGAAATTATGTATATTGTTACGGGCATATAAAATATTTGAGTAAATGTACTGTGATGCCACAGTCATGATACCAGTCTCCTTTCTCTGAGAGAAACCCGAGAGCCTAGACGGTACACAGAACGAATCGCTCGTTTTTGCAATACAAATATGGTTTGAATATCTGCCGCTTTATCCCACATGAGAATCCCGTAGGACATTATACTATGGAAGTAACTAAAGTAAACTAGTCTAACAGTACTAACATCGGTAAGCTCACGTATTCTGCGGACTGCGTATGCAGCGGAGCTTAATCTGCTGGCCAGGGAAGATATATGTGGAAACCATTGAAGTTTACTATCTAAGGTCATTCCCAAGAAGACTGCTTTATTAACAAGGTCTAACTTTTCTCCGTTTATTTCTATGCTTGGACTAGTCGATTTTACGTTAGGTAATTCAAATTTAACACATTTTGTCTTCTTGGCATTAAGCAATAAATTGTTAGCATTAAACCAATAAACTACCTTAGAGAGGGTATCATTAATATGGTCATAGTTAATGTCATGTCAGTCTGTTTTAAAAATCAAGGATGTGTCATCAGCAAACAACACTATACCAGAAATATACAACCATATACTCGATGTTACATCATTAGCACCTTTACCCTTGAAAACCGGAACACAGTAATGCTGACATTACTGCTTGGCGGCAGTATCCCTGGACGAACTCTTTCACAAGGAGCTCTACTGCTACTAAATGACAAGTTATTTTTGTAACTAATTTGTTTTACATTGACAAGCTGCAATTTAACAAAACTACTTTTCTTTTTAGCACGGTATGCTAAAGACGCTGGTTCGAATTCAGCCGGGTCGAAGGATTTTTTCTTAGTCTTCCATCGTTGTATTAATAATTATATATTATTTACGTTAAATTCAAATTTCATGCATATCGATGAATTGCCGAATTCGGAAATTGGACTTACCCATAAAAATGTCCTCTAACAAACTCGTGTATTTTTTCTTTGGCTAAAGCATGCAAGTTCTGGAACTCGTGCAGAGCGGAGAACTTCTTCACGTTAAGACCGTTTGGAGTTATTATATCGGCCTTTCTTTTGAGCAGATGTTCCGCTTCGTACCCTGGAAAAATTATCAATTATCACTGTTGGGCACACGTCACTAGATCCCTGATACATATAGCTCACACACTTGTCCCACAGAAGGTGACGGCAGATACCATGGAACGCCACCAAATCCTGACACAACTTTCTAGCCTCACATCATCTACTCTTTCCATACTACTTTTTTATTCTTGTCACTTTTGATCCCAGCCTTCCCAAACTCTAATTTATATAATGAATTTTTCAACAAGAACTTTGTTTTGTAAATCAAAATAAAACAATGTATTTAGATGACAATGATTCAAATTTTTATTGTATTAAAAAAAGTAAAATTTGGCAATTAAGGAAGAAAAATAATATCTGATAAATGTCCACCACGACCACAATTACAGATGTCGATTCTTTCATCAAAGTTTCTTCACTTTTTGACAAAATGGTGGGTCTATTTGGTTAATCACTGCACGAATTTTGAGTTATAAGGCTGCAATCGATTCAATTGGCTTCGTATAGACTCTATCTTTAACATAACTTGCAACAACATCAATAACCTAGTTAATAAAACAGATATTGACATCTTCAATACCAAAATTGTTACAGCGAGAAAATTACTCAGCGACTTCTTTTTTATTTCTTAGGATAGTCTTTTTATAAAGTTATATTGTAAAATTCTGTTTCTGTTGATTTTTTTATTAGAGTGCTTACTTATTTAAGTTACTTTATTTCTACAAGTGTAAACTTATTTAGCTTACTTCGTTGTTTAATTTAGAAATATAAATGTATATACTTCTAGTTTACCATTAATAGATAAAATAAAATAAAATAACCCCATAAAAATAAACCAGCGGTGTTAAATCACATGATCGAGCTGGCCACGTACCGGCTGACTTTCGAAATTATGCTGACCGGGAAAATTAGTTTGCAATAAATTCATTCATTGTTTCGGTGGCTGTGTGAATAGTGGTCCCCACTATTGAGGTACCCTCTTTCCAACAAAAAAAAAGAATCATCAAAATCGGTTCACAAATGCCTGTTTGATGAAATGATGAGTTGTCGCGTAATGTACATACATAAAAAAATACAGACGCATTGAGACCACCCTCGGTAATAAAGTTTGGTTGTACTTTAAGTTATTTATTATGGTTACACTTTTATGTAATTTATTATTAGCATCAAGTATATAACCAGAAACAGAGACGAAATAAGAGCCATCCATCCCTGGCAACTCGTCAGGCCTTATATTTTTCTTATTATATAATGGGCCTTATATCACTTTTAAATATTAACTCGCGTTTCTTGCACTGAAATCTCAAATTGAAATAGTACAGCGCCAACAACTGATCTGTGTGTACGTCTCCGTATATTTCAAAAATATTTTGTATTTATTGTAATAAAGTTAATAGCTCTAAAAATGGGGGCCGTTCCATTCAGCGGTGTGGGAAAAACAGCAAAACATCTAATTACAAAACAAATGGAATCACATTTCATCAGTAATTAAATATTGAAATTTTTTTTTTTAATTTTCGTTCGAATTCGGGCCGGCCAATCGGAGCGCAGTTGTCACTGTAATGATTTGGCAGAATAGTTTTCAAACAAATTAAATCACATTTCGTCTCCATTTCTAGTTATATACTCGACGATTATCACTTAGATTTTAATTTTTAAATTTCATTTATTTATTCATTTCATTTATCCACACGCAAAATAGGCGCTTTGTCGTCGAGTTGCGGAAACCAGCCCGTTGCACCAAGTACCAAGTACCAAGTTCATTTATTAATATATTTTTTTTATTTTGTAATTGTATATAGATTGTTGGGTCGAAAATAAATGATTATGTATCATGTTTATTTACGTACCTGTTATATCAGAGACGGTCGTGAAGATATGTGTCATATGAGCCGCGGCTCGTTCCATGCAGTAACGATGGTAAATCTGCCTCTTGCCAGCTTCTTCGTCCACAGAGAACTGGAAAAATTTTAACATAATGAAATTTTAACTACGTAGACCGAAAGACAACTCGGTAGTTTTATTTAAGAACCCGGAAAAATAATTAAAAAAAGCGTTTCCGCCATGGGAGATGTGTGCAAAATAAATTTTTGTAGCTGTAGAGCTCCTTGTGAAAGAGTTCGTCTAGGGAAGTACTGCCACCTTACCTATTTCTGCAGCCAGGCAGTAATGTGAACATTACTGCGTTCCGGTTTAGAAAGGTAAGGGTGCTGGTGAAATTATAGACCAATGGGACTTGTCAACTTATGTCTCAGGGTGACGGGCGCAATGGCATAGCCTATAAGATATTTGCGATTTAAAGCTCTGAATGGCACTGCAACTGTTATAGATTAGCGTGTCGTTTACCACCAGGTGCACAAATTTGTTCGTGCCGCTACCTGGTATTATAAAAATAATAAAAATACAAATGCAGAAAGCCGTGCTGCTCGTATAGGTTCATCGGTTCTTAAGCCTGAATTCTTGAGTCGTGCCGACTGTGTCATTGCCGGGGAATACAAAATTCAAACATCTAAAGTTGCACCATCGAGGTCGCCATAGTATCAACCTACCTTATCCAAATTATTATAGAAGTCGGTATTGCCAGCGCACAGGTATCTTCCCAAAAGCGTAGCGTGTGTTGTGAACACAGTCGCGACATCTACATGGCGGGCTCTGTAAAAAAATTCATTTCTGTATTTAACCTCGTGAGTAAACGAACTTCACCCATTTTTTGTATTGTGGTAACACTGCTTTGCCTTTGCTAACTTTTTATTTTGACACTATCGAGACGGCAGTAACGTCAACGACAATGGCGGGAACCGAGTGGACTTCAGTTTTGTTAAAACTAAAGATATGGTTGTGTAAGTGAATGTACCCTAAGAGACAAACAACTGGTAAGTTCCTCTATGTACTGTTTAACTTTACGACATACATACATAGACACAGTGGAAAGACACACAACTGAGTTAATTGTCGAGTTTAATATGGTTACGAAACATGTTCTATGACTATCAATTTGCCACGTGCTGACTCGAGCCGCAGTACACTAGCCTCATTGACGCTTATGACTGTGGGTGCCTATCGTTGGCATCAATCGGGTCGGTATTAGCTGGCATGTACACTTGCACCGCGATTAATAGCTATCGAAGCTTGAAACCTGTTGGGCAGAGGTTGGGCTAAAGGGGAGGCTGAAGGTCCACTCGGGGCGCCTCTCAAGGTGTCCCACCCCAGAACATAGGCGAGATGTGCTGGGGGTTTGTACGCGACATACGAGGTAAACCTCTACGGTTCCTCGTCATAGCACAATGTAGTGTTATGACCGTTGTAATCATGGTTCAGTGTCTTTCTACCCGCTTATTATAGGTATTACAGTCTAGTCTAAACCCAATAAACCACAACGTGGCGAAAACTTTTTTGAAATTTAGGCACTGTGGTGTATTGGAACACCTATATAGTTTGTTCTGTATTCTCTATGTTAACTTAAGCTTATGTCATTTTTGTGTTCTGTCACCCATCCTCGAGACCTGTCTTGTAATTTAAGTATTAAGTTGTGTTCTGCCTGAAAGACTGTTTATCTTTATATAAAGTGAACAAGTATATTATATTTAATTCCGCTGTCGCCTCCCTCACCCGTTCGTCATACACAACCACAACAGGCACTATTTTACGTCATCCTCGTATTGAATTCAATAGAAAACTTTTATTTCAGATAAAAATCCATATAGTGTTTACTAAAACAACATAACTTACGATCTAGTATTAATATTAATGTTATTTAATTTAAAGGGACAATACAGCAATACAATTAAATGACGTATGGATCTAAAGCAAGCTCTCCGCAGGAGTGGGAAGTCCCACCGATCTGTGAACACACACAGGATGCTGTTGGAGCCGCAGATGCACACCTTTTTCTCACGATAGCCATGAAAGTGTCATGCAACCAACTGTTTGAGCCTCGGTAAAGGTCTCCCGATGTGCACACATCCATGACAGCCCCCTCAGCACCCTGAATGCGTTATTATGTTGGACACGTAAGTCGCTGAATGTCCGCCGCGAATACGCGACCGGGTGAGCCGAGTCACCGGTGGTTCCTCGCCAGTAAAGAATTTTTCGGTCATAATTGTACCTGTTTTATAAAAAAAACCGACCTCAAAACTTCGTGGAATTAAAACTAATTGCGAAGTTTTATTGAAATCAGTTACGGGAAAATGCGCGAAATCGGATTCATCCCCTAGTTCGCCACCCTTAGAGGTGGGATATTTTCTTCATATTTCATCTTATTTCATATTTTAAATGGGACCAATATCGAGGTACCCTCTTTCCAACAAAAAAGAACCATCAAAATCGGTTCAAAAATAGCGGAGTTATCGCGTAACATACATACAAAAAAAAGTCGTATTGAGAACCTCCTTTTTTGAAGTTGGTTAACAAACAGCGTAATTAACATTTTTCAAAGAAAAAACCATTTAGATCGAAAGTTACCAAAATGCAAATAAATTAGTTATGTAGCTATAATATATTTAACGGCCACTCTAATCGAATTCTATATCGAATTTGTATTACTCTAATCGAATCTAAGGGAGAATCCCGGGATCCCGGGAGAAATATTTGTTTGGCCTACATTTATTTGTCTCGTGAGTTTGGGTGTAATTTGTAATTGTCTATTTGTGTGTCCATGGCACCCGCAACACAGGGTTTCCCCAGTGCGGGGCTATGTCGAGTGTGTGCGTTATTAAAAAAAAAAAGAAAAGAAAGAGGACAGCATAGGCTTGAAACTTGTAACCTCCATCTTTTTGCCTCGGGGATAAAAACTTCCTATTTATTTGTAAAATGTAAGAACTAATGTATACCTCAGAACAATAAGGCCGATGCCGGCCTGCCATTCGTGGAAATGGGCAACTACACGAGGTGGAGTATCGGTGTAATTTTCAGCTGCCTTGCGGAACTGAAAACAAACAAAATTTCTTCCTTTTATTCTAGTAACTTCGAGGCATCCATCCATTTTATTGAAATTACAATCCCTTCAATCAATGAAATTACCATCAAGCAAACGACTTATTCGCTCGTCACTTAATAATAGGGGTTAAAGTATGAAATTGCCGATTTGTACTGAA